>NW_028259135.1:15177500-15781326 GCF_977971745.1 Zootermopsis nevadensis
ACTTTGTGCATATTAAAATAAAATCTGGGAAGTAAACATGACGCCTACATCATACATACGCCATTTAATTACCTAGTTTCAAATATAACATATTCAAACTACCTTACAGCTAAAAGACAGCCCTACAGCCTAGAAGTTTCGCAACATCGCCATGTTCGGACATAAAAATGTGTCGTGTATCTCCGAACAAAATTTCGCGTGGGTGGGACCAACGGTTATAGCTGCCAAACCACAAGCTAAATGTAAGATTTTATGCATCCGCTATATTTCTATTTTAGATTGCACATTAGCATTTTTATCAAAAAATAGTCATATTTTTCGAAGCCCTGTTACAATATAAAATATCGGATCCTAAATTAAGTTACAAACAAGCATTTGATTTTATTATGTAAATACATACCATTGATACACGTCGCTTTTTAAAAAATCCTAAATCAGTATTAGACCTGTACGTACTGAATCACATCATCTTTTGCTTACCTTTCTACAAAACCTAAATTAAAACCTAATCTCTGTTTATGTATGTTTTTAAGAGAAATCAAAATAAAAGAACGTTAACAGCCAATTTCGCTACCTTGAAAGTATAAATTGCATTGTTTTGAATCTATTAACCCTGCCTGGAGCAAGAAACTATGTTTTCCCCTTTTAGTCTGAAGAATAAGGTGATGAAAGTGGACTTTGCCAGTATTAATGAAATCAGTCGCCATCGTAAAATAAGAGGAGATTAGTGTAACTGTTCCAATAAAATAGTGATTACGTTTTCTCCTAGCGAATGACCCGACAGTAACACCTTTAAAGCCAATTAGCAGTTCCAGCCACTGCGCACTCCCAATCCTTTGTTCTGATAAAACATGTATTGCTGCTGAGTAAATTAATTAACAATTAATCAATGTTATTAAACTATTAAATCAATAAAATCGTTATTATCATATATGCTTAATGATTTGTGCCGCAATCTACAGTCCGTTGAACAAGATTATTTCATTTAAACCAATTAGTCAATCCAATTTTATTTGTAGTTCCAGCACGTTGTCACGTATTTTCAGAGCAATAACGCATTCGTGTGTTACCCGGCGCAAATCCTGGTCTCCCTTTATCAGGAATTTAGACCTTCTGTGTCTATTGGATGTATTTCAATAAATTTTCAATAGCACTTACTATACAAGTCACATTCAACGGCAGAGTGATTAATGAATAAACAACTAAAAAATATTGAAGCCGTGGCTTCGTTTAAAGTAGTATGCCCTCGATTGTTGGAGGAGTTGGGGAACACAATAAACATACATATTAGTAAGGATATCCCCCTCCTTCATATCAGAATAAAACTCGGCGTCTGGCGATGAGTAAGACTGTCTTCTGGAATGTTGCGCCATGCAGAATGACAGAAGTTTGCAGACCATGAGGAAGACTTAGGCAGCAAGCACCTCTGAAACGTCGGTACACACTTTTCGGTGCAACATTTAAGAAGACAGTTACCTCCATATTAATGCAGCTGATGATCAAACCTAATGATGAGCTGTTATAACAGCAGTATCGAATATTCAAATTCTATTATCAGAAAGTTACTTTAAGGACACATAATTATGCAACCGCATCTTATTCGAGGTTACATAATTTCATGAGCCGATAACGAATGGCAACCTCGCAGAATAACAAATAACAGAACGCGGGTTTCAACTTATTCCTGCAAGGTGAGCAGTTCACATTAACGATGCATTACCTTGACTTCTGTCATGAAACAATGCGTATCTACTTCACCTCCACGATCTTGACTCCTTTACAAGTCTATCAGACATGCGACCTTTAAGTCTCTTGCTATTAAATATTCCCTTTTATGAAGGAGACACCTGACCGATTTGCACATTCAAAATGAGTACGTCATAGGAACCCTATCAAAGTAATTCATTGAAGATTTCTGTCTTCTGGGTTGTTGCGCTGTGTAGTCTGGTCGATGTTAACCAACGTTTCAGAGGTCATACTGCCTCCGTCATGATCGCCCTGATGACGGAGGCAGCAAGGACCTCTGAAACGCTGGTAAATATCTACCAGACTACACAGCGCAACAACCCAGAAGACAGAAATCTTCATACTCATCGCCCTGAAGACGGAGGCAGTATGACCTCTGAAACGTTGGTTAACATCGACCAGACTACACAGCGCAACAACCCAGAAGACAGAAATCTTCATACTCATCGCCTTGATGACGGAGGCAGTATGACCTCTGAAACGTTGGTTAACATCGACCAGACTACACAGCGCAACAACCCAGAAGACAGAAATCTTCATACTCATCGCCCTGATGACGGAGGCAGTATGACCTCTGAAACGTTGGTTAACATCGACCAGACTACACAGCGCAACAACCCAGAAGACAGAAATCTTCATACTCATCGCCCTGATGACGGAGGCAGTATGACCTCTGAAACGTTGGTTAACATCGACCAGACTACACAGCGCAACAACCCAGAAGACAGAAATCTTCATACTCATCGCCTTGATGACGGAGGCAGTATGACCTCTGAAACGTTGGTTAACATCGACCAGACTACACAGCGCAACAACCCAGAAGACAGAAATCTTCATACTCATCGCCCTGATGACGGAGGCAGTATGACCTCTGAAACGTTGGTTAACATCGACCAGACTACACAGCGCAACAACCCAGAAGACAGAAATCTTCATACTCATCGCCTTGATGACGGAGGCAGTATGACCTCTGAAACGTTGGTTAACATCGACCAGACTACACAGCGCAACAACCCAGAAGACAGAAATCTTCATACTCATCGCCCTGATGACGGAGGCAGTATGACCTCTGAAACGTTGGTTAACATCGACCAGACTACACAGCGCAACAACCCAGAAGACAGAAATCTTCATACTCATCGCCCTGATGATGGAGGCAGTATGACCTCTGAAACGTTGGTTAACATCGACCAGACTACACAGCGCAACAACCCAGAAGACAGAAATCTTCATACTCATCGCCCTGATGACGGAGGCAGTATGACCTCTGAAACGTTGGTTAACATCGACCAGACTACACAGCGCAACAACCCAGAAGACAGAAATCTTCATACTCATCGCCCTGATGATGGAGGCAGTATGACCTCTGAAACGTTGGTTAACATCGACCAGACTACACAGCGCAACAACCCAGAAGACAGAAATCTTCATACTCACCGCTGTGAGAACCTCAAATCATACAAGATTCACTGACATTCAATCATTTAATGCAGTCAGTGTTCCACTGTGTTGATTCACGTATTCATCCTTCTTACGTTCATTATTAATAAGGATTTGTGTATCAGCAATGGATCAAGTTTGGAAACGTTCATTACGATCAATCATTAAATAACGGAACGAATGGGCCCCGGAGTCGGTATGTACACGAAGGCAAAGAGAAAAATTCCTGATTGTACCGGTAGCCAAACTCCTGTCACTTTACTGGCCGAGCTGTACGAACTCTTAGCTCTAAAGCATCGAGAACACAGTTCTGATTTCACAGTAAACTGTCACTAAACTCAATTTCGATATCTGTACATGAAGTAAGAACACAAATCGACGCAGTGTGGTATAAACTGCATGAAACTCGCCTCATTCCGAGGATTTATGCATAGCGGAAAAATGATTGTGGTAATATCTGTGCATCACGACGTAGGTCCAATGCTCTTCCGTGGTTGATCTTGTACCAGTGCACCAAGTAACACATAACAGACGCATGTTCCTGCCTGCATCAGCGGCTACGCAGATACAGCACTTTTTAAAACTGATTATTGCCCATGTGTTCGGCCACCCCGACAAGTCTCAGCCTGGAACGCCGTCTTCTTCCCAATAAAACAGACACAAATGTTTTCATGTCTATTAATAAATAATTATACACATAAAGTATGCCTGACCCCATTTTTCATACGAGGTCTTAATTTCGCGCATCGCAGTTTTACTGTTCGTGCGGGTTTTCAAGAACGGAGAGGGTGTGCAATCTTCCTGTCTCTAAAAAAATATAGTTAGACGAAAGAGGTAAGGGGTAGAAGGGTATGAAAAAATATAGAGGGATAAGCCTGTGGGGTTGTAAAGTACTTCATATCCCCAGCCTTAAGTAATTGGGGAGACGTTAAATTTATGCAGCATGGATTAACAGCAGGCTTCATCGCAGAAGCGTGGATCTGGGAGGAAATATACGAAACTTTGAAGTCCGTATAATGGTATTGCTCTTAGGGGATCCGATGTAAGAGACAGCATACTTGTCACTTAGTGTGAACAACTCTTCTTTAAATTCAGACTTAACGTCACTCCTCGGAAGCCTAGACCAGTGGTATTCAAATTTTTTTGTTCGCGTACCACCAGATATAATTTCTCTTCAACTTTGTACCCCCAAAGTTGTTAGTGTATAATTCAAGTTATACATAGTATATAATCTACATCTAAAATAAATTAAATAAATTACATTACTGATTATTCAGTATTTATCATAAAATAATATTTTTTTTAAATTTCACGTACTCCCTAAGATGTCTTCGCGTACCCCCAGATATAATTTCTCTTCAACTTTGTACCCCCCCAAAGTTGTTGGTGTGTAATTCAAGTTATACATAGTATATAATCTACATCTAAAATAAATTAAATAAATTACATTACTGATTATTCAGTGTTTATCATAAAATATATGTTTTTTTAAATTTCACGTACCCCCGTGGGTACGCGTACCCCAGGTTGAATACCACTGGCCTAGACTACTACTGTACGCTCCCTGTCTCAATGCCCAGTCCAAGTTCACTTCCGATGTACACCAAGGTTAGGTTAGGTTCGATTAGATTACAGTGCGAGAGAGAAATACTGACTGTCTCGCGACACTCGGCGTCGGGTTGTCGACGTCGTTCACAGCCTGATTCTACCTCTTGTGTCGGCGTCACGGTAACAGGCAACGCGACGCTCGGCTTTGGTTTGCCAACATCTTTCAGTATCGAGCCCCGAGGCTATTCTTGGCTTTATTTGGAATCTAGTTTTTGGCATGGGGAAGACAGGCGTCGAGACGATCGGTGTCGAGATACCGGCGTAGAGTCATCTTGGATAGTACTTTAAAATCAATCCCTACCGTTTGAACAATATCTATTATGGGCATAAGCCATTGATTACCCAAATCTGCTCTACACATTCGTGTACAAATTCGCTAAAAAAAATTCCTTTGCCAAACTCGAATGGTAGACGATGATGAGAAAATTGAAAAGTTGGGCTGAGCTACAATCAGCTTCCTAAATCTCTGGAATGTATTTTTCATGCATTGTGCGTCTTGTTTTAGTACGTAGATGGTCCCTCAATGTTCCTCCGTCCATACCGTTTTTCTAGTACCCTTCGTTACTCTACAAAATTAGACTGTAATATAAGGTCCTAATGCTGTTTGCATCTGCTTTAGCTTTTATTAGCTAATGAAAGGTTCTAGAACAGGAAGCTAATGTAGTGGTAGGGGGAAAATGGAATAAGAGTTAACATAAAAATAAAGAATGGAGAGTAAAGTGAAAACGACAGTCGCGAAAGGATATCACTGACGTCACAAAATGATGGGGCTATATTCCGCCTACAGACTATGGCGTTGTCATTGAAAATGCAGCGCAACGAATCATTAACTGAATTCGGCGTGTTACAAGACATTCGGAGGAGCCTTGGTGATATTCAGAAAGTAATTAAGACGTATGGCTTTTTCGTTCCAACTTACCTTCCCCTGACAAACAACAGACAGTGTTATAATTTGTAGGATTTGAGGTTCCCACGGCGGTGAATCTGAAGATGGCTGTCTTCTGGGTTGTTGCGCCGTGTAGTCTGGTAGACGTACAGTCACCCTGATGATAGAGGCAGCAAGGACCTCTGAAACGTCGGTAAACTTCTGCCAGTCTACACGGCGCAACAACCCAGAAGACAGAAATCTTCATACTCATCGCCCTGATGACGGAGGCAGTATGACCTCTGAAACGTTGGTAAACATCGACCAGACTACACAGCGCAACAACCCAGAAGACAGAAATCTTCATACTCATCGCCCTGATGACGGAGGCAGTATGACCTCTAAAACGTTGGTTAACATCGACCACACTACACAGCGCAACAACCCAGAAGACAGAAATCTTCATACTCATCGCCCTGATGATGGAGGCAGTATGACCTCTGAAACGTTAGTAAACATCGATCAGACTACACAGCAAAACAACCCAGAAGACAGAAATCTGCATACTCATCGCCCTGATGACGGAGGCAGTAGGACCTCTGAAACGTTGGTAAACATCGACCAGACTACACAGCAAAACAACCCAGAAGACAGAAATCTTCATACTCATCGCCCTGATGACGGAGGCAGTATGACCTCTGAAACGTTGGTAAACATCGACCAGACTACACAGCAAAACAACCCAGAAGACAGAAATCTTCAGTGTTATAATTTCTTTGTCGCATTCACAAATTCAGCTGCAATAAATTTCTCAAGTAATCTTTCTCAAACAGTTGAGACTCTCTCCATAACTGCTGAAAATTCTATGAAGAAATAACTTAGGCATGACATATTGGGGTGAAGACGCAGCAACATAATCCAAGCCGACGTGTCTATTACATTGCAATATCCATCACAAAGGAAATCAAACGTTACAAACTAACGTCCCTGTACAAAACACCAAACTGTAAAGGCGGGAACGGAACGTGGAGGTACAGTACGAACTGCACCCTAAAAATGTTCAACGTGCGGCGAATTTCACGTCACAGCATCTTGGGATTTAGTTCAAAGCTCCGCCCGCATTACCCTTAAAGAAAAAATGACGAAAGGAAATGCCAAAAGGAACAAACGAAGTGGAGAAGAAAAACATTAATAGAAAACAAAAGGAAAGATAAATGTAAATAAAGAAGTAAGGAGAGAACAAAACCGAAATTTATAAGAGACCGGAGTTCCTCAATTAGCTAAAAGGAGGGTGGTCTCCGAGTTAAAACACAGGACTACCGAGAAACCGCACTAACAGGTAGTCACTTACGTCACGACCTGGCCACAACGATCGTGACAACAGCACAATCAATACAAGGGCGAATCAAATCGTTATAAAGGAGCGCGGTGATCTTTCTCCCTACTTTCACAGCCGCGAGCAATATCAAGTGCAGTCATGCGGCTTCTGCGTCGATTTCGGGAGGGCCACGACCCAGAAGTCGATTACCAAACCAGTCCCTACGATTTCCTCGGCCTCAACACGTAAGCGGTTGGATGTTGCCTTACGCAGACAGCGTAAATGCGCCAAAAATCAAAAACCGCCTCGAAAACCTCAAATTCTACATGACTAACCTTCAACTTATTGAACTCTTAATATCGGTTGTCACAAAAACGTCGCACAATGCCCGGAAATGCGAATAAGACACGTTACATTGTAACAATAAAGAATTTGCAATGCTGAATTTCAAGCGAACATAAATGTTTACGAAATGGCCAAGTAAGACTCGACTGCAAGGTGTAAGCGAAAAAGTAAGGTGAGTGAGCTCTGATCAGCGGGCGGTCTACACCATCATTTTCGGAATTAGAGGAGGTCGTTATGGTGCAAAATTCAGACAAATTGAAGCTTCGGAAGGAGAACGAACCTACACCAGTTGCCTCCAAATTGTAGTTCAGACATCATACGAAACGCTTCAAGGATTCGTCATAAGACACGAAAGAGGAAATGCGCCCTCAGGAGTGGCCAAAGGCGCGTTTCGTTTACGCATGACGGCCATCCGCTGTCCATTGCATGTAAGAGGGCAGGGCGACCGAAGGAGATTGGAAAACGCTATTCATGGCGCATGACAAATAAGTATTGCTACTGTAGTAATTATCAGCTCTAAATCTGTTATATATAGGCAACTTAAAATGCAATTATAGGCAGGCCGTACTTATAGACGCGTTCATTCTATGCCTACAGATGAACGTACTTCTTAGTAAGATAAGCCCAAAAGTGTATTTAGACCCATACGTGCCTTATGTGAAGTTTCACCAACATCCGTCAACGATTCAAATGATGTACCCTCAAATATTCATGTAGCCCCGTGCCTTTACTGAACTTGAAATTAACTAAACCAAAATGGGAATACTTCGACAAAATTTATTGAATTATATCCAGATTGGTTCCTCAGTTACTTGTGACCATACACAAGAAAAGTGATAGGTGATTGTCAAATTATTTTCTCGTAACTCGACGAAAAATTCGTTATGGCAGTTTATCTGTCACTGTATCAAAAGGGAGCAGTTATATGAATGGAACCGACAAGCTACTCTTTCAGAAATTTTACGTTTAGAGTTTTAATTAAATTCAATAAAGGTCCTTCATTTGCCTTCCTGTTCTTTGCGGTGGAAACTTATTTGTCAAACAACACGGAAGGATTCAGCGATCAGTTGGTTTTCTGCAAATAACATAAAGGAATGCCCTTAAAACCTATCAATTTCCACACGCCTGATCTCCCTATAAAACGCACAGTTTATTAGTACATGACGAACTATTGCCTTTCAGGAATGTCCACTTAGAACGAATGGATCTCTTTCATGATTAATAAATTCAGATAAATATTTCTTCATTCAGATCGCCAAATCAGAATATCAGCTTATAATTTCTGATCACGTCGACCAGATGCCATCTGTTTCATCAAGTAGCCTACTGACGAAACAGAAAGGATGTTCACAAAAGAATAATTAATGACATACAGGAGAGATTAAAATATTCTCAATACTGAAATATATTCATTGTATGGTTGCCAACGCTGCTTAGGCCTGGCCATACTGTAGATTAAGGTGGACTAGGTATCAGCAGCAACTCTGCTTCAACCGCTTTTAATCCACCCACATAAACTTCTCTGAGGAGAAACCATGTGAATTTTTGTATTCCTTCGAAGATGTGAGGAGACTACGTCTCTGTGCAAATGGGTCGCTAACAGACCCATTATCCATCCCTCTGTCGATTACGTAAGTGTTATTAACCATGCAAAAAAAAATCAAATATTCTCCATATTCACTGAATCTCCCTTGTAACATGTAAACTTTGCATCACCCTCATCATACAAAACACAATCATCCTACAGATGAAATGTCCGACCTCTGTGCAAAACGCATATGTGACTTCCTTTCCTATTCACCTCTTTCCGTTTCTGTCTGGTTATCGCCTTCCTTTCTACATGTTTTTGTTTCATTTTCCTTTAATTTTTTGTTTTCAAACACAAAATTGTGGATAAACTGTAGAACAAAGCGACCAGCAACCGATTCCAAACATCCTACGAATAACCCGACATTAGCAAAAATGTTTGCTTCCCGGAAAATAAGTGCTTGTAAAAATTAAAACGGCGTAACATTTAATTTTCGAATCGAATGATTGTAAAAATAAACCGTAATAACCTTCCCATTCTCTCCCACTTTCCACAATAAAGAAATGTCAATATTTTCAATACCTAACTAACTTTTACTATGGTTCCGATAAATTTCCATTTTATGTAGAGGACTTGATAATAACAGATCATATCAGTACAAAAATGGTCCTTGAACCACATCGAACTAAAGCACAGTAACACATGCAACTTTATAAACATCGTACGATTGGTCGACGTTGAGTTTCTTTGCATCAATTATCTCTCTTCAATTATCGAAATAAAGCAGCGGCCTTGATTAATTTTCCTGTCAAAACTGTTGTAACGCTTAAACTGAAATTGAACAAATGGAATTAATATTATTTTCCAAATCAGCTATTCGCTATTCTGCATTCCTCGCCGGTCTTCGTGATCCATTTATGGCAGATACAAGTACACTGCTGCAAATCCAATTACACTTCAGATATCATCTTGCACAGAGTAAAACTTTTTTTTTACTTTTTATATTCCGTTAAACAAATATCGAAAAATGTATCAAAACTGGTAGACCTTAATGAGATCCAGACTTACGTCATTAACAAAATACAGCAAGATTTTCTTTGATAATTAAAACTGAGCTCATATAAAAACCTAGGATACCATCAGACCACATTTAAATTAACATAACGATTCTGCCAGTTAGCTAAAGTTATTACCAGCTGCAACACACGCATGCTTCTATTTACCACTGGATGCTTCCATGCGCAGTTACGTGACACTCTAAAGCATCCACCGGAAATGCGGAACAATAAACTAACACGAACATCATGACGAGACAGACAGCCAAGTCATTTAGTCTTTAATATCCAACGTGAGAGGAGAAACGTACAGCTTGCTTTCGTAAGGTAAAAATTAAAACGGCAAAGATACATTTACTCTTGGTACCTAAGCACAGATTCATGGAGGCATGATATCGGCGAGGAGGTAAAGAATTCTAAACAATGGAAAAATAAAAGTGACAATGGAAAAATGTGGATGCAGGCGACGACAATGAATAATAAGATAAAGACGAAGTATAAGACAACGACAGGAAAGAAGCTGTTGATGAAAGTGGCGCTCGGAGAGGCAACTATGTCTAGTCACCACTCCCTCAAGCTGAAGGAAACCGATAAATGCGTTCGATTCGTTACTTTTGCAACATGAATCAGCTGTTCATTTTTCCCTGCGCTATATAACGACTACATATAACAGGAATAATAATATCCGCTTTCGCTTGAATACAAGATAAGCCACTGTCATTAAAGTACCAAATAATGGAAATAAAATAGTCGATTTCATCTTTAATTTCCTAATAATCTCGTGTACCACAGCATCCTATAAATTAGATGAGAACAAAAGTACAATAGGCAGCCGACGCTGAGTTTTATCAGATGCACAGAACTCGAATATACGAACAGACCCAAGGTGCTAACTCAGCCCGCGCTGAACAAGTAACAAGATGGAATTTACACAAATTTAGATTTTGGGGTTCAAAAAAATTGTGTAACAGCATATAGGCAATATAACGTTAAAAACCAAACAAGTTTGTTTCTGTCAAATTTCCTTCGTATTATAAGGAAAGGTGGAATCACTTTATCTGTCTGTCTCAGCCCCTTTCCCTACTTCCTCATAAGATAAGAACCATGGCCTAAATAACCATAATAAAATGCGCTGATAATTACACGAAGAACTAATCAGCATGTGAACATTCCAATACAGTTAAAGAAAAATGGTGGCTCAAGACGGCCTGGAATACGACAGTCGAAAGCTCTCCCACCTGGTGTTTTCAAGAGAAGATATACTGAAAACCAGACTAAGTGTGCGAGGACGGTGCCAAATTATCTCTTTCCAAATACATCTGTGCACACAATGGAGAGAGATAGCCGTGGAGCAGAAAAGCAAACAGCGCTGAACAAACATGTCGGTAACACAGAACACTGCAACGCCACTCATTTTTACTCAAAATATTAAACAGCTTTTAAACTCAGTTTTTCTGCATTTCATTCATCACGTTTGTTTCCTTCTCTTTCTTATTCTCCTCTCGCTTGACACATTTTTCACCCGTAGACCATTAACCGTTCATAGCAGAAGTTAAGAATTCAGTCCGTACCACAAAGAAAACACAAGTTTCGATATTACAGAGATTATAATGGTTAATGCTGTTTAAGGAAATAATCGCTGTTTACAGTCAGAATCAAAGGAATTAGTTCAATTATTTTTCTTGTTTAAAAACATAAACATCTCATCACATCCCGCGCCGTAGCCGCACGGTCTGAGGCATCACGATTCGGACCGGCGATACGGAATGCGCGCTGGTTCGAGTCTCAGGGAAAAACATTTCTCATGAGATTTTCGACCGGTGTATGGGAAATTGTGGAGCTACAATGGTTAGCGTAATCCGGTCATGAAAACTAGCAATGGCTGGGGGGTTCGTCGTGCTGACCACACGTCACTCTGTATCTGGTTGGATGATCGTCCACCTCTGCTTAGGCATGTGAACGCGAGGCCAGCAGTCAAGCTAGTCGGCTCTGGCTCTCTGGAGCTGTTACGCCACGGATTTAATTTAATTAATTTAAAACATCTCATCACTGACAGATTCCAAGGAGCACAGTACAACAAATTATCAAAAAGTCGAGTCTGGTTTTCCGGGCTGTGATGCTATGAACTCTCGTACAAAACTTCCCCAAAACGTTGGTAAAAATCTACAATTTCGCATTACATCACAACCCAGAAGACTGCAGTCGCCATCTTCACCGCCATGATTACCTCAAATCATCAATTAACAAGAATATTTTTTTCCGTAGTTTACAAAACCGAAAGCAATCTCAATCCCCAGGTGTTGGAACACAAAAATGTCATTCAGGTAAATGAGTCACAATGGAAATGCCGTTGCCTGTTGTCGTAAGGCAGGGCCTGTGGCCCTCCTTCCTACACAGCACCTGGGGTACAGTACAAGATGACGCACTGTCGGAAAAATTCCTTGTAGACGAATGTGTACGACCGCTACACTACAGAATTTCTTCTTCCCCCTTAATTAGCAGGGCGAGTCGTTTAAATAAAAATTAAATTCAGGCTATAACACGGGATTTTGCGAGAAAGAATCAACAGGCAAGCAGAGAATAGCACAGAGCGAATGGGCACGCTGTTTCAGAAAGACAATAATTTAACCAGGCAATTTATTAAGCAAAATTTGTGCAATGTTACCGGCCGTAGTTGCGATCTACCTAATTTATTAACTTATTTATTATATCCTGTAAATTCTTCTATTTCCTATCTTGCTCCTTCATTATTCTTGTCTTTTTTCCGTGTTTTCCTTATTTTTAATTCTTTTTTCCTGGCTTTTGTGCCTCAGTCTTCGCCTTTTATCTCTCACTGTGTGTAGAATTTAAACAAGGTTGTTATGAAAGCTAATGGATTATCGTCTGCGGTTAAATACAGTGTACACGACACATCATCGAATTGTCACAAAACACAGACCTGTTAAATTCCAGTTAATTCCTCAAAAATCACATCGCATTTTCCGTGTTTAAACCCCTTCACTGGCAATCGATTAACAAGACAAACCTCGTCGTTCTTGTGTCGACAGATAAGACCGATTCTTAAATCATACGAACAAAGCAAGAGTTAAAGGAATGACAGTGACATAACCATATAAGAGCTGAAACGGCTAGAGGACGCCTCACAACCAATGCGACTGCTGGCATAAACCCAGGTTTATATGAAATCAAACAAAGTTTATCATCTGACTGCACTAATATATACCACACTTCTTAACCTTCTTGATAAACTTTATCACAATGTCATCATTCAACAACAAAATGTGTAATGACTACATTATGTAGGGGTGTACCTTCTGATGGAAAACTGTTTGAATGTAGAGTCAGGTTTCCTTGTAAATTTTAATATTTTTCTCTATTAAAAAAAACTTTACGAATATCAGATTTAAAACTTAAAATTCTATTTATGAATATTCATTCTTGCATGTTACACTTTTTCATGTTTAACAAAATTGCATACATATTTCATACAAGCCACAGAGGACTACAGGCTGTCGATGAACGTTTGAGAGTGGCTTGGGGGTCCAAATGAAGTTTGAACAGACTGGATGCACACAAATTATCACGACAGAAATCTACCACCTAGTCAATATCATGACGCTACAACCGAAAAGATTTAAGGTTCTCAAGGCACTGATAATGAAGATGACAGCCTTCTGGGATAATAAGCCATGTAGTTTCAATGCCCTGATGATGAAATCACTTCTAAAAAGCTGGTACACAGACATTTTTAGCTGATTTCATACTTCTTAAATACAACTGAAGTATAAATATTGTCATTTACCAAAATGCTTTCAATTCACGTTCTTCCTTCAAAGTAAAAGAAATATTTTATGGCAACGCAGATAACTGGAAAAACTATTTTTATATACCTTAATCTTTACTGCTCTGAATACATATGAAAGCTTTTAACCTTAATAATATCAAGGGCTTACAAAATATAACCTTAATTCTTTTTTAAAAAAAACCTAATTTCTATTTGTTATTGTTTCTGACATATACGACAATGCAAAAAATTTTCGGACGATTATTATATATAGCTGATTCACGTTTTGTGTCTCGTTCGTTCACATCATAACATATCTATACATACTTCAAAACCAGTTTAATTGATGGTATGTTGGTAAATTTTGTCATTATTCTTTAAGGCTTTAATATGAAAGACATAACATATAATTGGACAAAAAATCTACATAAATGCATGGTTATGGTATATACCAGTGATATTCAACATGGGGTACGCGAAGACATCTTAGGGGATATGTAAAATTTAAAAAAAAATATTATTTTATGATAAACACTGAATGATCAGTAATGTAATTTATTTAATTTATTTTAGATGTAGATTATATACTATAATAACTTGAATTATACACCAACAACTTTGGGGGTACAAAGTTGAAGAGAAATTATATCTGGGGGTACGCAAAGACATCTTAGGGGGTACGTGAAATTTAAAAAACAAAATTATGATAAACACTGAATAATCAGTAATGTAATTTATTTAATTTATCTTAGATGTAGATTATATACTATGTATAACTTGAATTATACACCAACAAATTTAGGGGTACAAAGTTGAAAAGAAATTATATCTGGGGGTACGCGAAGACATCTTAGGGGGTACGTGAAATTTAAAAAACAAAATTATGATAAACACTGAATAATCAGTAATGCAATTTATTTAATTTATTTTAGATGTAGATTATATACTACGTATAACTTGAATTATACACCAACAACTCTGGGGGTACAAAGTTGAAGAGAAATTATATCTGGGGGTACGCGAACAAAAAAGGTTGAATGCCACTGGTATATACGATATCTGACCCATTCAGCTAACTCATACAACAAAAGTAATATGATTCTTAATGGCATAAGAGTCCTGCTGCACGACTGCAAAATATCATCAGATCAATGTCGCACATAACATCCCACCCCTGACAGTTAACAATATTCATGAACATAAAAATGAAACAAAAGTATTTCAAATTTATAGCCAGTTTTCTGTAATATATTGAAAACATTTATTTTATCTAAACCTATATGGAAGAGACAACTTGAGGCCCACACAAAGATGGAAGGATAATATTGCAATGAATCTTAAAAAAAAAAAATATGTAGACTGAATTCAACACACTCAGGATAAGAACCAGTGGTGGGCTCATACGAACCTTCAGGTTCCATAAAGGCAAAGATCTGCTCCTCCAGATGAGATTCTCAGGGAAGTAATAATTGATAAATCAAAATTTTAACAAAACACTGTTTTAAGAAACTGATTTCCCATTCTAATATAATGACTGTCATGATGATCAGTTTACAAAGATGGTTAAAAGACAACGAATACAAATTATCTCAAGGGATTCGAGGTCCACGCAGCCGTGAACGTGTAAATGTCAAAACGTTTGGGATGTTATGCTGTGTGCACTTATAATCAGATGCCAGTGTTTCAAAGAAATACTCTGTCTCCATATTCAGGGCTGAAAATATCTACCCACAAGTCCACCTGGCATTGCAACCAACAAAAACACTGATAAAACTACCTTAACTTATCATTATAACTAAATGATACTTCAATATGTCCTACAATTAAAGTTTAATGGAAGTTTAGTTGTTGCATTTTACCTGTCATATTCTGCATTATCCTCATCGCACCGCTCATCCTTCATGTCCTTCCAGCTCTTCCCATGGCGGCATGTTGTCACCAACACAATATCCTTTTCATTATGGAGATGGTATAATGAGTTGCGAGTCTCAGAACCAATACCGTGTACATAGCGTTTTCCTTTAAATGCAAGCAAGTACTTTTTTGACACTGGAAAATTGTTTGTTGTGACAAAACCAGGCTCACCTCCCTTTTCTGGATGATTCTTGGGAAAGAGAGGTATTGAAACATCAAACCCGGGTCGAAAGTTTGTAACGGACATACTTGCTTTTGCTAATATAGCCATCCCAGGATCAAAACCCAGATTGTCTTCAGCATAGTCAGGCCATGTTCCAGAGTAAAGATTAAATATAACATGATTCCTACCTTCATTCCATAACCTCAGTTTTTGCAAACGGGCTGGTACATTTCGAACATAGTCAGTTGAAAGAGTGTCTCTATCCAATGTATCAATAGCTAATACGAATAAACAGGCTTGACTAGGATCTGATGTATAATAACGCGATTCCTGAATCACATTCAACACTTTTTGATATGATGGGCTTGGGGTTAAAATTGTAGCAGTTTCTGATTCTTCAGATTGGGGATAAATGTACACTTTAAATTCACCACGACACTTACTAAAATCGAAACACGTTTCCATACGACACCTCTGGTTGCTATTAACATAGTTGTTGTTGTTATTATTATTATTGCTCGTCCACCTTTGCGTGCGTCTCAGATGAGGTGAAGATTCCAAATCACGATCATAGAATTGTTCATTTATATCCACATAAGAGGAAAGATGTTCATAGGGCAATCGCGCACTTTCACTTTTCAACCTGTATCCTCCGAAGTAACAGTACGCTAAGAAAGCACATGACAGTAATACTAAAAGATACCGTTTCTTTGCCTGCATAGTGTCGCACAAAATACCTCACAACACTGCAGCACTTTAATTCATCTCATGGCTTTAACTGTTACTGTACTGTGGGAGCGGTACGGATATTGCAATAAAGGAACTTCAACATAACCTCAAAACGTTCTGTCAACTTCAGGATCTTTTTCTCGCCATCTTACGGATTTCTCTGCACCCACCTTCCACGCCGATGTTGTGGACAGAGTCGATATGGTATACTACGACAGCCACGCGCATCATTCCTTGAATAACACATCAAAGTGATCACACGATTTTAAAAATTGCGTGTATAAACAAGAACTTCACACAGTAAACATGCCGTCTGCAAAGCACTCACACACTACAAAGACCCGCCTCCTATCATTTCCACATAAAGTTTGCCAGCTGCAAATCCCTTCTACCATACCGACCGTCATTACGGTGGCAGTGCTACCACATGGCGGCCAGTCTCCCAACTACAACAAAACATCTGAAGAGCAAGTTTCGAAACTTCCCGCGAAATCTAATATTTCCACAAGTCTTGTTTTTGGTTGAAACATTATTTGCCAATATATATAGCGTATAGTGCAAAATTTGTTAAAATGCTACACTCATTTAAGACCGTTTTATAGATTCATTATCATGGCAATCGCCTTGATGGCAGAGACTGTAAGCACCTCTGAATCGTAGGAAGACTTCTACCATACTACACGGTGCAACATCCCATAAGAGAATTTTCTTCATACTCGCCTCTGTAAGAACATGAATACTCTCCGTGGACAACTTTGTTTAACACTGAAATACGTAGTCTTTCGAATGTCATTCAATCGCTTTAAGCTTTGCACCAGTGTGCTTAAAAGCGACGTCAGAATCTACAAAGTATAGCGTAGCAGGGGGGAGATATTTTATCCAACAGAAGGGCTTGAAGTGGAATCTTGGCTCATAGTTCACATATTTTCAGGGGTCTGTTGGCCGCTGTGTAGTGAAGGCCTTGTGCACTCTTCATTTCCTCACGACCTCAACAGTAGGCTACTAGCAGGGATAAATACGGATATAGGCGTTGAGTTGAAAAGGATGGTCGCCTTAATCTTCTAGAACATAAGTATTGGCCACTTCCAGAGTCAAAATAAAAAGAAGGGAAAACTGGTGCGAGTCATAGAATGCCATTTATTTAGTTAATATATTCTTACAAGGGCAAACACAGTATGTCTCTCAACTATCGCATGTTCAGCACACATAACAGAATCAATAAATATCTTAATTTTGTAAAGCTAAGTTTTTCATTTTCTCAAGACTGGAAAGGAGTTCTGCAGTTGGAAACATTTTCCAAACGCGTTCCTTGCTAATATTTACACTTCATTTGTCTGTGTGTCCATTTAATACACATACGAATTTATTATTGGAGTTACAAGCAACTGATAATCAAATCACAACTATTATACTACACAGTCCACTGTAATTCGTTAAATATTCAGAACAAAAATGTTTTGAATACAAGTTTTAGAGTTTAATGAGATATAGATATTATTTCAGATACAAAATACCGTAAACTATTTTATTAATCCGCCTGGCCTGCTGTATCATAATTCGCTCTTTTAAAAAAACCTTGTCTCAACAATCAGTTTTATATACATTAAAAGAATGGTTCCTGTTCTATTCGTCACTATTAGTTTCCACTTCAACTATGGGACTCGCCAATCTTTCTGTTCTGTTAAGGTAACCTTTATCTTACATGCCGATGGTCACATTCGTCTTGCTCTGTTTAAGGTTTGAGTGGCAGCTACAAGAGAACACAGGCCTCTAACAAGGTCGATGCAGTAATCCGTGGGTAGGAGTAATGACAAAGGCCCCGTGAAGATTTCCTCATCCTGAGCTTGGCCCAAAGTTCGATTTAGCAGATTAAGCTCGCACGACAGCATTTCAATATCTTACAGATCCGTCAGTATAATGAAAACAATGGTATTTAGAGGTGTGTAATTATTAAGATATGATATTTTGTTAGATAACATAAAAATATAACAAATATGTGAATTCAAATAGAAAGCAAAACATTACACGCAAAAGTGAAATAATTTTCAGATACGTCTCTAATACAGTGTCCAAAAAAAAATGTAGTATTTAGCATTTTTCAAAATTTCGTTAAATTTGTGTTAAAATAACATACCATAGTGATACATGGTTAAAGTGGGAAGGAGACAAAAAGAACAGAGAAGGAAGAATTGTATCATCAAGGCCCTTAGGGTGATGCTTACTGAACTAAAAACAGTACAAGCATATTGTGTTATGTGACGTGAACTTCGGACTTGTGGGTTGGATTATAAATACATAACGTGCGCAGTATACAATTGTTGCATTAGTAAGTCAACTCGCGATACACCGAAACTTGTCCGAACCTAGGAAAATATTTAGATTCCTTTGAATTCCGTCATGAGGATGTTTCACTGTGTTCTAACTAGTAAACAGAAAGTAATGACAACACATAACCCAGAGTATTTTTAAAAAAAAACACTCCTAATTCACTTTTGCACTACTAAGATAAAAGCAAATTTTAAAATAAAGAAAAGATTCTAAGTTACACTTGAAATGCCCGCGATTGTGGAGAAGAAAAAGTTAGAAAAACAACTGCGAGAAAATGATAATAATTTGATGCCTAAGTTCTTCTTAAATAGTTTTAAAATATATGCAAGGTTTTAAGATTAGTTTTAAAATGTCGGCATTGACACAAAACGGAGAAGCTATAATTCTGAAATGAAGCCAACTGAGAAAGCGTTTGTAAGCATAGACAGGACGAGGAGTGTTCTCGTAAAAGGGAATATAAGGGTATAAGCCGTTATTTAACGAGCTCTGTTTTAATTACGCCGGACTCCCAACGCATTCTAATCACTCCGTTAATAACTTTTCCTTCTACGCTCCTCCCTCAGTTTGACTCATTCCACGAAAACAAACTTTTTGACAGTAATATTCTTCCTTTTATCTCTTCCCCCCCCCCCCCCCCCGTTACACTCCACAGCTTCCTTCACATCTGAACGACCATCGGAATCGTACGTTATTTATCTGTTTTTTTATTTGTGGTTTATTTAACAATTCTGTCAGTAGCTACAAGGACCAGCGTCGAATGATAGGATAATTAATTATTTAAACATCATATATAGAGAAACAGTCGTGGCTACTACCACCAAGATCTGCACCGGCGGCGGCAGATGAAGGATTTGAGGTCTGGTATAAGTTTATCGACTTTCAGAGGTTCTTACTGCCTCCATCATCAGAGCGAAACGTCGGTATGCTTCTACCAGACTACACGGCGCAACAATCCAGAAGACAGCAATCTCTAATACCGAAGAGTTGATATGAATTTCTTTCATTCCAGGAGTATGTAAATAGCTGCACATTATTTAAATATAAATATAGGTTAATCACATGCATACACACTCATGAACAGAGCAATTACAACTTAGAATTGTAATAAAACCCGGAGCAACCTGCCATAGCATGTATAAACTATCCACAAATTTCTAGCGTTAACCGAAGAAGGCGTATCTGCATTATCATTTGATGAGTATCTGCCAGCCATTGTCACCACGAATTTAACGTCACTGCGTTGTGGTGACGCACCTGTTTTGTACTCTCGGCCTAGGGACGAGCTATCTAACTAATAAAGTCAGCTGTAATGCTAGAAAATGTAGCAATTGAAAAGCATTAAGCTTGTACATGATAAATCCATACAAAATATTTAAATCATATCATTAAAATACAGGGCAGTTTGATGTTTCCTTTGAGCGTTGAACCTGACATAACATTGAGAAACAGACAGCACGTCTGAAATTTTTCTCCCATCTTTAAAATTTGTATTGACAAAACATTGAAACCTTACAACGCCATGAAATGAAAAGCAAAGGCCATTTAAAAATTAAGTGATAATCGCTAAAACTATATTGGTCTGTTCTCGAACTCAAGCTTGTTTACCAAGTGAATAACAAATAGTACTATAACGAAACAGAACGAAAGTCTATTCTAACAATACGTCGCCGAGCAAACTTTTATTTGCACTATTTAAATTCCTTAAAAGAAGACACGTCATGATATAATACATCTGTCACAAACTTTAAAAGCATGCTGTGATAAGCTGCTAAGTTTTCCAACTGGGTTAACAATATAGTGGTCTCATAAAAACTTCAGTAACGTAAGATTTATGTACTTGCTTATTTATTTAGAGGAAGATATTTTTGTAGGCATGTCATCTCTCTCTGCTAAGCCAACTGTTGCAGGATTTTCTTCTGTTGACAGCTGAAACTCAAGACGCACGAATGTTGCATGGTGTGTTATATGTGAAGAAAGCTCTACAGATTCCTGTCTTTTGCAATCGTTCTGCTCCGCCACTCATCTGGGTCCACAACCGAGCAGTATTTCGATAAATGTTCTAATATATTTTATAGCGGAAAAGGAGGCTTACAGTAAGATAAGATGGGATATTTTCTGTGGGTGTATTTTATTAGGATTTTCTTCTATCGTTCTTTATTCCCGACATGTCAAACCAAAATACATATTTACACAGTGGGTAAAGAATTGTTAATCGTCCAAATCAAGAAATTCCATTGTATACAATCACACTGTTGGATATTATCTATAGCATGTCGTCATTAAAACCACAACGTTTCTGTAGTTGGCCCTAGTTTCGTCTTGATGTGATCGGTGGAAGAACCAAACCCTCCTGTTTTTAGCTCCTGGTCCATCCAAATGATAAAACAGACTCCTGTTATCTCACACTTTCCTCTAACCTGCATATACTAACAAAGAACTTTGCAATATATTTACTGAAAATGGAAAATGTTTATTTTAGTCTAAGCAAGCATGAGCTTATTATTTTAGCGATTTTCCATATTTAAATGGCCTTTATGTTTATTTACGTCAGACACAAACTGTCGTCCTGATGACGGAGGCAGCAAGCTTCTTTGAAACGTCGGGCAGTGCCTACCAGACTACACAGCACAATATCCCAGAAGACAGCCACATTCAAATTGTAATAGAGTGAGTAAGCAATACAATCACAATGCACAGAGATTAAATATAATGTTTATTTAAAGAAATAAGAAGTTTTATACATAAAAGCTTATTCAGTCTTAACCCTCCCCCCCTTCACATCATCTCCCCCCATGACTTTCATTCTTCGATGTCATATGAAACAGTAGCTTCAAATGGTAATTGTAATTTCTGTGCGCCTTAAGTCATATATATGTTACACGTTTTGATTTTACAACAAGGAATTTAGTATAAACTGATTGATTTTTATCGAACATCTTTCTTTTTTAGGATACAAAGAGCTGGGAAAATATTTGGAACTAAGATAGAGCGACCAACAGGAAGCTGGAGAATATTTTATAACGAGGAGTTTGGTCATTTGTTTTCATTTTAAATCTTCAATCAGTTAATCGAGGAGGAAAATAAGAGTGTTGGATATGAAAAATCCCTACAGAATTTTGGTTGTTAGACCTTAAGGTAAGAGACCACTTCAAAGACACAAAAGTAAAAGAGAAGACTTACGAAACATGAGACAAATTTAACGTAGTCTGGAGAAAACATATACAGAAATGGATCACTAATAACTTAATATAATTATTAATGTATAGTTCTCGCTAGCCTGACCATACAGATTAACGTATCTGAAGAAAAATAGGGGTCATAATTTCTTCTCAGATGTTCTTCATAAGTCAGGTTTTGCGATTAAAAGCATCATTGTCGATTCGTGAAATATATACTCGACTATACATTATTAGATTTTCCTTCCTGTCTCTCCAGTTCTACCGTCAGTATTAATGCTGTCAATTACTCAGTCGACGTTTCGTAGTAGAAACTGATTTTCTGTGTAATAGCATTCACCTACTGAAATCAGTTACACGTCTCTGCAGAACGCCGTGCTTGCGCGGCAACTTCTCTGGTTCGACTACTATGCGGGTAATCTAAACGAGATGTTTCAGGCGCTAGGCTCTACTCAACTCACTTGCTAGAGAAGTGTCTGCTGTTGTTCATATACGAACTTTTCGACTCAAAATGTTCGAAAGAGCACGTAGTTCAGTTATGGACATTCTGTAAAGTCAATCAAACCTTCGACGATGCCAAAATTCCTTCCCTTATTTTTTTTAAAATATATTATTTGATGCAGGAGAACCAGATAATTAAAATGCGCGTTGTTACAGAATTCATTGCGACATCCAGAGTTGCATGCCCAATGGACACAGAATAACTCTGAACTAGCTTCATTGGAAGAGATGGTAAAAAGATGGAAATGGTAGGGGGGGGGGGGTGCAAACGGCGAAGAGGCTGTCTGAGCATGTACAGTGTAACTCAAAATATTTTCTCCTTTTAATTTCGACACAGTCGCCAGCATTTTTCATACACTGAATTTTGTGGAGCAAAGGAATTGTAAGAAACCATAAACGTAGACACACACACGCCTTGAAACGTAAAAATTTCACATCAGACAGAGTAAAACGAAGGCCTGGGATCCCCCCCCCCCCGTACGTGCTAACTCTTTACGGTCTTCCCCTATCTCCGGTGTGTGTATTTGTAATGGTCAACCGAGCTCGGAGTTATGTTGCGTCAACTGTAGGTGAGTTTTTTTTTTTTAACAGGGGCTTCCGTGTAAGAGCTTTGTTTCTGAATTGTGCGTTCATTCCCGAGGATGGGTAAATTCATTGGAACTGGAGCGTTAACTAATCTAAATTCGCTCTTATGGTAACCGTAGATTAATCACTGATATTTAAATAGCTTGTAACTGTGTCGTCCCCTAAAGATGTACAGTTCAATTCACATTTTAGAGAACACATATATCTTTTAATTATGCGAGGGGAACAGAAATCACACATTTTAGTAAACGTCACAAAGCTTAAAACGAAGAAACAAAATCAAGCAACAAAAATGTTCAGACGGGTAGAATCTGTATTTATAATGCAGATGTTTTTAGCATCTCTTTTTGCATGTTGGTGGGTTTTTTAAACAGAGAGTAAAGATACAAAAAAATCATTAGCTGCGTTAGATTGTACCGGAGTAAATTTTTGCTTAAAAAGTAACATGGAGGACGAAACAGAGAGACTGTAACTGCGATTCGAAAGAGAAAGAATCCCTCAACGCCCTCTCTTTTATTCTCATTTGTATTAACTCGCATAGAAGCGATGTTAAGGTTTTATTAAACAGCTGTGTAGAAGGGGTAGGTGGAAATTATTTTCTCTGTTAGAACGACTGAGCCACTGTTTACAAGTGGTCTGTGTTCCAATACACTTGAAATAACGCAGCAGAAAAAAATTGTCCGTTTGGATTTTTGAAACTGGAAGTAGGTATGAAAAAATTAAACCAATGCAACAATATTATTAATAATAAAGCTTGGTGGAATTATGTACATTGGTCATTAAACTTTCAGAAAAATATTTAATTATAAAAATCTGTAACAAGTTATGATACTGATGCAAGTAGCTCATATACTATCAGAATCACACTATTCCTCGATTACAAATTTTGCTTCCTGTTAACCAAAAATATTTAAATTTAAATTTAAATTTGCTGAATATATTTTCTCTGTCTGCTAATCATAACTGCCAATTAAAAACATATGATACAAGTAATCACAAAATTAAGCTGTGAAGATTTTTCAATACAAACAATGCTCAACACAATGCATCAACTGTTTAAGGGTAATGTACCTACTGAAAATTATTGTTGTCTCTTGACTACTTTTTCCTTTCTACCTTCCTGATATCTTTGGTTTCATATTTCTCTGACTTCCATTCATTTTTCTTCCCTTCTCACTGTTATTTAATTAATTTCTTAATTCTGAAGACTGTTCTCTAGTCACATGATTTCAAATAAAACACCTGCATTAGAAAGACGGCAGCAGTCTGACGCTCCACCCTCGCGTCGCACTGCTGTGAACGGTGAGGGGATTCCCACAGCTGCGAATGCCACATCTGTGTTGTTACTCAACTCAAGGACAGTCAGTCCAGATGCATACCCATTTAAAGTTAGTTATCCCCTCATTTTCCTTATTTAGGGGCATATTTAATTATTTTCTTAATTAATAAACTAAGATTCAACTTGGACAGAATAAACAGCGTCGAATATTAGAGTGGTTCATGAATAATGAATTGGAAAGAATATGGAAGAAAGCGATCGTGGCCTAATTTAAAGGTACCCCCTCATTTACGTATAACGGCCGAGAGAAACATCAGATATTGCAAGCCGAATTGCAAAAGCGTTAATTTAACCGATTAACCGGAATCAGTTTGATGTTAGCTTTTCAGCGAGAACATGTAGAGTAGGCCTAAATCTCTGTAGGCACTCCTGTTCAATCACAAATTCAGTTACTATAAAACTCTTACTAAGTTGAGTTAAAGTGGCAGAACAGGATCCATTGATTATGGCCGCTGCCCTTGTAGGGAGTGCCCAGCATGCGGACCACTCAATGAAGAAAGGACGAACTTTCCGTTGGTCAGCAAACTTCTGGTATCTGACTCGTTCCAACGTTCCAATTCACAAAAATTCAGCGGCCAAAGACGATGGAACGCTGTTAACTAATGCTCAGTTAATTTTGGCAACTTTGCAATAGGTTAGATGGCATTACGGCGGGTAAGGTTAGGTTAGAAAGTTTGGGTTAGGTTACGTTACGTTAGGGTGGGTCAGGTTAAGTTAAGTTAGGCTAAGTAAAGTTAGGTTGCGTTAGTTTCTTAGGTTAGGTATCGTGCTGAAAATATTTGTCACGTTTCGACACACATGGCCACATCTCGTCACGCCGATACATTACGTAACACCTTGAAACGCTTTGTCATGATTAGTCACGTTTGGTCAGGCTTTCTAAATCTTCGTCAATTTCGACACTTATGGCGATTCATTGACACGACGTGAAAGCAAGCCACGCTTGGGCACGCGTGGTCACTAAGTCAAGTTTTGGCACGCTAAAGTTATGTTACGTAAGCCTAAATTAATTTTAGCTACTTTGCAATACGTTAGATGAAGTTACGGAAAGTTAGGTTAGGTTAGGATAGGTTGGTTTAGGTTATGTTAGGTTGGGTCAGCTTAGGATAAGTTTGTTTAGTGGATTTTGTTAGTATATGTAATATTTTGAAAAAATTTGTGACATTTTGATACTAGTGGCCACAATTCGTCACGCCCTTACAGTACGTCAAGCCTTGTCACGTTTGTCAGGCTTGTTCTCGCTTAGCCACACTTTGACAAACTTTTTAAATCTTCGTTCTATTTTAACACTGATGGTGGCCTCTCGCCACGCCTTTATAGCAGGTGACGCCTAGTCACGCTTTGTCACGCTTGGTCACGTTTAGTGACGATTTGTAAATTTTCGTAACGTTTCGACACGTTTTCTTATCCCTTTTCACGTGAATGCAGGTCACGCTTAGTCACGCTATGTTACGCTTGGGCACGCGTTGTCATTATGTCACGTTTCGTCACTTGTGGCCACATTTCGTCACTGTGTTACAGTAACTCGTGTCTTTTCACTCCTTGTCACGCTTAGACACACTTTTCAAAATCTTCGTCGAATTTTAACACTAATTGTTTCCTGTTGTTGCGTCTTTATTTGTGGTCACGCCTTGTCACGCTGTATCACTTATATATTTAGTATATATAATTTATATAATGGAATGGACAGCAGCAGCGGAAATGATGAATTGAGTAATGTGACAGAACTCGATGGTCTGTGAGCAGTGGAAGAATTGGAAAAGGACCGAATAGTTGTGAAGAAGATAAAATTATCTATTACTCTCTGCAGTGTTAATTTTCTAGTTATGTGTAGTGTAGTGAAATCGACTTTCCTGTGTTTCATACTGTGGTGATATTTTATTTGGGGTGTACTGTACGCTGCCTGCTGCCATCCCTTTCAGCAAACTTCTGGTAAGTGACTCGCTCCTAGGTTCCAATTCACAAAGTTCAGTGGCCAAAAAAGCTGGAACGCAGTATATCAGTAAAATTGTGTTTATTTTGTATAAAATGGAGTTTATCATTAATACTAAATTAAAAATTCTGCGTAATTGATAATCCTTCTGGGAAATTATATTAGCTGTAGCACAAGTACGTTTTCATGAATTATAGTATATAAACTGAAAACATGCACCAAAACACTACTTCTATACCTTCGTTGACATACCGCTTAAACTCACATCAGCTCATACATAGACATATTTCGAAATAACCCGGTCAAGCGCATGGCTTCACGTTTTATTTTGTAACACGGTATATTTTAGGGTAGAAAGTTCTTAGCCACTCTGCACATCACACAAGCTGGAGGGTCATCCCTTGCCAGCTGTTAGTGATTGCTTATTCATTCAGTTACCCTCCACATTTCGAGGCCGTCTTTTCCAGAATGCGATAATATGTATTCAATGACGGCAACTGCCTGTGTGAGGCAGAATGGCTCAATGAGTAAAGGGATCAGATGTGGAAGACCGAAGTTCGATTACAAACGAAGACAGAAATTTATTTCAGTACGATAAATAAGCCTATTTGATTAAAGATAATGGCAAATAACTGTTAACTCTGCATCGATATGTTATGCATATTAGTCTTGCAATAATCATTTTCTGTCTGCAACAAATTAATATCAAGGATAATAAATAAGTCGTATTTGGATTTGGCACGGCGGTGAGTATGAACATGTTGAACTTCTGGTTTATAGCGCCATGTAGACTGATAGAACTTAACCGACGTTTCAGAGCCCCTTGCTTCTTCCATCATGACACTCATTGCCCTGATTATGGGGGCATTATCGACGTTTCAGAGGTCTTTGCTGCCTCCGTCATAGCACTCACTGCCCTAATGATGAAGGCGTTGGTAAACTTTTATCAGACTACAGCCCATCTCAGAACCTGATATCTTTGTTACGACCGTCAACTCATTGCTCTACTTTAGGCAGCCTTTGCCTTGTTATTGTGTTTATCCACTTCGTAAATACGTGAGCCAAATGCAATTAAAATGAACTGGATTTTGAATCAATTATCAGATATCGAAAATTCCATCGCACAAAAGGTTGTTATTGTCGGTAAAATAATGGCGAACTATAGAATCACTTCCTGCTTTTAAATACAACTTGTCAGCAGAGGAAGGAAACACAATGAGTATTTCCCTCTGTCCGTCCGTCCCTCCTGTGTTGTTACACAGTAATTCATTCTGACTGGAGTCAGCAGTGGAATGGCTAAACGCGACATCATGATTACGTGGTTCTCGAAAGGCCTATAACAAACAATAATTCACTAAGCTACATTTATGTTGGACACCGTTTATTGTTTTAGATTTATTTAATATACACAACGTTTTTTGATTTAAATGTTTGCTTACTCCTTTTTTAAATTTTACTGACAAACGTAAACCGGTATAATTCAGTCAGTAAATGTATTAAATTTCACCTGGGGTACATGTGTCTGGTTCCTGGCAGAGCTAGGAATTTTTCCGTTTTCCATCACGTCCATATAGCCCCTTGGTCCCATCCAAACCTACCCGATGGTTAGTGGCGACTCTCCCAGGGAGTAAGGTGGCCAGAATGTCGAAAACCGAATATTTTCCGTAACATTTTATTTCCGAATACTTCTGAATCGTTATCCGCATAGTGTAACAGCCCACTTTCCATATCTGTCGAAAAAACTCGGAAAATTATTCTCAAATATATCTTTATCTTTAATGTTCTTGAAATCAAATGTTATGATACCAATTTTCAAAATAAATTATAGCAAGTGTTTCCATAACATATTATTATAATTTCATAATTAACCTACATTCGTTTATGTTATTCACACATAACATTTGAAAACATGTCGAACGGTTTACGTCATAGATCAATTGATAAAGCGTTGTTTAATAACCTATAAACAAATATTGACCCGACAGTTGAGTTCGCAGCCAATAATAATTTTCCTGGCTTTGATCTTTTTTGTGTCGTTCCAGCATCAGATCCAAAGAATGCGACCTAGTAAATATGTAAATAGGCTACGTAGCCCGCATGAACGATGCGTGCCCTACTTCCGGTCCACGGCAGGTGATCATTGTCATGAGAGTATAGGGGTGCTCCTCCGCAGAGTAGAGCGCAGTTAAGTGAAGTGGCGTTCAGCGCGCGGACCCCAGTCAAAGAAGCGATAGTTCACGATAACATCGACACACGGAACGTAATACTAATTTTTACTCAAATGTAAAGGTAAGGTTGTTCCTGTGCCTGAAAACGTCTACGAGGAATTGAGGTAACGCTCCACGCATAATCTATTCGTTTATTTGTTTGATTTATTTGTCGCTTAATTAACTGCACTGAACAATATCTCACATTACATGGCTTAGAATGGCAGGATATTAATGAATTAGAAAGGATGATGAAGGAAGCGGTCGTGGCCTAGTATGAGATCCTATCCGACAATTTTCCTGGAGGGACTGAGAAAAATAAAAAAATACTCAGTCACTTGGTAAGATCTGAGGTTCTCAGGACATCGAGTATAAAGATAGTTGCCTTCCGGAGTTTTGTGCCGTGTGATCTGTAGAAGTTTACCGACGTTTCTGAGGTGCTTGCTGCATCCACAATGAGGACAGTCACTCATCGCCTTAATTGTTTAAGAATTAAGCACCTCTGAAACGTCTGTAAGCTTTTAGACTTTACGGCGCAACAATCTAGAGGACAGCCATCTTACCCAGTCACTTCCGTTTGAGAATTCCCGTTACTGTCGAACTTCATTTAAACTGGAGTGATACATTTTTCATGTAAGACCCCCACCCATCAATATCGGTCCTAATGCAAATCCGTTCAGTTGTTCCGCAGTTGTTACATGCGAACAGGTGGACGGGAAAAGTGGTTTTAACAGACGCTCCACAGAAATACGAGCGTTGATAAAAATTGGGCATGTGTACTCGTATATGAAATAAACTGAGTTGGCACAACATATGGACTAGTGATGGGAGTTTGTGAAAATATCACTGAATTTTTGGGTTCCGTAAAAACACGTTGTTTCTTGATGGGCTATTTTTTCTGTTTGATAGGTTATAACAACTTCGAATTTCCATACGAAAATGTTCTGCTTCCTGGGATTACGTAATAAACAAGGGTTACTGCAGTGGAATCACAACGCGATGATCGGGTGGGCTACATCAGAATGTATTTGCACGGTGGACATTTTGGAACTCTTTGCCAATACATCACACATTTGAATGTTCCCTGCTTCCTACATCTTGGGTTCTCAACGTTATAAGATCTGGGATTAAATTCAACCTCTCTTATTGACTCGAGGACCAACGTTTACAAATCGCGACATTTTTTTTAAATCTCATGACAGTTTATCCAAAAATTCGACAAACTCGCCATCAAAAACATTTTCGCATATTACGTATCTACTTTTCAATTTTATTTTAAAAATTCGTCGATTGGTTATTTTTGTTAATTACTCGCTTAAAATTAAATATTTGATGTATACAGTTTTAATTTTTTATCATGTAAAAATGTTACAGTTTTACATAAATGTATGCGGACTACACAAAATGCATCTAAATTATGCCCTCCAACTTTCTATAAAATTCTTTAGTTATTCATTTGCTCAAGAAATTCCCTGCTTTTATAAGAAGCAGAAATTTCATATCCGTGATCGCAGGAGTTCGCTATTGGACTTTTAATTTCAGTTCTCAACTTCCTTAAACACTATCGTCCCATTTCCCATATAGAATTTTTAAGCAAAGTTCTTTATTTTTTCTCATTTCTTACACGTGAGCTACATGTCCCGCCAATCCCTGACTTAATCAGGCTAATAATATTAGATAAAGAGTGAAAATTATGAAGCCCATCACTACGCATCTTACTTAGGCCTAATTATGGCCGTCAGCACTTCGTATCGATGATGTAAAGTACCGAAATTTGCATATGTATTACGTAGTCGTACTGATTATTTTTCGCTGTCTCCTTTTTACCGGGAAGTAAACGCTGAATATCCCAGCATTATGATGTGTCACCAAAATTACATCACGCGAAAGCACCGTCAGTTCCGATCAGAGTAGACTGCACAAACCTTCTTATACTCTGGCGGTGCTGTCAATGTGGTGAACACCCATGTATATTTTTTATACTTTCTTTAAATCACAGTCAACGACTGCAGCCAATCTTCATAACTACCTAGCAAATTTAGACAAAATATGCTGATGAACTTCATTACAAATGTCAACTGGATATAATATTGATTCGTATTGATCTAATATGGTCATTACATTATGCGAAGTTTAAGATCGAGCCTCGTTTCTTCAAAATACGTCTCATCATACATTTAAAGTGTATATGATATACGAAATGGATATTATTATCAACATCTGTAATATTTATTTGAAACATATTTATTTTTTAAAGCTACACGCCTATGTAGGCACTTGGGGGGGGGAGGTATAGCTCCTACTCATTTTTGACCTCAGCACTAGATGGGGGTGAGTGGTCAGCATCACGCCCCGGCCGGCTTTACCCCCGGTCAGCATTACGTTTAATTCATCAACCAATGCCAAAAACCTTTATATAACCTACTCTTTCATTTAATTTATATTTCGGCAATATGGATTTATTTAGAACTGCTGAACATTTTGGGATCACAATTTAATTATTGTGCTGGGTGTAAACCCGGTGTTCCGTTTAGAAAGAAATTAAGGTAGGTTGGCCTGGAAAGAGATACTTTACACAGAAGAGCTGCATTTAGCTGATCGTGACGTCACGTTACATGCCAAGTGTTTCCAGACGCTGACTGGGAGTGAGACTACAACTCCTGTGGTTCCGTTGGATTGTCAATTCGGGACTGTCACGCTTGCAGAGGGCAGCATCGCCAGCGAAACTTTGTTACATTATGCCCCACCCCCATCACCCTGTGCAGTTTCTGCAACCCGTCCCATTCCGTTAGCGCACGATAGGGAGACAGACACAAGAAGACACCCTTTCAACACTGGTTTTAAACTGCACTGCGTAGCCAAAGTAAGGTTTAAATTCATATATAATATTTTGTAAAGTTGAAATATGGGCAAACACCTTGGCGTGGTGGTGACAATTCTAGAAAACTGATAGCGATTCTATAAGTAATTCAAAATGTATTTGGCTGTGGACTCGACTGCACAACTTGGATTGTAATCCGCAACAGAAATCTCTGTTAAATATTTTTAGAAAGTCTTGGTCAGTATTCCCGCCGAACACTTTTAAGTGCATCTGTTGCTTGATTTCGCTAATGAAAGTGTTTCTGTTATGAACTAACCACATCAGTTCAATAATTCCAGAAGTATTGCATCATTATGCCTCTTCATCGTTGGTTGATGTTACAACTCACGATGTGCACAGCCCACACATTAGTTGAGGATTATCCTTCATCATAACATCTGCGTACGCGATATTCGGCGGACGTCATTGATAATGTTGAACAGAAATGACAATGAAACACGAAGCCGAGTTCCCATCGGATATGGAAAAGCTCTCTCACACATTTCTATTCAATGGCGAAAACAGTACAGGCTGCCCCAAAAATACACATTCATATTAACCCTTTTATCGGTCTCTGTGTATTGTGTTCACTGAAACCATGAAAGGCGGTCATTTTGAACAACTACACTAATTTCCTAATTTACTAAATGACAGTGCAGTTGTATGTAATGGTTTAGTTTATTAAAATGTCTATTCTATTTATTAGAGTGTATATATATTTTTGGAACACTATAGATTTATGTAGCCTACAATGTGTGTGTGTATATTATTGTATTATATCGGTAAGTGGACTCGAACTTATGAGAATATTGATAGCAAAGTGAGGGAGTGTTGGATAATATAATTTATCAATTACACATCTCTTGATATTTCTTACGTCTTAAATATAGTCGTATAAATTGATACATTTATTTTGACTTAACTGATTGGACTTTCTCATATTCATAATTAGGATCAAATAAAATTAAAATAGAAAATAATTTTACTGGAGAGTCCAAAAATCTCAGGTCACTAAAAATCAGTATTTTATGTTATATATAACATTTAAATTGTGGGTATGTAAGGATAAACCAATTTTACCAAAACTTGGTATGCTTATTTCTTGAAATCAGTAAGACATTATAGAAAGGCCAAAACACCGAAAAAGTGTCCCAGTGAGGGCGGGATTTGTAACACGGAAACAGAACGATAGAAGAACAGTGACAAGACCGAAGTTGTCAGTTTCAGCGAGGGTTTACAGAATCTGAGGTCACAAACGCAAAAGCTATCCTGAGTTCGGGTCCCAGTGAAGGTATTGGGTTTAGGGATATTTATTTTTCCTTTGATATTCAACGAAAGGTATCAGGCTTGCCATAAACTTTCGGCCAACAAAGATTGGTAAGAAATGTAAGAATTTGTCGAATTTCCCCGCGGTAACACGAGCGTAATATAATTGCAGTGTACTCTGGCTTGTGATTTACTTCATAAATAAACGGAGTAAACATTTCCCAATATTTTTTTATTCAGAAATACCTTTGCTAAACAGAAAACAGTCTGAACAGAAGTGTCTGTCTTCTTTGGAATTCTCTAACAGAAGCTTTTAGTGTGTGAGGAAGACGAGCGTACGGCAGTGGAACCTTCTCTGCGTGACACTGTCTATTCCGCTTTCCATGTCCTCGCCCTAAGAGTGGGGAGAGTTTCACGGGGAGATGATTATGTCGTCACAATGGTCCGACCCAGCACATCAACAATCACATCCGGTTCGGACACTGCTATTGTCCAGTTTCCGGAAACGCGGAAGGTCATGCTGTTGCCATGCTTCTACAGAATGCAATACCAGACTCACTGCGGACAGACCTTCTAGGCGATCTAGGTCGCGTCCACTGCGAACACGCGATGGAGATGCCATGCACGGTAGAAACTTTTCTCTCCCTTCAACTGTGTTCATGATGTTTTAGTTTCCCCCCCTCCTCCTACTATTTAGGATCTGTGCTAAAAATTTCTTTGTAATGATTATAGTGGCAGTATATCCGCTAGATAGCAGTTCGCTCGTTTGTGAATAAGGAAGTACTCAAGCAAGGGTTAATGAATACATCTTACGTTCAATAGATACACTTAAGTTTTACATTACCGATTATTTAGATCAGCTAGGAGCATTCAGAATCAAAAAGTTGCAAGAATACTTGTGTTATTCCGGCACGGATTACATATAACTTCTAGCGTAGCTGGTGTTACTCTTGACGGCTCTAGCCTCAGTCCTTCACCATTAGGCCTAGTGACACGCACTACTGTTATCGAAAGAGACTCACAGCGTAGGTATCGTAGGATTTGACGTTTCTACGGCGGTGAGTATGAAGATGGCTGCCTTCTTGGTTGTAGCGTCGTGTAGTCTGGTCTGGTAGAACTTTACCGACGTTTTAGAAGTCCTAGTTGCCTCAATCATCAGGTCGATGAGCGGAAGCAAGTGTCTCTGGAACGTCAGTTAACTTGTACTAGACTAGACGGCGCTACAACTCAGAAAGAAGCCATTTTCATCCAAAAGTGACGTTTCCAGGGCGCCAAAACCGAGACGAACATCATTATAATCCTCGAGGCTGTGAAAACTTTATACCTGACATCAAAAGTTTCGTCCTACAAAGCTAAATCGACTAATGCCACAAACCTTTAGAACCAGGGGTTCGTTCGAGTTCGTAGAACTTTCAGCACGATCGGGGGCATTGTTTTTAATATACATATGGTATTGATCTAGTTTAGTAGGACTTGGTTGAGGACAGGTGGCCACTAGAATAGAATTCAAATGTTGAATTATACAGGATTCGTTGTATAACTTTGTACCGACATTCGGACTGTGAAATTCGTTAATTTGACAGGGACAGATTTGTCTACTGTTAGAGCGACTGGTCTTCAGTGATGTACATGCCTGAGTTGGAAGACTTCACGAATAATGTAATATGACAAGGTTAGGGTATAAATAATTTCTTAGACCCTCTCACAGTTACTTGTGACAGCAGCATCCCTTAACACTCTGCTTGGCGTTGAAAACTCGACCCAGATGCCGGCAATTCTTATTAGGCGGTTTCCCCATATCCTGATTTATTTTATTTATCAACCTATTGTAGGGGGTGAAAGTGGGCCCCAGTCCCATTCATGCTGCCATTTGAATTCTCGATTCCTACAGCCACCTTTGACAGGTTGAAGCTAAAATAGTCAAAGTTCATCCTTGAGGGTACAGGTAACAACAAAATGGTTCTGTCAAGCCATCAAGTAGGATGACGCAGTAGCAAGACACTGTACGCTACTTATGTTCCGTACGAATCCAATTCCACTGACTTCATTAAAGTTTCTCGCAGGTACAAATTTCTTTCAGCAGAGATAATGAAAGCATTATAAGTCATTATCTCTTGTATTATTAACCACTGGTTACTGACTTTAAAATACTACAGTAAAACGTACGTTTTCCAAGTAAAACTTATGTCACATACAAACTGTCGCAGGGGCAAATTTAAAGCAACATATAACGCTAAGGAAATTTATGCACATTTCAATAATATTTACATTTTATTATATAATATGGCAATATATGTGGTTATTATCCTTCAAAAAAGTGCTAGAAGGGGTTTCTTGGCTCATGGGTCCAATGAGAAAACTTGGCCATAGGAGAGAAAAGAGTTGGACAACCATGGTCTTTATTGTAAAATTTTCCTTGGTGTCCAATATTCTTGCGTGTTCTGGCCATTTTATTATTTGTCTACTTTCTAGTTAATTCTGTATACAAATTTTACCCAGTCGTTTTATTTCTCAGTTTGTCTAACTTTGTCACATTTAATGTTAATCTCAATCCCATTTCTCTGTCATCGAAGCGGCTTTACTCCCGTGTTATAATTGTCCAAAATTCTCTTAATATAGACATCCAGGTACAGTCACTATTTTATAAAACTTGATATGGTTTCTATTACAGTCTTTCTGTAGTGAGCATTCTATTGTCCCACATGTTAAGTCAAATGCCATCCTTCTGAAATGCAGCTCTGAAGGTTTGGTAAAGTTATTAAATTATTTAATTAACGGAAACAAGATTTAATCTTACAGGCAATACTTTCTTTAAACAAACACATCGATACAAACGGGAATCTTGAAGGAAGTAGAAGTTTTGGGAGTGCCTGGTACTATGAATTTATTACTTTCACTTATCATGCCTACAAAAATTATGATAAAGACAAGGCTGTGTCAAATCTAGTTCTCTATAATTTCGTACTGAGCTATCAATGAATTATAAGACTTTCAAATAACTGCTAGCTGACAATAATTCTACAATTATTTTCTCAAGGCTCTACCACATGCTAACTTCACTATAGATCAGTCTGCCCGAAATAAAATTAACTATAAATCCTGCATCGCTAAGCTATGGAATTTTCAAAACTCTCTATTATCTACGATCATATTTCATATCTTTTCGAATTGTTACGCTCTTCAGCCGTAGAAGTGAATACCGATTTTTTTCCCGATCTTCATCTTTCTTGTTCCTATAGAAACTGTTCTTTGTTATTACATCATAAAGAGATCTTCAATCCAAAGAACATCTCAGTGATCAGACTTTTGGGTAATAACTTCTTAAAGGAATAAGAAAAGGAGGCTTAGAAACAGGTCAGAACATACTCGATGGCTAAATCCATTGTCCACTAAATCATCTTCTGAACGCAGTTCAGAAGATGCGGAGTTTGATTAATATGAAAGAATTCTTTTTCGATAGAAAGCTCTTAGACTATCGAACAAGAGGAATTTTATTTTTAGATAGACGCAAGGCACATTCCGTGGTTCTGTAGTCCTCGCGGTTCGTCGAACGCTCTGCGTTCATGAGACGCGGAAAATCGGCCATACCTCATGTCTTGCTGTGTCACTCAGCGGAACGCTGGAACTCTGAATTGTCTCACGCGAAAAAGGAGTTTTGGGGGCAGATGTTCTGTCACATTTTATTTCTTTCATGTCTAGGCTACGCCAGATATAAAACAGCAGATAAACTACTTACATTTTTTAAATCCAATTTCAATAAGAATACTGCGAGCGATAATCAATGATAAAGGACTGAGCTCATGTATCTCCGCCTTCCTCTTCTTTTAAAGACTGATTACCGTTTTTCTGTCGATGCTTATGGAACGATGTATTTCGATGCGTGTTTTATAATTCTAGTGGGCAGGGATGCTACTTTATAACAGGCCACGACTATTTCATTCTTAATTCCTTCAGTTTCTTACTGTATAACATCTGCAGTTAATAAATGGCTCTTAAGATTACTCAGCCAATAACGACGTATAATTAGAAGTTACAGCGATAATGTTTGATGAGTATAAAAGGCAGTGGAGGTCATGAACTCTTTCATTCTACAAACCTTGTGAGAATATACAAGAAAAACCGAGTCATTAAATTGGTTTATTAAACTTATTGCCAATGCCCGTTTCGCTATTATATACTTTATAACATATACCGTTTGGTACATACATGGCACTTTATATATATATCTGACTATTAGATTTTTGTACAACCCTGTGCTTATTTTCCGAAATAAAATAAATTTCCCAGGTTCGTCCCTCGGAGAGGTGCATTTTTTGTAGGCCTACTATTCTTTCCTACGTCACGCCGTGTGGAAGAAACTATTTTCAAAAGGGGCGGATTGATTTTGGCTATTTTATATACGGTACAGATCCTTTCCTTTTATCAAATTTTTCAGAGGAAAATTCAGAAAAAAATCTTAATTTTTTCACTACACGGGATGCGTCGCATTAAATTAATTTTCACTCAGTATAGTCTGTAGACAATTTCGTTTCTTCCTCTTCTGTTTATCGGTCTCCTTTTCTCTTACCTTCCCTCCTTCATTCTTTATCTCTCTTTCCTTCTTTTCTTCCTTCTTCCCTTGTTTCGCTTGTCTTTGACTCTGTCTTACTAAACGCATCTTTCGTCATTCCTTCCCTCCTTCATTCTTATCTCTCTTTCCTTCTTTTCTTCCTTCTTCCCTTCTTTCGCTTGTCTTTGACTCTGTCTTACTAAATGCATCTTTCGTCATTCCTTCCCTCCTTCATTCTTTATCTCTCTTTCCTTCTTTTCTTCCTTCTTCCCTTCTTTCGCTTGTCTTTGACTCTGTCTTACTAAATGCATCTTTCGTCATTCCTTCCCTCCTTCATTCTTATCTCTCTTTCCTTCTTTTCTTCCTTCTTCCCTTGTTTCGCTTGTCTTTGACTCTGTCTTACTAAATGCATCTTTCGTCATTCCTTCCCTCCTTCATTCTTATCTCTCTTTCCTTCTTTTCTTCCTTCTTCCCTTCTTTCGCTTGTCTTTGACTCTGTCTTACTAAATGCATCTTTCGTCATTCCTTCCCTCCTTCATTCTTATCTCTCTTTCCTTCTTTTCTTCCTTCTTCCCTTGTTTCGCTTGTCTTTGACTCTGTCTTACTAAATGCATCTTTCGTCATTCCTTCCCTCCTTCATTCTTATCTCTCTTTCCTTCTTTTCTTCCTTCTTCCCTTCTTTCGCTTGTCTTTGACTCTGTCTTACTAAATGCATCTTTCGTCATTCCTTCCCTCCTTCATTCTTTATCTCTCTTTCCTTCTTTTCTTCCTTCTTCCCTTCTTTCGCTTGTCTTTGACTCTGTCTTACTAAATGCATCTTTCGTCATTCCTTCCCTCCTTCATTCTTATCTCTCTTTCCTTCTTTTCTTCCTTCTTCCCTTGTTTCGCTTGTCTTTGACTCTGTCTTACTAAATGCATCTTTCGTCATTCCTTCCCTCCTTCATTCTTATCTCTCTTTCCTTCTTTTCTTCCTTCTTCCCTTGTTTCGCTTGTCTTTGACTCTGTCTTACTAAACGCATCTTTCGTCATTCCTTCCCTCCTTCATTCTTATCTCTCTTTCCTTCTTTTCTTCCTTCTTCCCTTCTTTCGCTTGTCTTTGACTCTGTCTTACTAAATGCATCTTTCGTCATTCCTTCCCTCCTTCATTCTTTATCTCTCTTTCCTTCTTTTCTTCCTTCTTCCCTTCTTTCGCTTGTCTTTGACTCTGTCTTACTAAATGCATCTTTCGTCATTCCTTCCCTCCTTCATTCTTATCTCTCTTTCCTTCTTTTCTTCCTTCTTCCCTTGTTTCGCTTGTCTTTGACTCTGTCTTACTAAATGCATCTTTCGTCATTCCTTCCCTCCTTCATTCTTATCTCTCTTTCCTTCTTTTCTTCCTTCTTCCCTTCTTTCGCTTGTCTTTGACTCTGTCTTACTAAATGCATCTTTCGTCATTCCTTCCCTCCTTCATTCTTATCTCTCTTTCCTTCTTTTCTTCCTTCTTCCCTTGTTTCGCTTGTCTTTGACTCTGTCTTACTAAATGCATCTTTCGTCATTCCTTCCCTCCTTCATTCTTATCTCTCTTTCCTTCTTTTCTTCCTTCTTCCCTTCTTTCGCTTGTCTTTGACTCTGTCTTACTAAATGCATCTTTCGTCATTCCTTCCCTCCTTCATTCTTTATCTCTCTTTCCTTCTTTTCTTCCTTCTTCCCTTCTTTCGCATGTCTTTGACTCTGTCTTACTAAATGCATCTTTCGTCATTCCTTCCCTCCTTCATTCTTATCTCTCTTTCCTTCTTTTCTTCCTTCTTCCCTTCTTTCGCTTGTCTTTGACTCTGTCTTACTAAATGCATCTTTCGTCATTCCTTCCCTCCTTCATTCTTATCTCTCTTTCCTTCTTTTCTTCCTTCTTCCCTTCTTTCGCTTGTCTTTGACTCTGTCTTACTAAATGCATCTTTCGTCATTCCTTCCCTCCTTCATTCTTTATCTCTCTTTCCTTCTTTTCTTCCTTCTTCCCTTCTTTCGCTTGTCTTTGACTCTGTCTTACTAAATGCATCTTTCGTTATTCCTTCCCTCCTTACCGTATTTCTTTCATTATTTACACCCTCTTCGGCCTTGATGTTCGTTCTTCCAAAGTGAAGTAGAACGATTCTGGAAACCCGTGCACTGTCCTTGCCGCCCAGACGTTGCACCCGGACTCTTGTCTCGGCTTGTCCGTCCCCAGGGCACAATCTTATCCCTGTGCAAGTAACACAGCTGCACTGCGTCTGAACTCTAACGAGAACGGCGACCAAATGTTATATTTTCAGGTTTCACAGCTATGCATCATGAACGTGCGTGGTGTCACTGCACAACCGGCTTCAAGGTTATGAAAAGAAATGCTAAATAAACAAGACAAATAACATGGATCTAATTCTTGTAATCACGTTTACCATGTGTCTTCAGAACAGCTGGGAAATCGTGGCACAAGGACCAACGGTGATGCTACGACAAGGAACAATCAGAGGGGTAAGCATCTACTGCCACTTTTCACCTCAAACGTAAGTCAAGGGCGGACTTTGGTATTAGATATATTCAAATTACCAGCGAATATCATATGACTCAAAAATTAAACTTAATCACTCACCATGGAGGAAGCATTCATTGAGACCGGTAGCGAGTACGCTTTTAAACTCAGTCTGAGCGTATTAAAAGTTAATTGACAAATCTGTTAGAAAATAATGGGTCAGGTTGAATAAGGTTAGGTTAGTGATGTGCAATCGCAGACGACCTTAAGCAATAGTCAGCTGGTAAATGTTAGATTTGTTTGAATTAGTTTTGTTGGGTTAGGTTACGTTAGTTTAGGTTTGTTTCATGCATGCGCAGACAATCTTTACAGTCGGGGTAAGATTTAAAAAAAAATCATTATACAAATATTTATAAGTTGGTATAGTTGCGTCATATTGTGAAGATATATATTTAATTAATTATTCTTGTCCGTCTATTCACAATTTAAAATTTAAAATTTAAAATTAAGATAATTAAAATATCATGTGATGTTCCTTATCGAAACATTCGATTTACAGTTTAGAACATCTTTTTCTTACGACATGTTTCGGTTCTTAAATGAACCATCTTCAGGTGTATATTAAAATTATATAAACTTAAAACTTAATCGTAATTTCTTATATGCAACTTTTTTATAGTTGTTTATCAGTTAATAGTGCACTTCCAGAACATCACATGATATTTTAATTATCTTAATTTTAAATTTTAAATTTTAAATTTTGAATAGACGGACAAGAATAATTAATTAAACAAATATTTATATGAAGTATATTTCTACGAGACTGTGACCTTTGAACAATGTTGCCAGTGTACAAGAATGCAATCCTGATGCAATATATCGGCATTTCGTAGTACGTTGAAGAGGAATTCCTCACAAGACTGCAGTTTTGTCTCTTTTCGTGATATAAAATGTCGCTACGCCGTTGGTATTTTTGGATCCAAGTATAGTAGACTCAATTTCTGTTTCTGAATAGTGTAATAAACCTGTGACGAAGCTGTAATCACAGCTGATAACAAACGTGACTGTCGTAACACACGTTGTCTCATTACAGATCAATGTCTACACAGACGACAGGCAGACAATCAACGCCTTCTTGGGCGTGCCATACGCTGCCCCTCCGACAGGAGACCTAAGGTTTTCTGTAAGTATCCTGGAAGGCTAATTCTCTCTGCAATTTCCCTATATCTGACCACATATGTTGACTGACTAATAGGCTAACCAACAGGTTGACTGTTCATCCTGACAAAAATTTCTAAACCATAAAACATTTCAGGGTTCTAAAATCAATGGAGTTAGTATTTCACGTAAACCATGGTGACAGTAATCACAGAAAATTAAAAGGTACAAACGTGAAATGGTTTCTAATTACATGATGACGACGCGACTGTCAAGTTTCATGAAAATCTGTCACTTGGTTCAAATGTTATTACGGTTGTCAGTAATACCTAGACAGTAAAGAGAGCCCACAGTTGGACACACACACGTCAGTATATTACAGAATGAACCTTTGTCGATAATCGATACGTGTTCAATTCTTCAGTCGTTTCAGTCATCCCCGTCTAGCACCGCTTCAACTGTTCTTGACTACAAGAAACTTGACTTCAGCCAGTAACCTGCATTCCGCACCTCCAGACCTCAGCGCCGCTTACAAAATACAACTTAGACAGCATGAGGTCTGATAAATAATGAATAATTAATGAGGTGCTGGAAAGATGGCGCTCCTTCCGGGATACGAAGTACGAGAATTAAAGGAGAAGGAACCTGTGGAAAGGAAGTGGGAGGAACGGGATAGAATTGTGTGAGACATCCGTTCATGAAGCAACGTAGAACGCAGGAATTACAGCAAAATCCGTTCTGCCTGGTATTCTAATTCACTGGTTTACGAAATAACTGCTTTCTTAACATGTAAAGGTATCGGACAAGTGTAGAAAGCAACTGCGTACATCATCATAATGCGTAACTTACTACTTTACGCGCCTCATACATCGTTGTATTAACAACACTAATATGTTATATGAAAGCGATCACAACACATCTACACTAAATTATCAGAAATTTTGGTTCCTTAAAGCTTTATAAAATATAACACATCGAACGCTTACCGTGACAGTTGTGGGCCCGTGTTTCAACGACTTTGTCATATGTTATACTGGGGTCTCGGGTTTGATTCCCGGCGGTGCCCGAATTTATAACTCGTGTTGGGCAAGGCCGTGGTCTAGGCAACACGGAGTTTTCCTCCGGGGCTTTCCCGGTTTCTCCGTGGCATCCCAACAATTACTCCATTCACACACAGAAGAAGGCAATGGCAAACCACTTCTGGATCATCTGCCAAGAACGTATATGAACAGGTCCCAGTCCGAGAAGAGAAAAGGATGGAAGGATCCTGTTCATATGGACCTGTCGCCAGACAGAACACTAAATAAAAAATAAAAATATGAGTAGTAAGCCCACATTGTTACCGAGGAAAAATTTAACAAATTCTTACATTTCATATAAGTTTTTATTGGCCGAAAGCTTCTGATATATAACGCTCAATATCATATGAAGAAACTGTTATTACATAAATAATCTTCACCAAGGCTCAAACCCAGGATTCTCTGCCCTGTATTCTACCCCCCCCCCCCCAAAAAAAATAATCATTTTGTTCTTGAGTCCCTTCTGTCGTGCTTAGCTTCCGAGCTACAAGAACCACCCTCCATGGATCCGAACTCAGGATACTTAGCAGTTTCACCATTCTAAAATCTCTTCTAGGTTTAAAGGCATAAGATAACAATTACGGTTTAAATTGGTTTGTTCCTTCTTTAACTACAAACGATCATACACCCACAAACCCACGTGTTTCGATTACAGCCATCGCTTTTTACAGTATCTTATGTAGGAGACGAAATGAGGGCCACGATGCCATGTACGAAGATACACTGGCCTCCATCTTATTTTACCAAACACATTTAATGCGATACACGTAAACGAAATTCGCCATGAACTGCATTAATATAACATGTAACATTAATTTCCTGGCTGTAGGCCTGTAAAGTGTTGTCTGATATGTGTTTGAATTGCAGTATCTGCAAGGCCAGTAATGTAGTTTATTATTATTATTTAGTGTTCTGTCTGACGACAGGTCCATATGAACAGGATCCTTCCATCCTTTTCTCGGACTGGGACCTGTTCATATACGTTCTTGGCAGATGATCCAGAAGTGGTTTGCCATTGCCTTCTTCTGTGTGTGAATGGAGTAATTGTTGGGATGCCACGGAGGAAAACTCCGTGTTGCCTAGACCACGGCCTTGCCCAACACAAGTTATAAATTCGGGCACCGCCGGGAATCGAACCCGAGACCCCAGGATTACAAGCCCAGCGTTCTAACCGCTAGACCACCGTGGCGGTGTAGTGTAGATATGTAAAATAAAATTAAAAAAAACGTGTTTGTAAAATACCTTCCCACTCCTGATATACAGATCACGTAAACATTCTGTGATGTGCTTGGTGTTTGTATGATTACAGCCACCAGAACGCCTCTCTGGCTGGAATCGTTCCTCTCTTTTCGCTGGTAGCTTTGCCTCTGCTTGTCCCCAGCTTCAAGAAATTTCCAGCATGGCCCCGATACCTCAAGACGAAGACTGCCTGTATCTAAACATCTGGACACCAGAGGTATGGGCTAGCGAGTTAGCATGGCGGTAGTACCCGAAACTTCGACCAAATAATCTATATCCCAATGACTTTCACGATTTTCATAAGAATTCACATTTATTGAAATAAGTTGTAAAGCGCCATGAAAAATCAGTTGATCGGCCAAGAACTTGCCCTCTTTTATAAAAACCTGAAGGCTTATTAGATTATTCACAGAAGCATGGACCCTGTTCAGAGACGTTTGAAGTTTAATCTGCAGCTCTACCAACTATTTTCAACCCAAAATATTATATTAATCTCTTGTTTCCACCATAAAAGTTACCTCCTCCACTCATCTTATTCGACTCAATATTTACAGACAGCAGCGAACTTCCGAGGAAGTATACCTGTTGTTATTCTTCTGGAAGGAGAAGGGTTCGTATCCGGCCTAGTGTCACGATTTCCAGGGCAGGATCTAGCAGCTGAAGGCGTCATTGTCGTCTCTGTCACATACCGACTTAATGTTTTTGGTAAGTGAAAAAGAACAAACTTAGCCGAGATGTTAAGAAACCAACCATTTAAAACAAAGGAGTTAAAAACTTTAAAACATAACTGTAAAACTTTTCAGGAGTTGCTGGTAGTAAACTGAATGTACCGTAGATTTTGGTAGAATTCATTTAGCAAAATGGAGGAAATAACGCGGCAGATAGGAGCTGGTGAGATATTTATCTTTTAAACCGTGATTTGAAACCTTCATTCCAGCTTGCTTCCCGACTCCACAAAAATCTGTTCACATGTCTCATATCCTCGCACTGCATACAAACATTTAGGAGAGCGAGTCACCGTTTTCGTTATAGAAAACAATCGATAGTCTCATAACTGCACACATCGAAAGTGTTATCCAAACTCCTGAGGGTCATTTTTCCATCTAGCTTGTGTCTAAAAATAATTGTCTTCTGGGTTGTTGCGCCGTATAGTGTAGTAGCAATTTACAGACTTTTCAGAGGTCCTTTCTGCCACCATCATAAGGGCGACAAGTAAGCCGTGTGAAAGCAGCGAGCAACTTTAAAATGTCTGTCAGTTTCTACCAGACTACACAGCGCAACATCCAAGAAGACAAACAAACATGTTACTAGTCGCCATAAAGAACTGAAATCACACAAACTCCGGCTTACAACAAAATGGACGTAAAAGTGCACAGCTGATAGACGTCGTCTGTGAACGAAACGCGTATTTTTAATGCGTGTGGCCGAAACCGTCCGTACAGTTTCCTGTATTGCTGTTTCTGTCGCCAGGATTCTTCTGTTTAGAAGACTCCGAGGCAAGAGGAAATCTCGGTTTGCTGGACCAATACTTTGCGCTGCTGTGGGTACGGGAGAATATCGAACTGTTTGGCGGAGACCCCCGGAGCATCACTTTGATGGGGCACTCGGCAGGCGCCGCCAGTGTCATGTACCACATGACGTCACCACGAACCGCAGGTACTCCCAGCATGCAACTAATTAAAACTAAGTGACGTGTCTCTAAACCGCCGAAGTACAGAGTTTTATTCTACGCTTTAATGCGTTCTTTGCAAGTGCAGAACGTAGTATGGACAGACGCCCTGCTTCTCAGACCGGGCTCCGTCTACCAGCCCGATTGCTCGTATTCTAAAGGACTAAACGGGTTTCGATTAAATGTCGTGGTCGGAGTCTACAATAAAAGACGTCTTGCGAATTTCATTCTGGATCGTATTTACCTATCACAGGTCTACCGATTTCCTGTCTAGATGGACGGCAGATGAATGGAAGAAAGCATAATTTAAGGTACTTTACTGGCATTTAACTGGAAGGAGTGAGAAAAACCACGAAAACCTCAATCACTACAGCCGGTTTTCGGAACAAAGTTTGAATCTGGGACTTCTCGAATATCGCGCAGAAATACTAACCATTCGACGGCGATTTTCGGTGTCATGTTATTATTCTAACTATAAAAAAATAACTTAAAAATGATTTGTGATGTTTTAAACACTTTTTTCATATAATTTCACTACTCCCGCTCGTGTCGCTGATTCATCAAAATTCACACGGAAGCTATGTTCGTGTTATCGATAATGGGGAATTAAACAGTAGAATTGCGGAATATGATTAAGGTGCGAGATAGTCATACCAAGTTTCATGAAAAACTGTCCAATGTTTTGAATATTTTACAAGTCAGACAGATAGGTTTACATGCCTGTACACTATGAAATGGCCTTCATCTGCCTCTTCTTACATACATACGTAGCGCATAAGATTACATTTTCTAATTTAAAAATTTCAAAGATTTTATTAAACTGAATTTGTTGGATTCAAATCACATTTATTCCTGAATTCGACCTTTTTGATAAATTAATTCCCTGCCCAGTTCATGTGCAATAAAGTTCATATTTTATTGATTATAACTGGTTCTTTGTAAGGGAGTTTGTAATGAAGTAATAAAGCGCAATTATGCTTCAGTACAACGTCCAAATTAAAATTCAGCAAAAAGGCTCTTTAATGAACTATTCCAAAAACAGACTGCACAGACGAGTAGGCTGAGAGAATTTCATGAAAGGATGTCAGGACGTGTTCGTCTGAAGACTAGGCCTGCGTGGGTTCAAACAGACCTGTGCTTTTTGTAAAGCTTAGCTCATACTGTCATGAATATTCGAACGACCTGACAAGCTTTTGTAATCTCTGGCCTAATTCAGTACTACTTATGCTGTAACTAAAACGATTAAGTTTAATTTCGTACTTTAAACTGTTTTCGTTCATTATCTTATTATTTTCCTGTTCCATTTCCATTGTTTTCCGTCCTTCATGCGTAAGGACACTTCTGCTGGCCATCTATAGCAGAATCTTCGCTGAGTGGCCATCAATAGTCAGTAAAGTTCAGCTCCTAACGTGTCACTCTTTTGAAGATTTCTCTTTTCTCAGTTGTTGCGCCGTGTAGTATGATAGATGTTTACCGACGTTTCAGAGGTCATACTGTCTCCGAAACGTTGGTTAACATCGACCAGACTACACAGCGCAACAACCCAGAAGACAGAAATCTTCATACTCATCGCCCTGATGATGGAGGCAGTATGACCTCTGAAACGTTGGTTAACATCGACCAGACTACACAGCGCAACAACCCAGAAGACAGAAATCTTCATACTCATCGCCCTGATGATGGAGGCAGTATGACCTCTGAAACGTTGGTTAACATCGACCAGACTACACAGCGCAACAACCCAGAAGACAGAAATCTTCATACTCATCGCCCTGATGATGGAGGCAGTATGACCTCTGAAACGTTGGTAAACATCGACCAGACTACACAGCAAAACAACCCAGAAGACAGAAATCTTCATACTCATCGCCCTGATGACGGAGGCAGTATGACCTCTGAAACGTTGGTTAACATCGACCAGACTACACAGCGCAACAACCCAGAAGACAGAAATCTTCATACTCATCGCCCTGATGATGGAGGCAGTATGACCTCTGAAACGTTGGTTAACATCGACCAGACTGCACAGCGCAACAACCCAGAAGACAGAAATCTTCATACTCATCGCCCTGATGATGGAGGCAGTATGATCTCAGAAACGTTGGTAAACATCGACCAGACTACACAGCGCAACAACCCAGAAGACAGAAATCTTCATACTCACCGCTGTGAAAACCTCAAATGTCTCTCTTTTGTTCGCAGGTCTATTCCACAGGGCTATCGTCATGTCCGGGAGTGTGACCTCGCCGTGGTCTGGGGCGCCACATCCCGCCAACTCCTCCCGGGGGATCGCGCGTAGCCTTGGTTGCTTAGCTACCACTTCCCGCGCAATCCTGGCCTGCCTCCGGACTAAATCCACAGCCGAGATTTTGCGGGCCTTCGAGGCGCAGTACAAAGTACGTGCATGTGAGGGAGAAACACTTGTGAAAATTATAGGCACCCGCAAACTTAGCGTACAAGATTTAAATAGGCGTGGTTTAAACAGGGCACGTTCATGTTGTTTACATCTGCAGCCGGGGAGTACCCGTTCCAAATCTTCGCAGGGTTACCAACTATCCTGTGATTGTCCGTGATTTTAATCAGTCTGCCCCGGCTAATACTGCCATAAAACGTCTCTTTCCATACTTTTTTACCTTCTTACGACTCATGATCGTTCGGCGCTACATAATCCCTGCAGATAAAACAGAGTCAATAAAAATCCTAAAATTTTAACCATTTACAAATTCGTGACCCACGTCGCCAGGTTTATACCAACTCAGCCTTCCATTAAATGGGCGTCGGGGCTAAAGCGGCCGGAACGATAAGCTAACCATTCGTTTTCATTTAGTGCCACGATTAAAATGAGTGGAGTTATAACTCCACACCCCACTACTCCTCCATGGATTATTCTTTGGGATAACGCTCCCCGTTTCCTAGATGGAGGTGAGTATTTGCATTCTCCGGCCGCCAAACCCCAAAGGGAAAATACAAATTTAACAATTAGCTATCCAAATAGCTAAGTAACTAAGTAAATAACTGACTAAGTAGCTGAAATGCTTCACTTATCTAACAATTTCCATGCGAGGCATAATATATTAAGTTTAAAGGCTCTGACTTAAATAGGATTTATTTACTACTTCAGATCAGTAAACAGACTGTTCTCATATCCTATTATTTATATATATATATATATATATATATATATATATATATATATTATTTGTGGCTCTTCGACGACAAAATTTCTTGTCAAGAAAATGTACTAGAGTAAGAGGCCCCTTGTAGAAAGGCAAGTATGGAAAGAGTTAGGATGGCTGGATTTAATATTCGTTCAGTAACCTACAGTGTTACTGTTTGTGTCTCAGAAGGTAGCGACCTTTTAACGGCTTGTGGTACGGAGCGAACGTCGGAACAAAATAAATTGTCAATAAAGCATGACAAATAAGTTCATTCCAAGCCAACTGCAGTTCAGTGGTTTTATAGAGCAACTTTATAATTTTCTGCAGCTGCGCCAAGACTTATCACACAAAGAATGTTCTAGAACAGGGTTCTCCAAACTTTATCACAAGCTGGCCATATGTTCTAAAAATTATACATGTAGGCTACTTTCGTATAGAAAAGTCGTTTAATAAATTGGGCAAATTGCGATCTTCCTGAAATTTTCCGAGACATCCGATGTAATTTTTATTTCTTCACGTGAAAAAAATCGGATCTCAGATATCATCTCTTGCTACTGCGTTCCACGATTATATTTCTTACTAATCGAAACAATTTCTTCATTCCTGACTAATTAATGTCGGTGTATTATTTTCCTGTACAAATCATCAAATAGTATTGTCCCGTAATTTCCGGCTTGAAGAAGACAAGTTCCTCCGAAACGCTAGTAATTTTGTTATCTGGATATGGTTAGATAATCAAACGTCTCTACAGCTAGTTTCTTTTTTCCTTTCACTTAAATTTGTTTTGTTCTTTCAGAACGGTAACTGGACAGCTATGGTGTTGCCAGTTGTAGACTCATTTCTTCCGGAACCGGAGCAGTACCTCCCACGTGACCCGAAAGAAATGCTCCAAACAGGAAATTATGTACCAATGCCGGTGATGACGGGTACAACTCGCCACGAGGGAGCTGCCACCCTATGTGGGTACCAAATTAAAATATCACTGAATTTCCATAGTGTTTACTGTGTTTTTCTCCAGAAGTCTTTGTGGAGTCTGTGTATCTGTGTTTTAATGGTGTTTTCGTAAATTTATCTTTCCAATTTCGCTAAAGAATGTAAATCGCTGACTTTGAAATGAGAGTGGAAAATTGTAATTTTACAAACACTTCTTTTTTGTTATCTGCCGTCCCACCGTCTTTGAAATAAATTTATTTCTTAATATAAATATAATTTTCTCGAGCAGACAGCAATTTTCCTTCCGCAGTTGTTAAACAGAGTCAACTAATTTACCTATCAAAAAGATTTCTTCAAACATGGAGAGATTACGAATTAAAAATTAATTCATTTCAGTAGGATCTGAGGTTTACAATGTGATGAATATGAAGATGGCTGTAATGGGGGTAGCAAGGGCCTCTGAAACGTCGGTAGACTTCTACAAGACTACACGGCTCTCTAACCCAGAAGATAGCCATCTTCAATCCAATCTAGATTTCAACCATAGCGACCAACTTCTTGCATAAAATTCACACTACACGGAACACTACATTATTTTTCCCTGTGGGCCTACTATGTTAAATATTCACCATACAGAAAATGTAACAAATAAAAGTTGTAGCTCTAAAGTGTTTATTACCATGCAGGCTATAAATTCTTACACTACGAACCATTTATTTGAGAATATTAAGTTTATTATGATGCTGGTCTGATTGAAACGAAAATTAAATTTGGTCTATGAAGATTTAGTGTATACCCCAACACCAAATTCAACTAGTTTCAAAGCTCAAACAATTTGAATTATAGAGACATTTCCAAGATACGTTAATTCTATGCTCTTTGTGCGAAAACCTCGTACTACAAATAGTTCGGCCTCGTTTGAGTTTAGACGCTTTTACAAAATGTTCAGACCAATGGAGCGACTTGGCGAGACAGAGTTACCTGCAGCTGAGTCACTTTTTCGAGAACTCCGCCATCCCGACCGTGATGGAACACTACAGGTTTGCCAAGGAGAGGCGGATCCAAGAGATCCTCAAGTGGCAGTACTCGGATAAGGCAAGGGAGGGGGATACGAACGCACTGCTTGTCAAACTATTAGAGGTAAGTAACGGCGTCTACAGGTCCCGCGGGGACTCACCCTGTTTCACTTTTACAACAGTCTCTTCCAAACAAACTCTTGCTTTATTTTGAAGCAAGTGATGAATTATAAAACGGGCTTTCTGCTCTAGCAAAACGTTTCGAGTGGAGTATAACTAGCCATTTGATTGCTAGACATAAGGTGAACAAGACAGAACGGTTGTACTCTCAAATATATAATACATTATTTTAACCGAATACATTATTTTGTAATGCCCATTCCTATACTGCAGTGGTTTCTGATATTCAATGTCTCGCTTCCAAATTATTCTAAAACACCCATGCTACTACTCTACTTTTGACTGATTTTGTGAACATAATACATTTAGTCACTTAATTAAAAGAGATCAGTGCCTAATTTCATGTTGAATACACAGTATTACACTTGAGAGAAAGTCCGCACATAATTAGAGGAAAGCTGAACTAAAACATGTCTTCTGGGATGTTGTACCGTGTAGTCTGGTAGACGTTTACAGTCGCTTAGGGGTGCTTGCTGCCTCCATCATCAGGGCGATGAGCATATAACATTTCATCGAAATCGAAGTGGTTTTGAGTAAGAAATATACAGACAAACATGGTCTCTTTTTAATGCTTTCATTCTGTATAGCCTGCTGTATGCAGAGGACGTAATGACTTGATGTTTCTGAATAATGTCGTGATAAATTTGAAATATGAAGTCAAGGATTTAAGACATTATATCAATCAATTTCCTTTTTTCCCCTCAGTTCTATACGGACTCTCAATTCGCAGCCCCAAACTTTCGCCAGTTGGCTCTCCTCGCCCGCTCTCCAGAGCCGCTCTTCGTGTATAAGTTCGAACAGACTGGCGGACCGGATCTTTATGGCAACACCCTCAACATCACAGGTATATAAACTTCCATTCTTTTTTCCATGCACCTATCAATTTAGCCCTTTCCATGCCAGTAACGAGATATTTCTCTCGGAAAAATTGTTACACCCTAGACATTATATTCTTTGTAAATGTATATATACGAGGTGCGATCGGAAAGTTCACAGACTGTGTCAATAGAGGGCGAACCGGATGTAGTACAAGTTTCTGCTGCTAGGGCACTCCCAGGGGAACTACTTCGAGGGTGATGGATGAATTTAATACCTTAGATAAGTGTACGAGTTTTTATAGGCGCAGTCTTGAAACTTTCCGATCGCACCTCGTAAGAGCATTTTACACGTGCATTTTCGAATTCTTGGACATATCTTGACAGTAATATTGAGGATTTCAGTCATTGATAATTGAGGATCATCGTCGTTAAAAATTGTGTAAAGCGATTTCCAGTAAATTCATGGCATCCGGAAAAAAAAAATATTTGCAAAAGAGACAAGAAGTTGAATTAGTAAAATCTAACAAACCACAAAATGCCCTTGAAATTTTAGTTTCCTTTTGTTCGACGAGGATGGGAACCCCGCTCCCTCACACCAAGGTGAGTTCGGAGTATTTTTATGTTCAGGGTCTGCCCACGGTTCGGAGTTTCTTTACCTGTTCGGACCTACGTTGATGCTTAAGCTGGGAGGAAGACGATTTACACAAGACGAGGACCGTTTCAGCAAACGTATCAAAAGATACTGGGCGGACTTCATCAGGCAAGGGTAAGTAATTATAGGCCTGTGTTGATTAAACGGTGGTTATCGCAAAAGTGAAACAGGGTCACGGGGTTACAAAAACAATATAAAGAACTGGCAACGGTAAGGCCATTAGCTGGATGTGGATTATTAGGTAAAATGGTTTGCCAATCGCAGATTTAACGTAGAGCTATCTAGTCTATCTTGTGGAGCCATTCTCTCAACCGCGGTATTTGATCTAATGCATCCAGGAATCTTAATCTGTCTACATATGGAAAAATCGGCTCTGAGGTCAGAGTTATAATGGCATCCAAAAACCAGTTTTATAACTTCCAAGATTACTTTTTCGAAACGTCGTTTTACGAAACTTATTACATGTTGCGTTAATTTATTTTCAAATGTTTTATTACATGTTTATTATCGTGTTTGTGAAGGAACACGCGACTTAAAGTAAACGCAACTCCGAGTTTCAACCACGACACTGAAATAGGGGAAGGGAAGATGGAAATGGTAGGGGGGGTGCAAACGGCGAAGAGGCTGTCTGAGCATGTACAGTGTAACTCAAAATATTTTCTCCTTTTAATTTCGACACAGTCGCCAGCATTTTTCATACACTGAATTTTGTGGAGCAAAGGAATTGTAAGAAAGCATAAACGTAGACACACACACGCCTTGACCCGCGCGCTACTCCCGGAGCTTAAACGTAAAAATTTCACCTCAGACAGAGTAAAACGAAGGCCTGGGATCCCCCCCCCCCCCCCCCCCCGTACGTGCTAACTCTTTACGGTCTTCCCCTATCTCCGGTGTGTGTATTTGTAATGGTCAACCGAGCTCGGAGTTATGTTCCGTCTGTTACCCAACAGTTGTGTGGCTGATGCAGCGTTTTACAGGATTGCATTTGGTGAGGGATTGCTGTATTGACACACGTGGGAAACTTCAGGCCGCAAGACAGCTGAAAAGATTACTACATCTGGGAATAGATGCAAAAACACGACGTTGATAGAATGGTAGCGGAGGACAACATGGAATTATAAACTCACAGGGGCAAGAATAACAGAAAGACGAAGGAGACAATGCAACTCCTGAAATAAAGAAAATATATCCGAAAGAAATATTTCGTACAAAAGGCTAACGTCTAAGTTCGAAGGTTTCTGACACATACTATTAATTTTTTAAAACTTTATCGCTTGTCTAAATGTTATTGAAAAGTAAAACGTTCCAGAAGTTTATTCTACTAATATTTTCAAATAAAAGGAGGATAAAAGCCCTAATCTTCTGGGTTAATCTCAAACCTGCACTACCAGATACAGTTGTAGTGGCGAACAGAAAAGTCCATGTCCCTGTCGACAATCGAAACCCGATCTTACATCTCATAGTCAATCACTATACTGATAATTTTCCCGGTTATAGTGAATAAAAATAAATAAATAATGAATTTTGATGACGAATACTTTCTGAAAGCGGCAACCTGAGGAGACACACATACACAGAAGATCATTATTGAATTGGTTATTAAGCAGGCTAGAACATCACTCATCTCTATATGGAATATTATGGTCACTGTATTTTAACCCAATCTAGTTTAAAAATAAAATTAAAATTTTGTGAAATCTCTTACATGCACACATGCACAGAGATACATACAAAAACTTCTGCAGTTAAAACAGTATTATTTAATAAAAACTAAGCAAACAAACAAACAAACTATAACACTATAAAAAAGACTCTAGTTTCAACCTCAAGAGGTCACCTCTTGAGGTTGAAACGCGTATGGCACTAGTGTCTTTTTTATAGTGTTAATTGTCTGTTTGCTTGTTTTATATTCTAATACACTACACGGTGTGCAAAGTTTTAAGATTGTTGAATAAAGTAAGAGTCGATAAACAGCTTGTTTCACTGTGACTAATTCAGGAGCCCAAACGCGCCTGGATCTTTTGGGTACGGGTTGTCATGGAAACGAGCGACGCCTGAGGACTATAACTGCATGGTGCTTAGGAGTGAACAGCAGCAGCAAGGACAGTCCATGAGCTGTGAGCTGGGGCAGGAGGAGGCAGGTCTGTGGAACGACCTTCTGCCTCGTCTACAGCAGATGACAGCTGCAGACACACAGAGCGGCTCAGACACTCGAACCACGGACTCGAGACTCGGCCAGGGTGAGAAGCAGACCGTAAACTAACACCATGTTAAATGATCTTCCTTGAGTAATTGATGGCTATTCAATTGGCCAAGAACTTCCTTGTTAAGAACTCATCACCACGATGACAATCTCCCCCGACTGGAATCTACTTTGATCCACGTCATAGGTCCATAACCTACAATCGTGTTAATATTATTAATCCATCTGCGGCTCGGTTATTTTAATGGTCTCTTCCCTCGAGATTTTTGCACAGAAAATTTGTACGCATTTGATTCTTTGCTCAACGAGTGCTACATGTCACACCCACCTCAACATATAAACGAAGTTGTAAGTTTGGTCCAGTTTGCTTCACAACTTTGATTGGTTCATATAAAGCGAAAAATTGTAGTGATTACTCGTGACTATTCAGATAAACTACGTTAAGGAGGAAAAGAAGATATAAAATTAAATGTACTTAACAGAAGTATATATTTCTCCTCTTCTCTTTTGTGAGTGCAACTCTGTAGTTGAGGTTGACATTGAAACAGGAGAGGCTTTAAAAAAATCTTTGTTTAATTCCTCTTACATCCCCGATCTTCCAATACTTTCTCTTGTTATCAATTCTAATTGAAAGATTGTTTTGCGAATCATAGCCCAAAAACTTTGTGATCCCTGTAAATTTTGTAGCCATATTTCTCTATCGAGTCTCTTGCTTAGAGTCTTCGTCTTAACTCAACTTAGTAGATATATATATATATATATATATATATATATATATATATATATAAATCCATTCTCTTACGTCCTAATGCCTTTATTGAAAATGGCGATCATGCACAAAAAGTATACACACATTAAACGAATAAAATAAAGACATTTTAATAAACTAAATCATTACATACGTCAGCACTGACACTTGTGTAGGTGTTCAAAATGACCATAGTTAACTTCGTTGCAAGCTGACAAGGTTAATATTTCGTATTATATCGTGTGTACACGTTTTGGAATATCATTTGTACACGCACAAACACAGAAGCCAGACGATCCATTCTTGGCCCCCTTTTAAAATTCTTCGATCAAGAAACAGCAGACATTATTTCCATTCCGTTTTATGCGGAATCAATTCCAGTGACCTCAGAACGGGATTTCCACCCAGTCCTTATTATTGAACAAAAATATGAAGAAATACAACTATGACATCAACTTTTATAGCACCGGTATTTATATTTTATAATTTCGGTGTTAAGGAAATGCAACTCCATAATCTGAATTAAAATTCCCTACTTTCCTTTCCAGCTCGACACCGACAACTGGTAATGTTTCCTAGCACGATTAAATACAAAAACATGTAATTAGGCGATCGACGATTAAGTCACTAAATAACAAATCAAACAGTCGTAATATAATTCGATTGTGTATGCGAGTATTAACAAGACCGTTTCTGTGGCACAGATTCGAGCCAGCCCTTTAGAAGTGCGATGTACACGCTGATCGGCTTCGTGGCGGTGCTTCTGGTCATGCTGGTGATATGTCTCGTGCTCCTGAAGAAGCACTCAAAAGGACGAGACCGTGACTTTTTCTGACGGCGTGCGGACAGAACTGGGGCAAAACAGAACGACCCGCCACAAGCTTGGCGCTACAACGTTACCACCAACAGACTCTAAGCGGCCAACCTCAAAGGAAGGCCAATCAGTAACAGGCCGTGAGCGACCAGCTCACGACGAAGGCTGAGCAACGAATGGGTTCACGACAGATTCTCCAGGAAGTCTATTTCAAACAAGACAAACTGCACAGAACTCCTGATAGACTACCGATCGCTTATTCTGACTATAAACTGAACAGTGGAGGGCCAACTGAAGACTATTAATCGCTACGATGACTGACAAAGAAGTGATTTGATATTTGGCCCATGCTCCGTAATTGATCGGATACCACTAAGCGACGGAAAGTTGACATAATCCATTTTCAGAAACAGACAAATTCTTGAACTGAACGAACACTTTGTGAATAAGATGTCTTTTCTTAAAAAGACAAGTTTCTACAAATTAATGTACATCCAAATGGTTAATATTATGGATGTACAGTTTATATTCAGAAACTGATATACTGTGCTGTTTGATAAAAGAATTCCCCTGTTCTGTCCATTGTACTACAGATACGAATTGCTTCTAGCAAACATTTCAAAATGCTACTATATTGTATATACATATGTAAATAAGCATCAATAAATATTAACAATTAAGCTACATTCATAAAATATTTTCTTATGAGATTTGTATAATCAACATTATATATATATATATATATATATATATATATATATATATATATATACACACCTTGATTTAAGAAATTCAAAATTAATTAACAATGAGGAATATGTTAGTTATGATGTTTGTACTGTAACTACAGAAATGTAAGAAGTTTTCACCGAACAAATCACCTTCGTAAATTTTGGGCTGGGCGTACTTATTTTTAATTTAGAGACCTGTATGTAGGAAGTTATATTAAATCTACAACATATTTTAGGAACAGTTTATGTTCTACTTACTCTAAGGCGATGGGTGGACTAACTTGCTGGTCTTACGGAGCTGAAGTCAGGAACAAATGTCGAAAGCTGTATGCTCACATCGCGTTCTAAATTAAGCCTATTTCAGCACTTCGTCCTTGTTGCTTCATATCTTGAGAGTGCTGTTAGCACAGAAATGTACAGCAGCTTCCTCACAGATAGACTTGAAACGTGTGAAAATTCTTTCAAAAGTTAATAAGAGGGACGTCTGTGTGTCTTTCAAACCCATGTCTGTTGAAATGTTAATTAATTCCTCACTGTTTTGTTAATAATCCTAGTTCTGTAACAGGGAAAATAAATGCTTCGTAACCACTGAAAACCTATCACAGGTAGAAAATCCTTTCATTGTAACTTGTCTCGTAAATGTTCTATTATGTCTGAAATAACATTAACCACTTCATTAAAAATCTTCCAATGCCGGAAAAGTGTGATATTTCTACTAACGCATGTCCTCCAAAATTCTATTTTGTGTAAGGAGGAATCAATTTTTACGCGTGCCAAGAAAATTTTGATAGTCGTATAAATGTCTACTAGGTCTTTGGAGCCACAGTCTCAACACTGAATAATATTTCTGAACCAAATATGAATACACAAACCCAGACACTGCCCTCATAACCATCAAACCTCCGCGTGCAGCAGAAACGTTATGTAACCCACTTCGTCACAAACCTCACACACACACACAACTCCGTCCAACATTTTCAATGCGTTTCTAACCTTTTTACACGTCAAGACCTTGACGAATGATACAGCGCCTACTAGAACATTCTGGAGCAATGGCTTTAAAACGAACTACTATAACAACCCATCATGCACCACGTGTACAAATGTCCAACCAAGGCATCTTACAGCCTTACATGTCAATTACATTGTAAATATCTTGAAGATTACCGTCATCTGGGTTATTGCGACATCTAGTATGGTCGATGTTTACCAACGTTTCAGAGTTCATACTGCCTCCGTCAGCAATCTTCAGACTCACCGCTGTGAAAATCTCAAATCCTACATGGAAACATTTTCTATAATACGAGTAGGTAAAGTTTTAAAACCTTGCATTGAAATATAAAGTATGTACACAAACAAAACTGTAGGTTTACTCATAAAGTATCTCGTCTTAAACGTATGTGTGTCTCACAAACGCAAGTAAAACAACTACGTAAATAGGTTAAACTCGAATAGCAAAACGATGGCTACTTTTAATCAGTTCGATATGACATCCTCGATTCTTCTCGAAACTATAGGATTCCAAAGTGGAACTTTCTTTGATAACCTGCAAATGACTGTTACCAATCACACAGAAGAAAGTCCCTAAGCACACATACGCCCTAGGTGGCGTGAACACCCTTAATTTAAATTCTTCTCTTAACCATTTTAAGGCGCAGGCTTGTATTTCCTAAGTTCCTTAAACTACAGTACCAGAGGAAACAACTATGTAAACTATTCACTGAACTTACATTCTTAGGTAATTGTAAAAAAAACATATATTATTAATTATTACTATTTTTGTGTTATGTATTTTCGCTACTGTTAACACACATGAAGTCTCGCGAGAGAGGTTTTGAAAGGGCACTGATAATATTGATTTACAATGTGTTTGGTAGTTTAACAATCCTTAATTGCATCCTTGCTTTGAATGTAACAAAATAGGTTGGTTGCTTACTTGGATCATTAATATTAATCTGATTTACATTATATAATAAAATAAGAACATATCAAAATATTGCTCTAATAATTCCTTCTTTCATATGACCATAGTTATATCAATTACAGAACTCAAACAAATAACACTTGATTCATCCACATGCAAAAATAAAAAATTGCAAAGACTTATCAAGCTGAAAAATGAATTCTCTTCTTAACCCATGAGCACAAAGCAAAAACTAAAAAAAGTTCTTAAATTCTGTACTCTCTTTACTTCACTGTCAACATTTGGAACTGTAATAGAAGATATTAACTCTTTCAATAGCTGTTATCACCTCATCTGTTCCAAACAATTTTTCCGGCTCTTTGGTATATGTCAAAAATAATTAGATCAAAGTATGATAAAGCGAAAAATACATAATCTTACACGAGAAAGTTTTCCCCTTTTATAGGTCTAGTACTGTTAGGATAAATTTATACAGAAAACTACGGTGGGATTAGCACATGAACAGGATAACTGGCAGATAAGTAATGCATACAAAATTTTTGTAGAGAAATCTATTGCGAAAACTGAAGAGCTGGTACAATAACATTAAGATGCAACTTAAGAACATGAGTACCCTAAAAAATTACAAATATACTGTGCATCGAAAATGTTTTGCTGAATGCCTTGTATATAAACAAAAAATGGACTTATCTTTCAGAAACTGAAGACAAAGACTGAATGAAGTAAAGTAGAGCCTATTTATTTAACCTTTACTTACTGTGTACCAGCTGGCCGTGCGTCACACTAACGTATCATTAAATTGTTACCCTTGGAGTAAATGTCCAGCAGTCCCATAGTACAGGGATTTAAATCCCATATTCTCATATGACAAGGGTTAAACAGATCCACTCCTTTGTTTGGAGACCTGTTTTGAGGCCCAGTAACACACTAATAACCAAAACTAAACTTTTGCATATGCATCCTTATAAACTGTAACCATGGCAGTATATGAAGGTAACGGAATATCCACAAGCTTGACAAATGCCTAAACGTGACTTGGTTCCTTCACCTGTATATTTCATCTCTGTCCGACACTCGGTTGGTCTCAGGGCAAAGGCAGTTTTAGATTACATATATTCAGAAATAAACACAATTGGGAATCTTTTTTGCAACACGTGACAGTACGTATGTAACACAATCACATAACACAAAACATTAAATAAATAGAACTGGAAATGTAGTAATAAAAACAACAGAATAATATACATTAAAATAATAATAATAAACTTAGTTTAAATTGTATTCATTTTACTTTTCACTAAAATAAAAAGAATATACTGAAAACAACTTCAAATTAAAAAAAAATATGATCAAGGTGCAGACATATTAGTAGCTTTTTCACCATTTTTAAAACATGGCATTTCCTTTCCCCATACTTCAAAGGTCAAATTCTTTTGTTCAAAATACATATAAATATACTTGTACATACGTATGTAGGAGCGTACGCACGAGCGCACATGCACGCACACATTCAGAATCACCTACCCACATTTCACTTTCTTAGTAATAATCTATTAATAAAACTACAGCCCACAACATCCCACATAAGTCATTTATATACATTGTTGTGAGAACCTGAAATCTCACCACACAATTTCATGGCCATGTGTGTCTACCAATAATGCCTGAACTAATTTTTATTAAACTTGGTATAAAGTGTAACCCATTCCACTTTTATACTTTTAATCTCCTGCCATCATTAACACCGATTGTGAATTCTTGGGGCAGTTGCAACAAAGACCCCAAAATCCTGAATCATGACAGATCACCAATAATACGTATCCCAACACCTTATGTAATTTTTTGTGGAATGCAAAATAATGAGACGGAAATCACGCAAAAACTACATTTAGTGTTACACATCACAGTAGTGATACCTAAAGAGACACTGCAGCTAGGAATGTGGTGACAGATAAAAGGCCAAATTCTCAATGAAAGTTAAATTATGTACTTAGTGACAGGGTAAAATTTTGACGTTACAGCAAACACCATCTAGATAGTGGAAATCTATGAATGAAATAGATTACTACATTACATAATTATTCATTACTGAAAGCCTATATCAACAACAAAACCAATTAGATTCAGATCAATATTTAAAAAAGCTTTATTCTGGGGGGGAAAAAAACTGTATAATTGTGTTGTAAGATATGTAAATAATAAAACAAATTAGCTCATAGTATTTTGTTCCAGTACAGTTTGTAAATATTTAGATTTTTAATATGTGACTTATTTTAAAACAAATTATCTCGCTACTTACCAAAATACAACTTAAGTTCATTATCTTACATACACACGTATTTCTCAACATAAATAACAAGTTGTAACAACAAATAAATTAGAAAGTTATTTTAAAATAACTAGAGACAAAACGATTGTGAGTTGACATACTTACTGGAACAGCAGCTGTTGATGCATTCGGCATACACCGAGTATGAGAAGAAGCTGGAATTTTCAACTGTGACAAATAAAGATTTCTGTCTTCTGGGTTGTTGCGCCGTGTAGTCCGGTAGATGTTTACCGACGTTTCAGAGGTCGTACTGTCTCCGTCATCAGGGCGATTCATCGCCCTGATGACGGACTACACAGCCCAACAACCCAGAAGACAGAAATCTTCATACTCACCGCTGTGAAAACCTCAATTCTTACAACTGTGACAAACTTTGGCAGAAATTTAGGCTTCGAACCAAACTACTCCACATATCAGATAATCCATACATTTACAGAGTTAAATTCACATATCTTTCTCTCTTCTTTTAAAAGAAGAAAAATAACTTTCAGCAGGTACAATGCCATACTTCATCCTGAAGTACACTTCAAACTTCAGGAACATGGTAATGCTATTTAACATCTATAACTAAGTCAGATCAAACATACAAAACACTCCTCTATGCAAACAAAGTTAACAGACTTACTTTTGATTTCATAACACATTAATACACAGCACTAATATTAATTAAACCATCTTTCGGTATATATGGAGTCCTAAGGCGAAAATACTACCCCTCTGGCAAAGCACAGATGGCATAATTAAGAAGGATTAGGATACATAATTTGGCATGATATAAAATTATCACATGGTCCTAATAGCTCTGTCTTGACTGATTAGCAACTCATCTATGCAAATATCATCTTTCCCTGATGTATCAATGAGTTTTAATCCTATGACCATATCGGTTGGATTCAAAAGATCTGGGCTCGTTTCCATTATGACAGATACAAATTCACGCTCCACTACAAGTTCTTGAAACATGTCGCAGTCTTCAATAGACCAATCACTATGTTTAGGTTGGATGCCTGAAAACAAATACCAAACCTGATATATGACAATACAATGAGAACCCTAAATTTTCTGTTACATATTTTCTCACCTGTAGCCAATTTAACGGTAAATTTCATTGACAGGGCACACACTCGTATACTGCAACATGAGTATTTCTTCAAATTTATAATGCCAGGAATAAACAAACAACAGAAATACACTACAGTGTTTCATGAACAATGATTTAAGAAATATATGGTATAAACATGACATTTGATGAAGATTTCTGTCTTCTGGGTTCTTGCGCTGTGTAGTCAGTCGATGTTAACCAACGTTTCAGAGGTCATGCTGCCTCCGTCATCAGGGTGATGAATATGCTAATAGGGTGTATGGGGCTAGGTTTATAAGTGCCGGAATGTGAATGGAGTAGCCTGCCCCAAGCCAATGGGAGTGGACCAATAGGAGCGCGTGGGCGAGTGTGAGAGAAAGGAAAGGGAGAGTGGGGGCTCGGAAAGTGCGTTCGGTGGGACATGGGAGTTCGGTTGAATGTGATCGGGGCCCTGAAAAGGGCCAGGTTGGTTCTGGCGGTGCACTCTTGCTCGCTCTCGGAGTTCTCAAAGAATGTGAATAAGAGGCTTCCAGGATCGGCTCAGGTGAAGTCCATCTTCCCTGTTGAAACGTTGGTTAACATCGACCAGACTACACAGCGCAACAACCCAGAAGACAGAAATCTTCATACTCATCGCCCTGATGACGGAGGCAGTATGACCTCTGAAACGTTGGTAAACATCAACCAGACTACACGGCGCAACAACCCAGATGACAGAAATCTTCATATTCACCGTTGTGAAAACCTCAAATCTAACATGACATTTGATGTGAAAGAAATACCAATATCTGACCATTAAGTTTGTAGCACAAGAAATCCCACTACAAAAGTGTTTTAACATGTTAAAAATCATACTAAGTTGTAGTTGAGTTAACTCCAATCACAGAACCCAATCATTCAACCAATCTCCTCGATGCATTACACCGGTTCTACAAGTGCTGGCGCACTTTCTTTCACAAAACTCACCTGCGAGCTTCGCTTTGATGGCTTGGTAGGGCAGCTCTTTGAACTGGCTGGTTAAGGGCTGCAGCTTATCTAGTGGCAGAATTGACAAATCTCCATAGTCGCAAAAGTACACTGATACCGAACTACCACTGATAATATTGGACACACACACTCTGCAATTATACATGACATGGATAATTCAACATCAACAGGATTGTCACTGGGCAAAATTTTGGTAGTAACACTGGTTGGAACGACTGTAAATGCCCCATTTTAATATTTCTATATGCCAGTTGAAATACTTACTAAATACCAAAGTTTGGACAAGATTGCAACATTGCAGCAGATATGAAGTAGGTGATCTAAAATGTCATTTAAGCAAAATGTAATAATTACTTTAATAAACTAATTATGCCATTGTTTTATCACTCTTGGTACACTATTGACATCTGTATGGATTTATCCAGAGCTGAAAGCTTTTGCAATTTTCTAACGGGATGCAATTACTTCTCACTCACAATATTAAGGTCAATAACATTTTTCTAGACCCACATATAAGCTGTTCCACCAGAACAAAGCATCGTATCTATAGTAAGCACATGGACAAAAATTAATTTATTCTTCTTTTCCGGTTTAACAACGTCTGTACATTTTCTGGTACCCTTTACGGGTCCCCAACTTTTCAGTTGGCTTGATCTATGGATATTCAGGACTCTACCTGTACACAAGACAACACAACACAGAAAAATATCCATGGCTTGAGTGGGATTCGAACCCACGGTCCCTGCAACCAAGCGGCACAAGACCCACGTCTCAGACCGCGCGGCCACTGCGGACCCCAAAAATTAATTTATAAAATATCTATAATCAAATGTGACGATCAGAACTCTCTCCATCAACGCAGTATCAGTAAGAACAGAATTACTCTGGATCTTACACTTTTCCCTTTTCTCCATTTGAAGCCAGCACACATCTCAATTCTCTTTAGGTCGTATGAAATTGGAGAATGGGTTATATGTATACTGATGAATCTAGGTGTATTGGAGGCAATTTTATAAAATGTAATGTCACTGGTTTTTTATTTTAAATGTAATACCTACAGCTATGGACCTATGGCCTGACTTGGCCTACTGGTAAGGATAAGACAACAGTTTCTGACATAAGAAGTTAAGATTACATTTATTCATAATGGAAACACAAACCTAATAAAGGAAAAAGGACAGGATAAATTAGTTCCAGCTGCTCTTAGACCAGGAGGCTGTATTTCCAGATGCCATGTTAAATAAGGGCCGACAACATACCTGTACCAGTAGCCATCATGATGCAGAGCAGCATATAATCCACCTTCATGAATGCTATCGGGCATTGGATGTGAATACTTCTGTTGCATGTACTGTATTTGCATATCCACCATCATTTTCTCCAGCCGTAATTCATCTTTATATGGCTGAACCTGATATCAATACAAAAATGTAAAGGATTATATCTCTAATATGTTATATGTAAAGGCATTGTTTGACACAGTCCAACAGCAATCTTTTCTGCGCATGGTAAAGAAGTTATATAAATAGTGAGGAATTTCTTTATCGGGACATGGCCTGCCATCACCAATCATGGAGGCCATCTTAAGTGATTTCCCTCCCCTCCAGTCACAGAGGCTTTCAGTCAAAGCGATCCCACCGCCTCTGGGTTCAAACTCCAGAGAACTATCCAACCAAACTCCTTTGCACGAAGGACAGGTTGTCTGATGGGATAACCTCTCAATAGCAGCAACAGACCCTAATTTGTATAGTCAAGGCTTCTACCATGACAAAATCCCAGTTAGCATAAGCAAAGTCCCATTTTAGTTGTAAGGCTCTGTTTACCATTTCCAGCAATGCCTCTGCCCTTAGTGAGCTTTTTGGTTGATTGGTATAAGCTGAATGAATATGGCATTCACAATAACTCTTCTCCGCAAAGCTGTTAGGTACTTAACTGAGCAGGTATCTGAGTGATCAGAAATGACACCCACATAGTAAGTTCACAGTGTCATATATATTATCGCATCTAACACAAAATACAGCAAAATTAAATGCCCACTGTTGTGCCTAATACATTAAAACATAGTGTATAAGAGAAACTTTACCCTTTACTTGAAAATGACCTGTCTTGCCAGGAACGTCTTCATATTTTAAGCTAATCATTTGTAACTCTCCAGAAATTTAATTTATTCAGTACTACATAATATACAAAGTAGGCCTTTTTTAAGGTTCATAGTGGAGAAAGGGTAATAAACTGATTCTTTGCCTTAGCTAATTTAATGATGCTCCTTGTGGTTAATGTTGGAATTATGTCACTTCTACCATATGCTACAAACATTTTTTCTGTTTTCCTTCCAACGGTGAACTTTCATTTCTGTACACTGTTCAATTTTTGGAAAAGAAATATTTTAAACTGTTCAGATAATTTGTGTTCACCCTGTATGTTGACAATAATAAAGAAATAGATGCACAATTACCGTAAAATTTCCTGGATTCGCTGCCATCGTTACATGTACATCAAAGTAATCACCAATATCTGGAATCTGTGGAGGACAGAGTCCCCTTGAAGTCGAAGCATCATCTAATACAGAGGAAAAAGGAGTTGAACGCAATTATAATTCACTGAATTGAATTGAAAATGTTCAATATGAATGATTATAATAAGTCTTTAATTTTAAAACCACATAATGAAGTTAATTTTTATAATGTAAATAATTGTGTTTAGACATGTTTAATCATAATTAAGTCATATTTGCTACTCACCATGTGACTCACAGCCTAGAGGACTAAGATGCTGTGGTGCCACCACGTTACTGCCACTACTGGAAGCTTCAGTTAGGCAACTTTTCAAGCAAGTCAGTGCTAGGGTTTGCGAATGTTCCAAATGCTTCTTGCAATGTAGAACGTTACCATCATCAACATTTGACTTCAACTGAGGTCTATGACACATTTCAGGAATTAGCAAATTTTACAGTTCTGATGGATTAGACACTGAAGGTTTGAAATCCACTCATAATACTAATCTTTGTAACATAACAATACAAATTTCAGAATCAAGTTACAATGATTTATCAGTTATTCTGAAGAAACCAAAATATACCTGTATTCAACAAGACATTTCTTTTCTTTTAAGAAGTGACCATAATAATATATGCAAATTTTCAAATTCTTCTTCTTCTTTCTATGGCGCAACAGCCCGAGTTGAGCCTTGGCCTCCTCCCATTCTGGAGGTTTCTTTGTCTTCAAAGTGTGCATTTATGAATAGTGAGTGACAAGCCCACTGCCTCTGCACAATTTCTACTCAATCCAGATTTGACTGCTGGAGCTATCAAATCAGGAGAGATTTGATTGAGAAATAGCTACTGAATTTTGCTTACAAAACATCTCTTTCATGCTCGTAAGGTCCTTTTACATGTCGTAAATGTACGACATGGGACTGCCGACTTCACTTCCCCTACAAAGGATGTTGTGCTATGGATTTTTATCGCCCTTAAAAATCCACTGACCTCGGCTGGGTTTGAACCCGTGGACCTTGGGTCCAGTGGCGAGCATGCTAACTACTAGTCCACCAAGGGTGACACAAATTTTCAAATGACAATTCAAAATGCAAAACTTCAAAACCCTATATTAAATGTCACTACTGTTTCTTCCACTCGCAAGTTGACACGGTTACCACATTGTTACTGATGATAAAGCACTAATGTATAGAGCCAAGATAGGGTATTCTTCAAAGATATCATGTACACACTAGATCTAATGAAAAACTGTCAATTTGTGACTTTAATATTGATGCCCATACTTGAAGCAGGGGATTGAAAGACACATTAACCTTTACTGTATCATAGTACAAATTTCTAACTCTGGCCAGAATGTAACTTCGGAGTTACAGGATTAGTAGCAGTTATGTAATGCACAGCTAGGTGGATAATGCATAATGCACTGATGATAAAGGTTAAAGCATTCTGAACAGGGAACACCAATACAGAACCATGAAAAAAATTGTTAACCAGACACTTACTTGAGGTCAGGATCTAAGGCCAACGTGTTATTAATAGACACAAGAAGATTGTCTGGCTTAATACGTTTAAATATCTCCACCATAGGAATCCTGTTTGGTGTTCTGGCAGATACTGTCTTTACTAAGACACATTCATCAAATGGAACAAGTTCTCGCACTCGAAGGACCATACGTTCACTGAATGATGAACATGGCACATTATAGAGGTGAACCTTGATGGCCTGTAAGACAAAACATCACGAATGAATGTTTCTGCAACCACACGACACCTTCATATAAAACAGCAAAGATCACACAATATAAACTAGTTGTTCCCAATGTATCTTCACATGTACTGATCAAACCAATTTCTTTCCTTCTTTCTTCGAATATAAAAATGCAGGAAGAAGAAACAAAGGTGATGAAAATAAAAAATAGGGGACAAAGGAGAAGAGGGAGGAAAGAACAAATGAAACAGAAGGGAAAACAAGAAAGAAAAAAGACAAAGAGTATCCAGTTAGTCTTATGCAAATCTGCATATTAAGTTCTGTGTGTTTCTCGGCACTATCACAACATTCTCCTAAGAACTGTCCAATTTGTTACTTTCACTGTACTAAATAATTACAAAATTTTCAGACAGTTTTATATAAGAACTTACCTGATGAGGAAATTCAGCAAGAGATTTTTTCAGAGTTTCAAGTAAAACTAATTCTGATGGGTTCATTACCTCAGTGTTGCCAAAATCAACAAACATCACCTCAACCTGAAAGAAGACAATTTATGGGTAAATTATTTTTACATGTCTCAGTCACAAACACTACCCTACCACTGCGTTATAAATGTAATAAGACTACTGGCTTCCCAGGATGGATGCTGCTTCATGGAGGTAGTATTTAAAGATAGGTTATAACTAGGGTTTGGATGTCCATGACATGTCATATTTTTATTGGGGCTTCTATTTTTATTCTAAACTAAAATTAAACACTAATTAGGTCATTCTAATCACAATTAAGCTGTTTTTATTTTGCATATAAATGCAAATTTAGGCCATTTTTATGTGTTTGGTCATATTTGTAGTTAAATGCATATTTTGGTTATATTTTGAGGATAAAATTCATATTTTGGTTATATTTTGGGTACAAACTTTTACTTGTAACTACATTTCTCAGACACTTGCAGTGATTCCCTATGTGAAATGATGGTGTCTGCCAACTGAACAAAGTGAACAATGAGCAGTTCAAATTTTCTTGGAGAAATATATGACTCAGTTAACTCCAGACAAATCAACACTAAGAAAAAACTGTGTATAGTCAGTGCAGTAGTTTTTGGCCGGTGGAGAAGCTAGCGGAACTGGCGGACGGGCGTACTCTGTGTACCTGAGGTGGCATGGTCAGTGTATTTCTTTTGTTTGAGCGTTCAGTCAGATAAGTTCCTCAGTGCAGTCAGCATTATACTATCGCACAAGTGACTCGCTCCTAGCCTTCCCCTTGAAAATTCCACCGGCCAAAAACTACTGCGCCAACTATACCTGTCTGTTATGAAGATGTTCTGAAAAGAATTGCATGTACTGTGGGCAAGAATAAGATTTGGGTTTCGGTTGATGAAGCAACGGATGTCTGCTGCAGATTTGTAGCAAATGTCGTTATTGGCACGCTCTTTGCTGATCGCCCTGGTGACTTATTCCTTCTTGATACAGTAAACCACTCCTCTATCGCTGTAATTTTAGATAACGCCATGAAACGTTTGTGATGTCTCAAGTTACAAGACCATATTGTACGACAATCTAAGATTTTCATTTGAGGCCTTGAAAATGCAAATCGTTATATATTGTAATGCTGCCAAGAAAGGAGAATGAAGAAAGGTACTTAATATTTTGAAATTTGTTTATTTATTTATTTGTAATTAATGAATTTGAAATGCATGAAAGGCTCTTTCTTAAAATGTATCTTATTTTTATAGGAGCACGTATACTCAACATCTGATGCTGATCCAAAACGACGCATTTACAACTTAAAGAGACTGAGGTTTTTGATTAAAATTGCTAGGAAATCAAGTAAAGTAACAGTTGTATATGCATATGTAAATAAATAACATGATTGAAATACAAAACGCGTTTTTTAAATTTTAGCGAATATTTTTTCATAACAAATTAGGTCATATTTTGCCTTTTTTGGGTCATATTTCGCTATTTTGGGGGGCATATTTGCATGCTTATTTCTCGGTTTCTTAGGTCATGAACATCCGACCCCTAGTTATAACCATCATTCTGCAAGAAGCCTGTCACAAGTGTTTTAAATACAGTACGAGCAAAATTTTATTTGCTATTATGTAGCCAAGACAATTATATTTTGGAACATGAAGACTACAAGAAAGGTAAAACAGACATACAAAGTGCAAACACATGTTTGTAAATAAAAAATAAAAAAAGGAACAAATTATTAAAATAACTGATAGCTTACTGAAAACATAAGCTCAACAAGAGTGACATCTATGGTATACATTCTGTAAAATAACTAAAAACAACTGTAATTCTCAGAACAGCACATTTCATCCAAAATATATGATGTAATACACACCGTGAAACGTAATTCAAATTCAGCCGCACGTTATAGCTCACAGATATATCGAAAATGTCAACAACAAAAAAAAAGACAAAAAAAAAAGAAGAAGAAGAAGAAGAAAGATATTAATGGTGGTGATGACCATACAATAACAACAGATCTTCAAATATACTGGGAAACACTGTTTTAGTCAGAACATCCACCAGCATGCTCTAAAATATGATACTTTTACTTGTGAGGTTGAAAGAAATTAGTTACTACACCTCTCTCTGCCCATTAAGTTTCTTTGTGATGGCAGCTCGGTACCAATTGCCATCTTCATGGTATCGAGCCAGATATAGTCGTGAAGGATCGGGAGAATGGGCATCAGAGCCCTTCAGAATCCTATCCTGTTTAATACCAGATTCAATCACACTGCATAAAAGTGAATGTAGGTAATTATAGCTTTCAAACTGCAGGAAGACATCGCCTGTATCCGTCACATGTGAGATATACACCTCCTCTACATTACCTTCCTGAAACAAAACAAACATTCAAATGCAAAGAGGGACGTAACATTCATACAGCAGCAAATATGAAGATGGCTTTCTTCTGGGTTGCAGCAGCCATGTAGTCTAATACAAGTTTACTAATGTTTCAGGGGTACTTGCAACAATTTAGAAGCCAGCCATCTTCATACACAGAAGCAGAAAAATGTCTTCCTATTACGAATATGTTAAGTGCTTACTTTGCCTGATGAGAAGGTAAACTTACCGATGGTAAATGAGGTGCTACTGCATCCTTACTGATATTTTCTACCAACACAGTGTTCATATTCAAATCTTCGTCTGTACTCGTATCAAACAGCACAATGCCAACTCCTGATTTCGTTGGGTTTGGCAGAGACTTTATAGAAGCCACCAGTGTTCTACCAAGAATAGTATCAGTAATGTGATGTGCCACATTCGGATCATCTGCGAAGTCTTCCAGGCCCCATAAGAAACAACGAATAGCCTGAAAGTAGCAGATTATATATTCAACATGCTGAAGGGAATGATAACATAAATGATGACAGAATAACAGATAACATTTGAATGTTATCATATCAATGGTCATGAACCTAACAGATACTACATATGTTTTTTTCTCTACAAGAACATTTGTACTGAGGATTTTTGTTTTTTACCAAATTATGTTTGTATGATAAAAAATAAAAATGTATTATTTCTTTTTATAAAAATCAACAGCATGGTTATTACTCTGGTTCTTTACACTATTAAAATAGTCACTTAGAATTCCATCATCATCATCATCATAAGTCAGCAGAATAGGTCAGTCAGGATTTTATATGGCAGGTATACATTAAGCTGAAACTACTGGAATACGCATATCAATCAAGCACATTCTCTGCTTATTTGTGACTGTTTTCTTCAAACCTGGATCTAAAATTTCTAAAATATTGCTATTGCAATTTTCATAACATTATGACTAACAATAACCTACAATACTTCCTTTTCACTGGAAGAAGATACTGCTACAAGACTAAAATAAACACTTGCTCACACCTGTGCTGGTAATGTTGAAAAACGTCGCTCCAGTGTATGCAGCTGATTTAAAAGAACGTCCTCTTCATCTCCATGATCAATGTAGAACACCCGTCCTTCAGTACGTGTCTCTTCAATTTCTACAAGCTTAACACGATGCCAGCAATCATCCATTTTAATGGCATAAAATGAACCTATCTCTGGATTAGCTGCAACATTTGTTTGTCCCATGTAAAATATTTCCATATCTGTTGCCAGATTTTCATATTTTACCTGATGGGGGAGGGAAAATCAGAAAAAAAGGAAGAATTAGATGTTTCCTTACATTTGTAATTATAATCCTGGAGAAGACATGGCGATCGTTATCAGTAAGCATTCAGAATCAACACAACAGAAAAAGCAACCTCCAGAAATCCAGTCACACATCCTAAGCCAGGTATGACACCAACAGCTTGGAATGCTCATCAAGAACCCTGAAGAAAAATGTTAAAGCGGCTCGAAATGTTCTAAACCAGTGATTCCTACAATTGTGTTCCGCAACACCTTGAATTATAGAGATCTGACAACTTAACTAATAACTTTCTAACCACTATGGTATAATTTTTAGGTAGTCTCCTTAAGGGACCAGATTCTTACCTTGCACTCTGATCTGAAACCACACTATGTTTCAGCACATTAAGCATGGTAGAAGCTATTAAGTAACATCACAATCAAGATTTCTAATTCAATCACTTCTCTTCCCATTTTCCCTAGAGAGGACACATTTTACTGAAACTCCACAGAAATAGACTTCCAATAAATGTTGGCCCTACTTCATTTACTGTAATTAAATAACTGAAACTCACACTATATTCCTCTCCGATCAGTCGACCCCAAATCTTGTTTGTTGAATTTCCACATGTAATATACATATCCCATGCATCTTCCTGAGGAAATGCGATGGACTCTGGCACACTCGGTTGAATGGGACTCACTGACAGTTGACTAAGAGATGCTTCCATTGATAATGCAGGTGCTTCAATACTTCGTCTCTGAAATGTGCAAGAGCACTGTCAGTGAAGAGAAATATGCCAGATTCTGGAGGCACCATGTTACTCCAAAATGTTGGCACCCATCCAAAATATTACACAACACACAGAGAACTAGCGAGATTACAATAGATTACAAAATTTATGTTTATAATTTTCTGTATCTGCATATGAAATTTCACATATGTGTCAGGAGCTAACAATTAATTTAGTCATGGGTGCCATGTTGTTCTACATTCCAATTGCAACATAACATTTCAAGACGTGCTGCAAACATCACTTCCACTGTTATTTACGGGTTGCATGGAAAATGAACATGTAAAGGTGGGGTTGTATGTAATGGTATAAAGTGTATACAGTACTAGAGTTATACAAAACATCTATCAATCAATTGAAAAGTTATGGACATGAATATACCTTTCTTTATAAAATAATAACATCAGGTGAAAACATGAGTCTATAAGAGGGAGTATGTTTTGGAGTCCCCTACACAATTTATGAAACAATGAATACAATATAAAAATTTTACCACTGAGATCATTCTATTGCATATAAAGTATAGTACTTACAACATAAGAAAATTTAAACTGACTTTCTAGCCTAGTATTTATTACTATCAAGACTGAATATGATTTGATAATCAGAAGTAAAAAATATCATTACTTGGTCTGTCTTTTTATACTTTTTTAACAGACTGCTGAACTTTTATCTTCAAGGTTCCTAGGCTCACAAATACACGACATATCACCAGAGAACTGGCACGTGTACTTGTTCTCACATAAGTGCAAACTGAAATGGAAACATCTAACTGCATAAGTAACTACTGGAGAAACTTATATTCACGACACAGGTATTTAGCACAATATATGGTACGCACTCTCCTGAAATGTAATACATAATCTTATGAAGGAAATTACGTAATGAGGACTTACATCATTTGTAATCTTCACTTAATTTTGTTAGGGTATACTGCATGTGAGTATTCTGCTGTGGATCTGAATTCACTGCTCTCAGTTTTCAGTCAGTATACAGCAAAAAAGGTATTTTAGTAACTATACCAAATGTTAATTGCCAGTGGCTCCAAGACTCAAAGTCTTCAATGGGCCAAGGCATATAAAGAACATAACACTCATGCACCTACCAGTGAGATTTTAGAAAGATGAAGACAAGAATGTGTTCAACTGTAACTGGATGCCTTCAAACCAGTCAACATAACCATCTTTTCTACAAATATTTATATTAAGTCACAGAAGAAAAACAACACTGAATAACTATTTCTGAAATCTTAGTATACCTCAGACCCATTATGCATGTCCTAGACACCTACAAATATGGTAGAAATCTGTACAAAATTTACCATATTAACAATCAAAAATAATTATGTGCAGTAACTTACTGCAGACTCTGTTGGTGAAGCCAGCAAGTTAGGTGTAATGATGGTCCTATTTTGAGCCACGTGGTCCAAACTAACCAGCGGACATCTTTCCATTATCGTCAGCCAATCATCAGGTAAATTTTCATTGTAACGTTCACAATAATCGATGCGAATCTGCGTTGACCACATACCAAAACGATTCCCACCAACTATCTACAGAGAGATAAAACACACTGTAATTAATTAAACAACGCCACTTCCCTTTTTCATAAACACGCGAGTCCCTTATCCAACAAAATGCCACACAATTATAGTTACAGAGATGAGTGAAAAACCAAACATTAGATTCTGAAACTGCATGTCACACTTCAACAAAATCTGCAAACTCTAATAAACTTAACCCTTTAAAGGCCTTCTATTCAGCCCAGAAATCTTGGCAACCAAGCTAATAAAAATAAATGAACTACATACTAAAACTGGAAAAGGAATGGAAATAAGTAGGGTCCTGGCTCACCTGGTGCTCTCTGTAAGGAAATTCTTGATCAAGCAATGAACACTTTTCCTTGATCATTGAACTAAAAGGTATGTAAGAGTGAAAAATATTTCAAAATGTCAAAGAACATCTGAAATGCAACACAGGATCTAGAATCCAAAGAACCAGAGGACCAAAGGACCAGAGATACCTTAACAAACGGCAGACGGATACTGGAATCATGTTTAACCTTTATCATCTGTGTCACAGCTTACACAAATCCAACTGGCTATGCATCGCCAGCTAAACAGTTAATCTTTGAGCTAAATTCTGGCCAATTGCCCCTTAATACAGTGGTTTGAATCCCCAATACTAGTATGATAAAAGTTGGAGACGTTTGGCTTTTTACACACACATGCATAAAAAATAACATCGTGGAATTTTATAATCCAATCTTGCACGTACATGTGATATCCTTGTCATAACTGTATTCTCATCCTGGGTCCCACCACTACCACTCTCTTTGATGTGACTCTGTAGTACTTCCAGAGCTTGCTTAGCAACTAGGTGCATTGCTTCTCCTGGTGATGATCGTTCATCAGGATAGCTACTGATACTAATACCATCAATCTGAAAATAACAATCAGTTAGTGCATAATTGAACAGAAACCCTTAGAAGAGTAACATGGATTCAAATCCAAGAGTAAATACCGGGTCTACAATTTGTGTCTTTCGGGGTGTGCTTGCGTTGCGTGGTCGGCCGGCGATCTGTTGACGTTGGCAGGACTGGTGCGTGTTCTTCCCATGAGTCACAGGCGAATCAGTTTCAGTGCCGCTAGTAACAGGGAGCTGCGAGTGTTTCTCGTCACTGTTACATGTTATTACATTAATTGTTCTTACCTTAAATCACAAAAGATGTTCAAAGTGACTTCCTTGTGCTTGCAGGCAAGCTGCACATCTCGTTAACATATTTCTAAATACTCGACGAAGCTCTTCTGGGATATTGCCGAAATGAATTGTCGTTTCCTGTTCTTCTTTTTATCCAAAACTGATCCCATACTACAAAATTTTTTTTACTAAGCTCTCTATCATGGGCCTGCTAGGAACACTTACACCGGGAAAATGTCTGCGAAATTTACGGCAGCATCTTCCGTAGGATGAATATTTGGCATATGTTTCGACTAAGAACACACGTTGCTTAACACTATACACCATATTATCAACGCCAATCCGCTACAAGACATGCAATGAAACTGATTCGCCTGTGACTCGTGGGAGGAGCGCGCACTGGTCCAGCCCGCGTCGGCAGATCGCCGGCCGACCGCGCGGTGCGGGCGCGCCGCGAAAGACGTAAATTGTAGACCCGGTATTCAAACACTGAAACAGCCTGAAAGAAAAACTGCAATAGGAAGAAATGTTTGTTGAAATATTAGAGATCTGAGGTTCTTGTGGGGGGGGGGGGGGGGGGGGGGGGGGGCAAACAAGTCAATTATGGTTTTCTGGGTTGAGAAACTACATAACCAGAAGACAGTCTATAATCTTGCAACACAAGACAAAAACAAGACTGCATGGTACCACTAATCCAAAATACCACAATCAATGTATGCAATTAAAGATAAGTTGTTGCATTTTCAATGTCCGTCACAAAAATCTACGCTACCATAACAGAATTTAATCTTTTAAATTGTAAATCAGATACAAAAATGAAAGAGAAAAAATATTTACATTAACTCACCTGTTTCATAAAACATATGGAAACCAACAAACTTTGTAACAATAGCAACAGGTGCCTCAAAATTATGTATACAAAATATTTATCTTCTGAACTGCAACAGGGGAAAGCAAAATAAAAAAAAAAAATCAATTTTTTCTTTAGTGTACCATAAAAAATAAACAGGTTGTTAAATCTGTGATTTTAGGGAAGTTTTTAAAAATACTGGAAATGAAAATAAATCAAAATCCAACAACTTTTATACCAAAGCAAAGGTATGCAAACTATTTAATCAAACAACACAGCTTTAAAAAAGGAAAATTTAGTTAAAATGTGTTGCTAGTAAAAAGAAGTTCAATAACATATAGCTTTAGTGGTGGTTATGGAACACACATTTTATCCATTGTTCTGTGAAAAAAATGAAGTTCAGTACTAACCTTCACTGAAGAGGAATAGTATTGCTTGCCATCAGACATCCGTGGTATAATCTTGTATGTAGGTGTACTCATGCCTTTTGACTGAGCAAAATTGTCAAGTTGCTTTATAAAATCTTCACCACCAAGAGACACTCTAGTAAACTGTTCATTAAGAGGTAACATTACTTGTACCTAAAACAAATATAAATAAAAATGTCATTTATTTCTTAGAAACTGGCAGGAAACAGTCTTGGAATGAACATAACAACAGACGCTTCCCATTTCCTAAGATAAAATTTCAACATTAACCCCCCGTCTGCATTCGGTTTTTCCAGGTACTAACTTGCTTTGAGGTTTTCAACTAAAATGTAACTTTTTATTTCTCTCGTGTGCCCATTTCATCCTTCTTGATTCATCACATTAATAACACTACATGCAGCATTAATACTGTGAAGTTCCTAATTATGAAATGTTCTCCATTCTTATGTTGCTTTAGCTCTCTTAGGTCCAAATGTTCTCCTCAACACTTTGATCTGAAATACTCTGAACATCTATTACTCCTTCAGAGTGAAGAACTGTTTCACAGTTGTGGACAAATTATAACTGTGAATCACACAATTATGGGATGAACATAAAGTTACTACAAAGAATCCCACCTTTGGAGTTTTCTGTTCTGCAACATTCAGCCTGGCATGCAGTGGTGTCAGTGGTGAAGTTTTGGTATGGTCCCTAGGGCTTGTAACATCATAAGTGTTACTAGCTGCTCTGCTATCAGTTACTTCTGTTCTATTCAAATTCAGCATCATGTTCTGAAATTTGTAATCAAGTCCAATTATAATTTAACTAATTAAATAGTTGGTTTTGGCAACACCGCTGAATACTACACGGAGCAAATTGGTTAAACATCCGAGATATCAGGTTCTCGTGGCAGTGATTATGAACATGGCTGTCTTCGGGTTGTTGCGCCATGAAGCCTGGTAGAAGTTTGCTGATGTTTCAGAGGTGTTTCATGCCTTTATCACTGCCCTGATAATGGAAGCAGCAAGCACCTCTGAAACGTCGATAAACTTCTACCAAACTACTCAGTGCAACAACCCAGAATACAGCCAACTTCAAATTAAACATTTGTTTACTTTCCATTACTTTATACTTACAGAGTGAAATGTCAGTAAAACAAATATCACTGCTAGTGTACTCTCCCTTGTGCAAGGACTGTAGTAATGTCTGTCACCTTAAATTTTTCCTCTAGCCTCTGCGTCCAGACCGACTCTGGGGCCCACCCAAAATCCTGTCCAATGCATATCAGAGTCCTTTCCCAGAGGTAAAGCGTGGCTGGGAAATGACGGTGACCACTCACCCCTATCTAGTGCTGAGGTTAAGAATGAGTAAGAGCTATACTCTCTCTCCCCATAAGCACCAACGTGGGATATAGCAGGACAGCTTTACTTTTATATATACACACACATACTTTGCAGCAATTTGGATGTCATAACACATTAAGTCCTGACCTGTTGCCCATAAAACATGAAGTTCCACAGGTAATTTTTTTAATGGTTGGTATCAGTATGAACATCCAATTTTTCTAATAGTCGATACCAGCATGAATGCCAAATTTGCAAAGTAACATCCTTAAGAGAAGCGACAATCAGTCTTTGCAATGTGGTATAAAAACTCTTTAAAGGTTGATAAAACTGTAACAGTTCTTATATCAGATCACATATCTGTAAAACAGGACTTTGTGTATTGATACTCTAGTAGTCTTTGAACATGTTACATTCCTTTCCAATCTTGCAGCTGCACAACGGAACAATTGTTTTTAGATAGCGAGTACCCTATGTTGATCAAAACTTCAAACAACTGCTTAAAATATAATCAAAAAATGGCATAATCTACTACCATGCTGTACTACAATGTGAAATACACGACACATAAATGCAAAGAACCATGTCAATAACCTGAAATGATGAAGGACTATAAAGACATCACTTACTCACAATGAGAAATCCAGAAATACAATTATGATTTATGAGATAATTAACAAATCAACCCACTTCCAAAGTTTCACAGCACATTTCATAAAAATATTTTCACACACACCATCAATCTTTGTACACTTTCCTGTGGTAAGTATATGAGGCCAATGTCCTGATTACAAGATGAACAATACTTAACTTGGACTTAATTTAAACAATTTTTATGTTCTGAGCAAACAAAGAGCAGATGCCTGCAATGCACAATGGTGGAAACATACTGCCTGTCAATATTCATTTGCTCGTCCACGGCTATTTACACATGAAAGAAGATAAGAGAACAAAGCAGAGAGCTACGCTTACTGGTGGTGATGGTATATTACACATGGAAAATGCGTACAAAGAATGTAACAAAATTCATAATTGGGAAGACAGTGAAAAAATTAATTAAAAGGGTACCTACCTCGTTCTTAGCTGAATTTCCTGTTACTAATATTCCTTGCACTAGTCTATCTTGAGATTTAGATTTTGATACTGCTGGATAAGGTACAGGCTTAGAATATGGAATGTTTTCTGGTTGAGACAATCGAAGAAACCTAGGGGGCTTCTCAAATGCCGAATAGGAATGTTTCCCTCCACCACAGCCACTGCTACCATTACTGGAAGATGCAGGTTGTTGATGTGTACTTTGAGGTTCTGGTGATGGAGAATGTGCAAAGGAAACCTACGGAGAAAGAATATATGAAAATTATTAGCAGTGAAAAGTCTGTTTACCATTACTGAATGGCATGAATAATAGATATTGGGATACTACTTCTACTACTACTGCTGTCTTCCATGTCCTTCCAATTCATAACTCATCATCATCATTCAATTTAAAGCAATATGAACTATATATCAAACACTTTTAAAAACAAAAAGCTTTTCAACAATGCCCATCAAATATCTTCTGTACAATGTACATTGTACATTGTATATCTTCTGTACTAAGTAAAAGTTTAGTCATCAATTATAAATTACATAGAAAATTCAGTGCTTCAGGTTATAATGGTGATGGAATAGACCATGAAATATAATCTAAATATGATGATGACCGTTGTTATTTATAAGAAACAGACTGATACTGTAAACTTACTACACGAGAATCTTTCTTCAAAGGAAACTTTACGCTATCTGGATGATTATTTACAGTAACACAGAGTGGCATTTGAACACTGTCACGGGTGCAGCGCTTGGATGTTCTTACAGATATATCACTTTTTGGAGGTCTCCAGGAAGACGCTGCTGTACGACGTGGAGGCACCTATACATGGAAACACAAAATAAAAATACAACAGTGCCTACAATAGGCTGAAAGTTTTTGAGAACAAAGTGTTTAGGAAGACATCTGGGCCAAAGAACAATAAAGTAATAGCAGGGAGAAAATTAATGTTAAGATCAGTGTGTCCTTGAATGAACAAACCATCTGTTCAGCCATGCATCCCCTCACATTAAAAATAATATATTTTTTTATATTTAGTTACAGATTAATATTGCCATACCTCAGAATATGCGAAAAATCTAAAATCTGGGAAGAACATATTGGGTTTCTCCTTCCAAACAGCCATCAGTAAGTGATATACTATATTTTACCAGAGTTGCCAATGAATTTATACTTCAGGAGCTCACTTAACATTATGTTTATCTCAGTTTCAGGTTCATTAATACCAGGACTAATTGTTCACATACCCAACAATGACAGAATTATTATAAACAATTTTAAGTCAATATTAACATTCCAAAATTTGAACTGCTGACCACATATAACAAATTTTATACTCTTATTTTTTTATCTATCATAACAATATACCAGAAACTAAAAGACTTAACTGAAATGGATCCAGCCCAATATGCTCATTCATATATAAAAATTTACTAATTCTTTGGTAGCATTTCTGTCAGTGTAATCAACCTAATGATAAACTATGGTCAAAACATGAAGTGTTTTTAAATAACACATATATCTAAGTGTTGTGTTAACGGTATTTAATTTCATATAATGTTGGAATCTGTTTCTCCAGGCATATAGCAGGCCATAAATGAGCATAGTTGTTTCTTTTATTATATTGTTTCCATTCCATGAATACAGATAACATTTGCTCGTGAATATGTAAGCTGATATATACTGTTGAATGTGATCAGTTTACAAATTTGCAAGATGTTTTCTTTTCAAAACAGAGACAAGCAGAATAAACTTGTCAAGGAAATCCACAAAATATGCAGCATTACCAAGATGCAATGACCATCATTACAAAATACAGAAATCCTAACACCTTTCTATCACTTGCTACCTGCAGTGAGCAGGTGTGTGATGCTCAAGTGAAGGGACTTTACCTTTGAAATCTATTCAATAATTGATTCTGTAATGGTACTCACATATCTTAATGTGTCCTTATGTCTTTTTGAAGTAGACTTCTGCTTTGAAATCAATGCAGCCAAATGTTCTGTGTTCTTATTTGGAATGGCATTTACGATCATTTCCCCACCACGGCCACGTGAAATTATGACATCAGGTACACTCTTCAAAAACAGCTCAAGGTTCTCAAAACCCAGCTTCTGATAAGGGATCCTGGACCCCACTAACATTTTATAGTCACCTGCAGTTAAAATAAAACATTACACTCAAGACAATATATATGCAAACCTGAGTTTTGATAGAGTAAAGAAATTTTCAGTCCCTAGCACATAAAAATCAACATTAAAATCAGTTTTTATTATAATTTTTAAATCCACGATTTATTAATATGAACTTCTGTAGTTTAGTAAGCAAAGTGATAGGGCTCCACAACAAGAGTCCAATTCAATTCAGCACCTTATAACCTAGTATATCATTTGTAAACATTTTTAATACAGACAGACTGAGGGCAAAAGTGTACTCACCATTCCTGATCTTATAACAAGCTTGTAGCTGAGTGGTTAGGCATATTACGGCCCTGATAGTAACCATTTCTTTGGTATGGGAGAACAAAGGGTTAACATTTCCTGCCTTTTCAAGTGGTTGGGGAACCTCAGCTAGAAAACTGTACCTAGTACATGTTCTAATGGATAAGCCAAAGCATTACACTTCCCTTCACCTCAATTGAGTCACAGTAACATCCTACATAAAACGTTTTCATTCATTTTTCAATTTATACAAAATATTTCATTGTACAAGTATAGAGCCACAAAGACCTTTAAAAAAATAAAAATTTGTCAACGTTCTTTGAGGTCTTCCTAGACACCCACTTCTACCACATTACAATTTATAATTCTTTAGAGGATCATATCAAAACCCAGTTTTAAAATGTTCTTTGCAATTTGTTCTGCCTCATTACAGAAATCCTGTTGATGGTGAAATTTGTAATGGTTTACATTTCTTTAATTTCTTAATGCCTGAAAAGGGTGTAACATGCTATCCCACAATAAACATTTCAGTTGATTATGTAACAGTTCTCACTATAGTATACAAGTGTGGGACTCCAAACCTGACTGAAGTATGTACCTGAAACTCAACTTGCTTCTTGTAACCTAACCTAACAGAAACTATGCACATTAATCATTACACACATATTCTTACAAAACGTCCTGCATCAGATGTATGTAAACTGCTTCTTACTTTATTTAACAACACATTTTCAACTTCATATGCTATAAGACATTGAACAAAATCATGATTTTGAACTATGAATTGGTAAAGATGTAGATGGAAGCAGCTGTAACCCACTTTAAGGTACTATTCCATCAGTCTGGAGAGAATGAGGAAAAGTATTGTAGCATCAGAATAGCCAGTCTTCCAAACATGAGGAAGCAATTATAACTACACCATTGAGCAGATAAATCTAACACACTGCTTATTCTAGTAATGGTGAACTCACCCTACTGCCATAGAAATGCCATATACATTATCTTTTTTAACCGTTTCAAGGCCATGCTTATTTTTGTGTTGCCACTGTTAGGGTAACTGGGGTAGTTCAGTCAGTATAGTGACTGACTACATACTGGACGACCAGGGTTCAATCCTGACAGGGGCGAAGGATTTTTCCTCTAGCTTCTGTGTCCAGACTAGCTCTAGGGTACATCCAGCCTCCTGTCCAATGGGTACCAGAGTCCTTTCCCAGAGGTGAAAAGCGGCTGAGGCATGATGCTGACCACTCACCCCTATCCAGGGCTGAGATTAAGAATGAGTAGGAGCAATACTCCTCTCTCCCCTCAAGCACCTACGTAGCATGTAGATGTACAGCTTTACTTCCACTTTTCTACCACTGTTCGGCTAGGCTGTTTCATACCTTTACAAAAACGTCACCTCTAGTACAAATTCAGAAACAGAATGAATACTTTTGCTTTCATTTACTACATGGCACAACCCAGAAGACAGCCATTTTCAGACTCACCCCATGAAAACCTCAAATTGTAGTAAAATATGAAGCAACATATGAAAAAAAATATTTTTGTTACACTCTGTTTTGCATCTTTCTCTGTTACACAAGAGAATAGAAGGAATTATATTAACAGACTGCAAAACATTTGTGTGTATATATGAATTAGGTTATGTGCAAATTATTGCACCACTGCCACAAAAGCGTGAAAAACAAGATGGAGGAATCCATATTTCTGTAATAACATGAAAGATCACTCTTTCATTTGCTGACAGTTCTCTATGCATCACAGAAAACATTTACATGATTAATGTGTGAGTGAATAAGCTGGTAACAGAGGTATTACTTACGATCAAGATTTCCAACTGAAATTTCACCTTTCACTGACAGAAGACATGATCTCAACGTAGAGATCACCTGGTCTCTGTCTGTTTCAACCATTTTCTTTCTAGAAAGAAAAGTAAGCAACCTGAAACACATATCTTGACATTATTTTAATAATTATATAAACTGCCAAACTGTAAGTCATCATACATAAAATCCAGGTAACCTTGAAACATGTGGATTTTGTATATACTCAGGCACTAAGGATATTAGAGCTTGTTCATAATATTGGTGTTTCCAAACACTCATTACTATCATCATCCTCCACTACAACCTTCAGCATCAGATAGAACCAACTAAAAACATTAGCACAGCAGCAATGTACCTGACTCACATTCTGGAGGTACCCAGTTTGAATACAGCCAGGAACATGTCTTCCTGCATTTAAGTAATTGACAATTCTGCCGAACAAAACTTTGCTGTCACAGAATCTGAAGGTTCAACACCATCACCACAAGAGCCTCCTACTAGACTACAAACAGGCAAATCCAACTGATAACTGTATAACCTACTTCCCCAAGAACTACTTTAATTTCACATTCATATCAATACAAGCTGGGATATTTTAATCAGCAAAGTGACTGGTTGGGGTTTGATTCCCATCAAGGACATGGCATTTCTCTCTCACACCACATCCAAACCAGTTTCACAGCCCACTCAGCCTCCTAATCAATTAGAACCAAGGAGCTTGTTCCCTGCAGGAAAAATTGAATGGAGCAGACCACTCAACTCACGCTCAAGTCAATTATATAGAAGTTTATCACCAAGCCACTCACAAACCTTCATAATATAATATCTATGTACACCAGAACTTTACCTTCACCTTGCCTCATACGTACACATAGGTCTAACAAATAGTTACTTGCCTTGAGGTTTTTAAACAAAAGTCTGTTACAAAATTCTTCACAACAAACTTTGTTATAATAACACTAAATCATAACATGCAATACCTAATCTGAAACCTCTACCTATTTATTCTGCTTATATATGATATTCAGTATCTTGTTAAAGCTGAAGAAATATCCAAATGCAATGACCATAATTCATAAAGATATTACTGAATACACCATACACAACTTAAATTCTCACTGACATTTTAAATGACAAGGCTATGAAAAAGGAGACTGTAACAGCTGAAATATGGGTCTACCCCTTCACTTTAATGGCACACCAACTGCAATACAAGTGTTAAACTTTCTCTTATACAGCTGATCTGCTCTCTCTTTTCTTAGTGGCAACTCAGCAATTCATGTAGAACAAATGGAGATTAATAACATTAATGTAGACCTACACCTAGACTTCCTATCTGAAGAAACTAGAATGTAAATACACACATTTTCCATGCATTTGCTATGATGTTGCATACCTCATTAACCTAGCGTTCATTTACTGGTATAAAACCAATCACACTGGATGATTAATTATAAATTAAATCAATCAATATGAGAGTGCATCAGTGCAATTTGGATCACAATATTTTTCTGAATGACATACAGTATCTTATATAAAAATGCAAAATAAAAGTATTGCTAGATATTTTCCATGCTTGTGAAAGATTTCAAAAAGCATAAAAACATGACAAAGTAAAAAATTCTAAAAAATTTAAAAATGTAAAAATACTGCAAATATGGATGCAATTTAAGAATCATTCTTCATAGTTATCAGAATTGGTGTAATCAGTCTATATAACAGAATAATTTGATTAATGAAATAATCACTTACTGGTACCTAATTTTTATGCAATCAGGAAAATGGTAGAAAACTAGAATTTATTGTGAAGTTAGGACCCTGATAGGTGGTTTTATTAAACAAGTTTCACTATTTACTAGTTCCCTTTCAAGTTTTCCACCTTTAAATACAATTAAAAATATAACACATGGCACTAGCCCAATATATGAAGATGGAGAAGTTATTATGACACTTGGAAAGGTTTAGAAATATCACTTATGACTAGGTTAAAAACATACTGTACATACTGTCATGTCACTGCAACATGTACTTTCTAAAACATTTTTTATTCTAAGATGATTAAGAATGGCTTAGGCATACTGCAGTTGTGCAGCATCTGACACTTTTAAAACTGTTTTCTAAAATAACTTCTTAATTAATAATAATTAAGTAACCAACTTAACCATGTTTCATGTTACTCTGATAATTTAATATGAGCACTGACATTTCCATTTTAAAACAAATTCCTCTTTGTGAAGTTGTATGGGGACATCCTTTCCCAGTGCACAATGGCCTCAAACAAGGGGATGCCTTATCTCCAATGCTTTTTAATTTTGCTCTAGAATATGTCATCAGGTAGGTCAGAGGGAACCAGGAAGGGCTCAAATTGAATGGTGTGCACCAGGTACTTGCCTATGCTGATAATGTCAATTTGCTGGGGGATGCTGTGGGTACCATAACCAAGAATGCTGAAACTCTGCTACAGGCTAGCAAGGAAATAGGCCTAGAAGTAAATACATGGGCGTAACACGGGATCAACATCAGCAACAATGACAGAACATAATTATAAGTAACACATCATTTGAAAATGTTTCAAAATTTTAAGTACGAGAACTAGAATAACAAATATAAATGAGGTCCATGATGAAATCAAGAGTAGAATACATCCAGGGAATGCTTGTTTTTATTCAATTCAAAAACTATTATCATCCTGCTTACTATCAAAAACACTGAAGATCAGGTTATATAAAACAATAATTTTGCTGGTTGTCTTGTATGGTTGTGAAATATGGACTCTTACTTTGAAGGAAGAGCGTAGATTACAAGTGTTTCAAAAAAGGATCTCGAGAGGATATTTGGACCTAGGAGGAAGGGCGGGTTCTGCTACCAGGGAGTTAGTTATTTAGTTTGTATGGGGACATGCAATTCTGTAAAGAAACAAAAATGTGTGTTATGGACTTCTATATACACAACCTTACAAATGTTGTGGGTTACCTTTAAAATCATCTCCTATAGAGATAATACATTTTGAGTACGCATACTAATCATACCTTAAATGTAATACTTATTGCTGACGTAAAAATACTTTCAAACTTTAAACCTAATATCTTATATCCACAACTGACGCGTAGCCATTTCTAATCGGCAACTATCACAGATAACCTGTTACAAAGAACGTAAGCGGGCAGAAACAAATTTGGCAGATACGACAGTCTCGATTTTAAATACGATAAACAAATTTTAGAAGCGTCTGTGGAACACGTGTACATATGTGCCAGTAAAAGATATGAATGATTTTCAGGCGTTCAGTGAATTATTATTGTAACTTTTACTATTATACATACATTCGAAAGGGGTCTACAGAAAGAAATGGAAAGAACAATTTCCAATTAAGAATTGACGGAACAGAACTGTTATGCCTAAAATAAACTGTTTCTGAAAGCGAAGAAAGTGATCTTCAGTGCTCGTAACTAATTTTACACTTTCAGAATGCACACACTAGTTCCCACCATGTTGTTACGCGTTCATAATATTACTATAGACATGCCATGAACTATTTATTCATAATTCTCCACATGATATAAAAATCTTATGTGTCACAAATTAGAATTAGCACAGTGATGTTACTATTTACATTGCAATTCTATTAAAATTTAATCCAATAGCAATGGTAGCGGTATCGCAGTCGGAAATAAGGTTAAGCCAACCTATCAATTTCCTTCCTCCAGGTTAGACTTAATTCATGTCTGCCAGTCAAGAAATTTGCCATCTTTTGTATAAATCTTCATTGCCGTTTTCACAAGGGCCCACCACCAGTCCATATCCTGAGCCAGATGAATCCAATCCACATGCCCAAACCTGTTCCCTAAGATACTAGTTACACCTTGGTTTTCCAAGTGGTCTCTTCCCTTCAGGTTTCCCATGCAAAATCCTGTATGCATTTCTCTTATCCCCATACAATTTTCTCTGCTTTCTGTATCTTCATCCTTCTCAAGTCCAAATATACTCATAAACTCCGTTCTCAAACTTATTCGTAACAGTAACAAATAATTTTGAAAACTTCATACTCCAGATAAACATATTCCAGGTTTAGAATAGTAGTGTGTACATGTGTACTGGCCTTGCTCCATTTAACATTCTTAACCATTTGTAACAAAATCTAGAAAGAACTCTATTCAATATGAAATTAACCTCATCATAGTGGCATTTTCTCCATACCAGTTGTGATGGTTACACTGCTATGGCTAAGATGACAGAGCCTTGATTGTAATAGAAATGAGAAGGTGAAGCTTAGGATACATTTGGGGGGAGGGGAGAGAGCTTTGTCAATCATCAAAATTACAAAATTAAAAAACTGTAATATTTTAAAGCTGGATTCTGCTTTTATCTTCAGATAAAAGGGAGAAGAGGACAGAAAGCCTATCTGCTGGGCCCCTTGTTTGAACTAGGATTAGGATTAGTTTGATTACTAGGTTAGTTAACAATGCTTTTTGTACTATAGAGGTTATATATATTATCAAATGAGGTAATATGATTACGATCACCTGATATGGAAGGAAACAGTTGTGGCCTATTTCAAGGTACTATGCTGGCATTCATGTGGGTTGTTACATGGTTGATATGAAAACACAGACCCATGTGAGTGAAATGAAATCCCCTTTTTCTGTTGATATTCAGTGACATCATATGGACTCCTTTCCTCAAAGAGGTGTATAAATCCATTATAAAACTTTTGTAAAGGTATATTAATTTATTATTATATTCAGTTTTGTTGTCCACTTTATTACAAATATAATGTTTTTAATAATTTAAAGTTTGTTTTTGTCAAGAAATTTGAAAATGTTCTGCACAATGTATTGTGTATGAATACCAGCATTCTCCTTTCTAGAAGAAAGCTCTTACCAAAACTTGTATATGGATATATCACATTACAAGGTTCAAATTTCAATGTTTTATTTTGCTCAGTATGTTCTGCAAGGTTTCTTGCACTGATTCCTCAGTATTGCATGTGGCCTCTCTCTCTTTATGTCTTCTTATGTATGTATGTAACCTAGTAGTGCAACAACTAGAACATCAAATATTTCTATTGTCACTAAACAGCCAGTCAATATAGTATCAACATAACTTTACAATATAAATTCTACATTCAATAATGCGACTCTTGTTACTGAACTACATTGTGTGTCTTGTACTCTAAATATGTAAGTCATGTGCACACAGAATTCAAAACATAAAATAATACAAATAAAGAAAAGCGAGGCGCAATACATGGTTTATGAAGGATGTGTTGGTGTCTGTTTCCATTAACATGGTTTCACATTCAATTGTGAATTTTACATTGTTTCTAAAAGGCCCTCACTGAACCATGAAGTAACTGGAAATTTATGTTTCATATTCTGAGTGCACTCAGTAGACATTTCCCATAAAATTCAGATTTTCATAATTTGTCATCATATTAAATATTTATAAATCAACAATTATGTGAAAGTTACTTTTCTTTGGGAGAAGAAAGTTTGCTTTTATTGTTTCTCTTCTTTCACTCAAATATCATGAATTATACACTGAAAGAAATTTTACTGAAATTGTGTATGAAATGTACTTAATGCATAAATGAGTATAAATTGAAATATTTCTCTACAAAATATAACATTCATGGAGACAAACATACAGCTATTGTTTGTTATACGTCATAATATATTATCTCTTGTAAAATATTAAAATTTAGGTATCTTCTATTCAGTAAGATTGATACTGTTGGTACTCTGTGTTCTTAAACACATTTTAATAGTTTGCAGAAGTGTCTAAGATATGTTACTATTATGATACCATCCATAACTTCTTAATTACTTTATATCTACTCTCATGTTGGATCTGAAGTTCTCACAGCAGTGAGTATGAAGATGGCTATAGACACCCATCTTTAAACTCATGTTGTTGAAATTAACATGCTATCTGCATCTGTTCATATGGACCTAGATAACTTAAATGAGTTTGGAAATGTACATTACTGATCACTTCATTCTCTGCATTACACAGGCAGTGACTTTTAATCTTGTGCATTGAACTTGCAGTTTTCAATCTCTATAGTGTCACTATTAACTACAATATTACTGTGACTTTCTATTTGTTTTCTGTTAAATTCACTAATATTTTGTTCAAGAATTTTAATTACTGTATCATGTTTCTAAACATATCTGTTCAGACTAAATTTTACATTGTATAACATGTAATACATTTCACTGACCTATATTTTAAAATGACAAAGTTTGGGGACATAAATTATATATTTAATAATATAGTTTAATTTTAGGCCTAGTTTTGGCAGTTTAAAATCAAAGTGTATTGCTGAAATAAAGCCATTAAACATTATTGTTCCTAATTCATGCGACCGTAAAAGAAAACAAAGCCATCTTTTTATATGAAATTCAAATTTTCTAATTTTGCATTTATATATCACAGAACAGGATATGAATTGTCTAAACAGAAGTTGCACATGGTTCAAAACAATATTTTTTTAATTATTTGCCTTTTTCTTATAGTCATAATTTGTATTCACTGTTGAGAATTTATCACAACAGAAGGTAACATCCAGATCATAGGAATGTTGGAATCTAACTCAGATAAAAAACAAAGTGACTCTTAGGGATGGAAATTATGAAATGTAATTGTAATACTGCCAATAATTCAAAGACTGTTTCATCTAAGAATCTGTATTATAATATTTGATTTACTTAATCTACTAAGTACTTTCAAGGATTTAAATTTCTATACACTAAATTGTATTCTATCACTCTTGATTCATTCAAAATTTACAAATGAGAGAGATTCCAGTTCATTCAAATACTAGCAAAATCACTGTTTAAATATGTTGAACATTATGGAAATAAAAAAGGATCACTAACATAATTCTTTTGCGAGCCATTCCATGATGTGAGCAAGATCTAAGATTTTGTAAGGATCCGAAGACTGTTATCTCCTTTGTAACTCCATAGATGAATGTAATGGACAACATGTTTTCAATGGTTCATACCTTAGACTTAATTTGAATTTATTATTAATATTGTATTCTGAAATTATGTTTTATGATTTAAAATGGCATTTTCCAGTATTTTAATGAGATGTTGAAAATATACTTGCTTTCAATTTAGCAGCTGACAACAATATGAAATCTTTAAGTAACCATCCATTGTTTGTACAAAAATGTTTGTCAATTCACTTCCTTCATCCTTTGTTTCTTAACTTCAACTTTCTTGTTTCCCTTAATAAACTATACTCATAAACCATGTGATGAACTAAGAACACTTGTGAAATCATACATACTGAATCATATGTGAACTCATATATTTGAACTATAAAGGATAAGACTGATGCTATTAGTATTACGTAAATCAGGGATGACAAATCTCATGCTGCTTGGTGTTAAAATTGTATCAAACATTATCTACTGATAAGAAGTAGTGCCAACCATCCTCACATCTCCATTACGTACATGGTGAACTTCAATGAGGTATCTTATGCTATCCACTTTCAGATGTCTTCATATTTTGTATTGTGTGTGATTGATCTGAGAGTGGCTACTCACTCTGTGAAAAAGTTTTCAATTTGATTTTACCTGTTCCTTGGATGCAAATAGTAATGACATCATCATATTTTTTGTAACCATCTTTCTCTAGGGAAACTACTTTTTTGGGGTGAATATACAAAGTAACAGAAAAAGTGTATCTTGAGTAAAAGAAAGTATAGCTTCATGAACCACTGAAGTTATCAGGTGGTTCCAGATAATACTGACAATACCTATAATGACTGATGCCAGATAATGCTCATCCAGTGTCAGTGGCTCACCATCCCTGATCTAAATGAAGAAGTACATCCATTTTTAGCTGTGTAGATACAAGATACATAAAATAAGAGAGAGAGAGGTAAATTTTCAGTCTATTTTCAAGATGGTGGCAGTGCCCATCACAAAGCTGATTTTGAAACACCTGAATCATCACTGTTCAAGAAATAATATTGTTAAAAACAAATTGTGGTAAAACAAAAGGTGCAATACATGTCACTGTTAATTACGTCTGTTCTGTATACCTTAGGTCTGCACATTCACGAAAACAACAGCATTAAACAACAAATAAAGAAAACAAATCAAAAACTAATTTCACAGGCTCATTCATACTTCCAGGACACACAAATATACAAACACTTCCTTTGGGACGAATTGTGTTCTTTCAGCAGAGTATTAAAGGTCAGACACAGTTCAACAACTTGAGTATGTTGTTAAAATTGAAGACTAGCTTTTTTATATTCCAACAATACAACAGTTATTTATGAACACTAATTGCAAGGTATTTTCCTCACATAATCAACACAATGCATTGTAAATCATCAATTGTGAATGGGCTTATTTTATGAATTATATACATCATCTGTCCCATATCATTTCACACATGTTTAAATTGTCTGTTTTACATTGAGTGTAACAACATAGTACTGAATAAACCATTTAGTTCAGTTCAAAACTGTTATCTCCATGAACTGATGTACAGATCCTATCCTTAGTGTTCAGATAGAAAAGCTATCAATGTAAATATTAGCAAGACATACCAATATCATTAGAACAGATGTTATCTCAGTACAACACATAAAATACATACTCATATATCAACCACAAAAACTGGCACAGTTTTATGTATAAAGAATAATTTAATGATACATCACGTTTTAAAATACTTCGAAATGCAATGTCCTATTTATATTCTACATTATGTCACTACGAGGCATCCATGAATTTGTTTCTACAAAAATGTTACTCATTGCTGAGTTTCAGAAGTTTGTTGCTGTGGTTCTGATTGCAACGTGTGTAGCGTACATTAAAATAATGCTTAATACAGATACTATGATATTCTTTTGAATCCCTTGTTACTTCTACTTGCAGCACCAACTGTGTGAGCTGCAGTGATTCTTTCTTGCTTGTGGAATCATGAACGCTCTACCGTGTTTCGTAATTGATGTCACCACACAAGTTTACATGTATCTTGGAAAAGTAAAACTGATTTCTAGATTTGGTTTCCAGTATTTATAATATACAAAGGTAATAATAAATTACTGCACGACATTAAATCTTTATCAACACTAGAGCAGAGAAGTAAACACTGGTGTTCTGACAACATTTTGCTTCTTGTTTATCTACGCTATAATGTTCTACTAACATCAAATTTCTGAATCTGTTAATATTTCTATCAGCTATATAAATTAAGGTGCATGAAACTTCTGCTCATAATATTTGTTTAAATTTGAACAATATGGTTTCAAGAAGACAATATGGAGATAATTTCTGGAATAGCTAAATGGGGGGGGAACCTACAACATGAACTAATCTATGCAATAGATGACTTTCCTACCCTGTAACCCTTCAACTAATTTCGCATCTATACTAACAGGTCTTGAAGAATGAGCATCAAAGAATTGTTGAATATACACATGCATTTGACGAGCTATCGGAAGTATGTATTTGTTTCGTACCAAGAATAACTAGGTTCCTTTAGTGAACATGTATTTAAAGTTTTGACTGGGATCATTACAATTTTAAATTTCCTCGATTAAATTTCATCTGAACTGTAGAGGTAAGCCGACTGTTTTCTGTGAATTATTGGCTAATAACACATATTTGTAAAGATGAATGTCTTTGTCTAATTGAAATGACCTCAATAAATATTCCATGTTATTCCAACTCAAAATTTGGGGCAATTAAGTATGTATATTTGGATAAAACCCATTTTATTAACATCTTCCCACATACACACAAGTCTCGAAATGAAAACATAAACTTAGCTTAAATAACAAATATGAGTATTTTATCAGATCTGAACATGTAGGAAGGATAAGGAAGATATGGAAAGGCAAAACATGTCATAAACTTTCTGTATTAATTGCAAGAAATTAAAATGAAGGCAGTGCTCAGAAGAATCCTCAGTCCAGACACTGTGACCTTACTCTATCACATCTTGGCTGCATTTCTGACCCTTGTTACTGTTTGAACTACTCGTGGAATGTCTTCGACACAAACTGTCGTCTGAGGATTGTTGCTGTTCCTGCTGGCTGTAGGTTTCCTGCAATTTAGCGGACTGATCTTCTAAGCTCCTCTTGAGGCCCTCAATGGTATGGACCAGCATTTGACGCCGGAACAGAGACAGCTGACGCTGACACTGTGCTTTATCATCCAACCGCTGCCGTTCTTCTTCCTGAGCTTCTCGAACCTTGGCCTCCACTTCCAAGCGTTCTCGCCGTAACCTCTCCAGTTTCTCTCTGAGACTGTCTCCTTCAGACGCACCTAAAATTCAGATTGACACCAACATTTCCCGCTCTCAATATGACAAATTTAGCTGAAAACTAAACACCAGACTAAGATGTACCTGATTCATTCTTCAGTTACTTTAATGACGTTTTATCAACTGACTGATTTTCTCTCTCATTTTACTATTCTTGGATAACAGTTATTCTTTGCCATTTGCATAATACTTTTTATTTATTTTATTACATCTTGAATATTTTCTGGCAAAAATGTATTTTTATCAAGTACAGACTGATCAAAAAGTCACACAACTTATAATAAAATATTTAATAATGGTTAAAATTAAATAGAATTAGACTGGATTAATAAAGACAACACTGTTGTGACTAAACCTGATTTAAGAATGCCTAAACAAAAATCCATTTAATTCTACAATAAAGAGATAATGACTAGCTGCTGTCATGACTGTTTTAAAGTGACTGCCATTTCACTTTTCAATAAAGACTCTTAAGTCATGCAAAAGTGATGGAAGTAAAGCTCACTGATATCGCCATGGCATCTGTAACAGACAGGCGATATGATATACACGTTTTTAGTTTAACAAAGCATGACGGAGGCAGCATGACCTCTGAAACGTCGGTAAACATCTACCATACTACACGGCGCAACAACCCAGAAGACAGAAATATTACATACGAGTAAGAATGTTAGAAACCCAATATGAACAGAAACATGGGAATTTGTTTCCAGTGCAGAATATGTTTAAGGTAAAATCCTTCATTCTTAGATGAAAAAGGACATTTTTAAGATTGGTTCAATTACGCACTCAAGTTTCTGCCAAAACTTGGTACTCAAACCAACATCACAGACATAACCAACGGACAATAAATTCATCAGTTCTGAATCTTGTGTAGCGTTAGAGGTTAAATCCTCGAAATTAACGGTGGTGATTAACTGCAATACTGAGCCTAGTAGTCTCATTTACGCTTAAAATGTACATTTACATCTGACATCGTAATTAAACACGAGATTTATGTATAGGGATGAGTACACAATCGCCTTTGCATCCAACATTATAATCATAGCTTATGGACCTAATTAATCTGTGAAATAATAATGAGCAAATAATCACATTCTGTAACAGGGAAACAGTTTAAAATCCATACCACTTCGTTTAATTAACTGCATCAATTTGAAAGCCTACAGTATTCTTATACTGGGTAGATATCTGACAAACACTTCCAAGTAATTTATTTAGTACTAATTGTGATTACATTATGTGAGCTGATCCTAAAAACACGCAGTCTCCCAGTGTGCAGATCGGTACAGTTATGACGCTCTAGATTTGTATTCAAACGGTACCTCGTTCGAGTCTCAGATGGCTTAACGAATATCCTAACGGTGTTTTGATGGTTAGGTAAATGTGTCAGTAACTTCAGTAAGATGCATACTAAATCAACCACGACTGCTTCCTTCCAAACCCTTAACTAATAACAATTCATCACAATCTTCCCATCTAATATGATAATATTTTACTACCGCAGTTGAAACAGCTTCATTAATAGTCGAAGATTAACGCTCGCCGTGCCGATACGGCAACTTCTTCTGCGTTTGAGAAACGCGTGCAGTCTACCGTCAGGGGGTATGTTGTTTTTGTTATCACAGATTGCGCTAAAAGTGAACAAAAAGTCAAAAGTATGGCTGTAGGTGTCGCTCTTTCTCAGTCTTAGGGGTGGGTGGTCAGCGTGAAGCCAGACCACGCTTTACCCCCGGGAAAGGACCACGGTAACCATTGGACAGGAGGCTGGGTGGGCTCCAGAGCCTATCTGGACGCAGAGACTAGAAGAAAAATCCTGTCGGGAATCGAACTCCGGTCGTCCAGTCCGTGGTAAATCACCATACTAAGATAATTCGGTTCTAATGAACCCAAACTGGAGAAATAATATTTGTTCCTTTGCGCGTTCCGTGCATCAAACGACAGAACGAATTTAAATTTAATATGGCACTGGCAATGGGTTGGATCAATTTAATCTTGTTCTTTATCAGTCTACTTATCTTTCCATTTCACAAGAAACTCAAACATAACTTTAATCAGCATAAAATAAATTACAAGCTAACCAGATACAGCATTTAGTAAAACGAAGTTCTGTTTCGATGCAGCGGTAATAGTTAGTTTTCTTAAAATCTCATCATGGCATACGACTGACATTTGTAAATAAAGGACTAACAACACGCAATAATTTACCGGCACTTTGGTAATACAATAACCAGGAGGGCCTATATATTGAAACTGCGTAACATATTGGCGTCTACCAATGAAAAACACCTTATATTATCGAATATTCGCGTTTAAACATTTAAAATAATAATAATCGGATAATAATAACAAACCTTTCGCCTAATACTCTCGCATGGCACAAACAAACTTCACTCACATTTCTACATTTAATCGGTGAATATAAGAAAATAAGAGGAACGAGGAACATAAAAGAGAATCTTACCTTTATCACTGTCCTTACTTTCCATTTCTGCTTTGATGCGAAGTGACGCCTGATGTTGACTCTTCTCCAGAGACTTCTGGAGACGGTCAAAGGTAGCACTGCATGTATACACCTTCCTCTTGACGGGTTCGCTCTGGGGACAGTACCCAGCACCGCCGAACTCATGCCCTAAGTCAATAGATCTGAAGGTGACCAGTGGAGGACGCTGGTGAATGGGAGACTTCTTCGGAGACCGCTTAGGGGTGACTGAGCCATCTGTATCAGTCGAAGACGAGCTTGAGGCGTGGACCAAACCTTCTGGAGCGTTGCTTCGTCCTCTCCTTCCAAACTCTCGCGGTATCGTCCCCTCATTACACGTACGAGAAGGAGAGGTACTTCGATTTCTCACTCTACCCCTATTTTCACCGACAATCCGTTTTGGGTAATTAGATGCAGTGTTAATCACTTCTCGTTTTATGGCTATGTTATTTTCATTATCACCAGACTCTCCTGGAACATTTTGTTCGTCAGTTTCTGTAATTTTATTTACATTCTCGTTTATGGAATTATCAATTCGTCCCTTACACGTACGCACTGGTGGTGTTGGTACATACAAATTCATACATTTTTCAGAATTGCTCTTTATACTAACCAAAATATGCTCTGCTTCCAAAATAAGTTCTTTGTATTTACGATCGGCTTCTCTGTCAGCCTCTATCAGAGCCAACTCTGAAGAGAATGTCGTTAAATATGTAGAAGTTGGTATTGACCTCTGAAATTCATCACTTCTGGCGCCACAGCTAATGGAATTAGAGCGTTTCTTCATCAAGGTGTCCGCCATATTGGGAGACATTTGTAAGTCACTATTGTTACCGCTCTTATTTGCAGCTAAACGAATTCTGTTAGCCTCAACATAAGGCCTGATTCTCGAGGGTGACAGAATATTCTTCCTGGTTTCTGCAGCGTCGTCATTAACAATTTTCTTTCTTAAGGAAACAGGTGTGTTCCCAGCACTTTTAGTTCCGTTCCCATTAACCCGAAACAGCATTTTTTGCATTAATATACGATTTAAATTATATACACCTGAATTTTCAGCTTCAACAATACTAATTTTCTCCTTAGAGCTGAAAGTGACTCCGTTGTTATTCGTAGCCAGAGGAACGGCTTCACTCGTCGCACCTCTAATGCTGCAATTTCTACGCATTGAACAGCGCAATTTCCTTTTCTCGCTGGAAGATCTCAAACACGCACTGCCGGCCACTGCGCTCGTCGGCCCAGTCATCGGCTCGTGATGTCTTCTGAGTCTACTGCCATCTCTCGAACTTCTTCTGTTTAGTCCTTCCTCGTTGTTAAACTTCCTTACACTAGCTCTTCTGAAGGAAGGTCCTGGACTTCCGCTCGTGTTTTCGTCTTTGACATGGCGGCGAGCGCTTGAACGCCTCATAAATGATTCACGAAATCGCATGGTTGGTTTCCGTATAAACTCCACTCCGGAATGCGGCATGTGATAAGTGCAATGTCCTTTATTAACAAGTCCTTTCGCAGAACTTGAAGATTTGTCTGCATCCTCATCTAAATCTAAAGGATTTAGTTCTAAATAAGAGCCGTTATCGATGAAGTCCAACTCCTCGTCGTCGTGGGGATCTCTTTCATCACCACCGTCTTGCCCCGTATCGAAGTCCGTTTCGCCATAATCTTCTTCACAGTCTGTTGGATCACTGTCACTTAAAATGTCCGTTTCTTTTTCGTACACGTAACTTTCGTCGTATTTCCCCAACATTTCATTTAAGGTCAGGTCATCATCGGAGAGGTCACTGGTGTTGTTAGTGGCCGTGTGTGAACTTGATGACGAAGAGGTCGAACAAACGCTTCCACGATGATGTTTGCTCGACGAATCGCCACCACCCGATACATTGCTGTCGCCAGGGGGTGTATGACACCATCCGCGGTGGCGCCTAACGGAGAAAGCGTTAAATTAGCTGTTTGTTTTAGCGTTAAAATATGCAACCCAATGAGATCATCTGCCTGATTGAGTAATTAAATGACTGACTAGCTTTCAGCAACCAACTAACTGGCCAATTTATTGTGTGACTGACTACCCAACTAAATGATTTATCCGTGATATCGATTCTTCCTTAAGCAAGATGTGACAGCTATCCATAGCAAGCCAGTTAATTTACGTTAACATCTTCAGAAGTAGGCTCACTTCTTTAAAACACATTTTAATATTATTTTTCCATTTACGCCGAAGTCTCCCAAGATGTAATTTATTCCAACAAAAACTTTTGTGTTCTTTCTTGTTTCTTCGTGTTTTTATACATCTCTCTCCCCTTTTCATTTGTTCCGATTTTGGCAGCATGTTTGTTAGGAATTAAATCCTCCGTAACATTTCGCTAATAATCCTCAGACGATGGTTTAAATTGAATTACTAGAATGTAAAACATTTACTAAACCATTTACATCAAAGACGTATATATATATATATATATATATATATATATATATATATATATATATACCATAAATTTTAATATTCACTACCTCTAAATTTTGCCAACTGAATTTATTTTTGGTTTTTTTGTGGTTTTCAGAATTATCAATGATCATTTCCATGAACATTACTGGTCTTTAAAATAAGGAGGCATTTTAATATTTTCTCTCGGGTGAGAACTGAACTTCGGGTTACAAAATTTTATTATTAGAAATACGGTTCGTGTTAAAGCCGAAAGAAAAATATAATTATTTGCCCATTACCAGGTACATAAGTGGAGTTATTCTTATTTTAGATTCTACGGATCAGGGCGTATGTCCCACTGCAATTTATAATAATTTAAATATTTGGAGCGACTCTTTGTACAAGGGAATTAACGAAGTAAGAGGAATACATGATGAACAAGAAAGAAAGAGTAAGTTTCACTGTTGGATGGACAGAATAAATGTTAAGGAGGAGAAAGTCTGCTACTTACGGACTCCTGACATTCTCCTCTGAAGTACGTTCATCCTCTTTGGGCATAATTCGTGGCTGCGTCGGTTGCTTCCTGGGTAACGTTACGTCACTTCCGCTTCCATAGGAAGAGGAGGACTCTCCTGGTCTCGCCAGAGCACGTTTACACTCTGCGCCGGACGAACAGGAGCTCATGTTGGTGGACGATTCGGCCATTCCAGGCTGCACCGCCCTCGGTGTAAACCCGCAGGTATTGTTACTGCTGGTAGTCGAACTGTTTGTGCCGATCGCTGAGGAATTTGAAGGCGTGCTGGACGGAACCCAAGGATTGGTTCTGATGCGGTTCCGCTGACGGGGAGAAGCTGTTAGTTGGGCCACACTTTGAGGGCAGAGGGAGGAGCTGGTTGCGTTGCTGCGGACGCGACTGACGTCAAGGGAAGTCTCAAGCCCTGTTGATGGCGGAGGTGCGTCGTCTAGTTGAGCAAAGCTTGTCCTGATTGATGCTGAAAACCGGCGACTGTCATCGCACGATTCAGTCCTCCTGTGGCTATGGCGGTGTGACCTGGAGGACTCGGGGGCTGGCAGGGCCTGTACAGGAACAGGGACACAGATCAGCTGACGTTACGACGTCTTACTTACTTTCTTAACGAGAAAGAGCGGGCGCACGACGCCTGTCTGCGATGGTTCGTAAACCCAGTGGCACGAGCTACACGGAAGGGCCAAACCAGGAAGTTTGACAGCTATTTACATGGCTCTCACTTTATAGGTACAGTTATTATACCGGCAACTCAGCGAATCTTAATGCAAATACTGCATAAGAAATTACACGTATATTTAAAGACTCCATAAAATGTTTATTCAAGACGTTTTCGTCTCAAGTAAATAAATAATTATCAAGACAAATACAAACATGAACTTACATCTTAAACGAGTAAAAGTTATGTATCAAGTTTCATCAAGACTAAAACATCGCAAAAGTTCAACCCTGGCTATTAAGTGAGGAGGGGCCTTCAAACGAACGAAGCTAAATCAACATTCAGCAAACTGAGCTTCACTGTGACATGTAGGCTTCGGGCGCTGTTACTTGTGAGCAGGAAAATGATCGGAAATAACTAAAACTGTGGCCTTCGAATGATACAGTTTTACGAAATGCATATGAATGTTGAAACATAGAAACACTGTGAGGGTTCATATGTTAATAATTAAACTTAGACTACAGGATATTCAATGAAGTTATCCACCTTAGGCGTGGACCAGTAGCGAATTATAGTCTAGAAGTCAGGTCGTGCGCGAATGCAACATTATTAAATACCCCGTACATTCGTATCACAATCCTAAGGTACTTTAACAACATTTATAATTGTATGTGGCTGTTTACAAAATATATTTTATATTCCTCCAGTTTTAGTGGTCTGACAGTACACTAGTCAGCATGCTCAAAACGCCTCCCTTAAACAAGGACTCTGAATCGCCAGGCCAACCACAAGACCTCTATTGGAACACAGGATCTTCATCGAAGACTATTAGAATCTCCAATATAACCTCTTATTTACCTTAGGTGTGGATGTATGCTTAAATCGACGCCCTTCGAACGCTTCCCCAGCGCTCAGAATCTCCACCTCGACCACGCAGCCGTTCCTCAGGTCTCTAGAGACCTCCTCTCTGACGTGGCCGTTAGCCAGGTGTCTGTAGGCCGGAACGGCCACGGGGTTGCAGGGGGCTGTCGGAGTAGTCGCTGCAGAGTGGAAATAGTGCGTGCCGGTCCGGATGTTGATGTAGTACTCCGGCGGGAGCGAAGCCCCTGGCGAGGTACCGTCGGTCGAGTAGCCGGTGGAATATGCCGACTCCGGTGACGATAAGTTGTTGCCCATGTAGCCGTGATGGAGGAGGTGATGGTGGTGATGGGGCGGCAAGGCGATCGTCTCCATTGCGTTTCCGCACGAAGAAGATCCACTGGCAGGGCAGTGATGGGTGTCAGGGTACGTGAGTCCGCAGCGTAACACCTGGCAAAATATAAGGCAAAGTTCTACCTGTGCCTAAATACCACAACCTTCAAGCACAGATGTGATGTGAAGTGAAATCTCTACGTATTCTAGTATAGCCTACAACACTAAAGGAAACAGTTGCCGCAAAGTTTTTCTAAACTTTTGTAAAATGTGTGTATTATTATGACATTTTGTTCGAACGTTATTTCAGACAATAGATAATGTCAAAACAAAATGCCCCAACGCCTAAAACAGTGTGTATGAACGAGGTAGTGAGAAGGCCACCGAAATCACGTCAAGTCGTCCAGCCAGTAGCCAGACTCAGGCTGAGAACAAGAAGAGAGCGAAATATCTGTGACAGATAAATTTACTCAATTTACGAATTTTCTTGATTTTTTTTTTTTTTTTTTTTTTTTTTTTTTTTTTTTTTTTTTTTGTTGATAGAACTGTACTCCAGAAGGAGTAAACACTTTCCTGACACGTTCTTGGCTATCTAGCGTTCAACTGAAGATACAAATCTGCTGTTGCAAAGATATTCGCACTACAAAGTCAGATATTTTTTCTTGCATATGCCTCCTGTTATAAATTTCCACTACAATGAAAGCGCGACAAGCATTACTCACAATCCCTTCCGTCCTCGCAACAGCTAGTAGTCGTCTCCGAGAGTTTCATAAAAAAGGAAAGTACCCTTACTCGGAGACCAGTCGAGTGCCGGGTCAGAGATGAAGCCTTTAACTTAGGGCCGAGGTTATGATAAGCTGCTGGTGAAATGATAATTACCAGGGGAAAATACAAGAACCAGGAGAAAAACCTGCTTCAGTCGAAGTAACCCGGGAATGAACCCGGATCTTCTCGGAGAGAAGCCAGCATTTATCTAAAAAAGTCATCTCCTCTTAGTCGCACAATAACAAATGAATGTATCTCGTCGGAATGTACTTCTTGTCCCTTTAAAGTTATAAATTTCAGAAACGGGAATAATGCGCGGAATATTACACAATATAAGAAGTTTTATAAGAAAAAATGCCTAGGAATATGTCCAAATGCGGTTGCCCATTGTTTTTGTATCAAGGCATGGATTACACATTTATTCTCTCCCAGTATATTATTATACCTATAAGTTATTTACACAGAAGAACAATAAATGTATGCATGATATAGGAATAAGTTCCTGTCCTGTCTCGTGTTACAACTATCGATTTCACCTGATACCGGGTGTCTACTAAAACTAAGGCGAATCTAATTTTTGTTTCATCGGAAGAAATCAACTCCAACTTCACAAATATTTCAAATCAACCTGTGTAGATTTTCATATAAACGAATCAACGCACATAAGCATTGTAATTTTTACAATACCAGTCAGAGGTACAGCGTAAAGTATCGATACAACAGTCAAGGGTGCTACATTCTCTTCTACACCGGCGCTTTGTTACTCTGTGACTTTCATCGCCGTTGAATACACTGTCAGGACATGGGTCTGCGCACTGTCACTTCCTGCACAGACTAAGCGACAGGGCGGGTAATCTCAGCCTTCATACCAATCACTTAACCTAAATTTATGTTACGATCTGAGAAAAGAGACTGGGGCTAATCCCATTTGACCGTGTTCCCAGCTTTAGAGAGCTTTAAATTTTGGATTAGTTGAGGATTCGACCGAAAGAGCTGTCCATTGCTCAGCGGACCAAATGATCTCCGTGGGAGTCTTAGGACCTCTACTACTCTTGTAGTCATGTACTTCGCTGAGCTGTAGACTTCTGAGAATACGAGTAAGATAGAACTCCAGCTGTCCCCAAAACAAGCCCATGGTCTCCAGTTCTGAGACCGTCCCTCCAACATGTAATATAGTACTGTAAAAGTAAAGTTTGTCCCACTATACGCCATGTAGGCGCTTGGGGGGAGTGAAGGTATAGCTCCTCTCTTCCTTGACCTCGGCACTAGATGGGGGTGAGTGGTCAGCATCACGCCCCGATTATCGTACTGTAGGCTTTTGAAATGAGAGTTGTTCTTAATTCTAAATGCAGAGGTTAAACATGGCGAGGGAATTGAAATTAACGAATGAAAGAAAAAATAAGCAATCAAACAAATACAAGAAAAGGAACAAAGAGAAACAAATGATGGAAGAAAGCAGGAAAAACAATTTAGAAAATACACATAATTTTAATGCGTTTTCCAGAATCTTGCCTTTATCTTTTGTAAATGGAACCAGTGATAAATAAACTATGCGTAACTAGAGGATGTCGTCATCATGGAGGATTCCCACACGTGGTTATGCGGCTTGCTGAAAATTTCCGAGGTAGATTTTTTCAACTCAGTCTTTACCGTGCGCCAGAATTCATGCAGGTCTTCACGTTAACTTATCGTCTTTATTGTCAGAGTTCAACCAAAATTGAAATGAGTCGACAAATTTTAGTAAAACTAGCCATTTTTAATTCATTATTCTTGGTTTGGTCTTTAAAGGGATAAAAAGAATACATATTATCACCTGAAGACGGGGGCACAGCCAGCCCCTGAAATGAAACGACAGATTTATTTAAAAAAAAAAACAATACTGAATGGTACACCACCGGCAAAACCTTTAGTTATCAGAGAGGGGAAAAAGAACGCTAGAAGGAGATTAAGAAAAAATAACTGCAGAAGAAAGAGACGTCGATACGGAAGTGACGTTTGACAGAAGGAAGGACGATAAGCCGCCTCCTGTCACGTGTCAAGATCAGTCTCAGATTCACTCCACTTGACATGACCCGCACTTGGAGTCCCTGCTGATTGACAGGTCTTTCGGCCTTCCTTCAGGACCTGAATTTAACACACCCTGCACTTCCATAAAGCCACATCGAATTAACTTACGTGCTGGTTTTTCTGAGGCTCATCTTTTTTAGCTGTAAGGGGGCTCGTAGGGGAATTCCCCGCGGAGTCCAACAAAGGTCTTTCCGGTACGACTTTGCTGCTCTGCTTCCCTTTGCTGCCACTTGCCTCTTTGCAGCGCTGCTGTTGTTGTTTCTTCCTCGGTCGCACGATGTGCGTTTCCATCCACGACCGAAATTTAATCCCAAACATTAGGCTTTGTTAGATTTATAGTTACGTCTATGCTTCAGATTTTGAAGTCAAAATCAATATGGCGCCTGCATATAAATTCACGTTTCGTCTGCTGATTTTATTCCACGCCATTCAACAAGAAAAAATGGCGTCATTGTGGTTGTCATGTATCTTCTTATTTTGACCCAAATGTATTTCTCTTGACATCCAAACGATTTATTTGTTATACATCCTGAAAGAAAAGAGATGGGAATGATTACATAATGAGAAGCTTCATAATCGTAAACAAATGTTCACCTAACAATGTTAGAAACTTAGCGTAAGCGAAGGGCTAATGTTAAAATTAATCTTACAAAAAACACATGAGCGTATGGGCTGGATTCAACTCGTGACTGGTTACAGCAAAATATTTGGGGGTTTTATAAACACAGCGATGATGATTTGTTGATCTGCTAGCTAACTATAAGCTTTTCAAATTAGACTCTCTACTATAGAAGTAGTTTATAATTTATATTTTAGTGACTGACAAAATACTCTCAAAGCGCAAATTCTACGTAAGTATTCAACAATAAACATCGAAGCATCTCTAAAAAGAATATCAAGTTACAAAGAGATGATTATTTCTTGGGATGCTGCACCGTCCAGGGCGACCGCCGTGATGATGGAGGCAATTTTACCAAACTAGAAGGTGCAACATCCCTTAGAATACAGCTAGAAGTTAGAAATAGCACGTTCTATGTTACTATTTCATAAATTTAATTCTATATCTGTGGTTTTGTCATTGAGTGAAGGAAGTCAGATACATTCCAGATCCAATTTCTTAATACCTTCGTGACATTTAGGAAAGAGCAGGAAATTTCAGTAGAAGGATTTTGACGTCATCTTATAGGACCAGTCTCATTTGTCTGTCTGTGCACATAACCCATGCCGTAACACCCGCGTATCAGCTCCATTCGGATTTTCCAATCTCGAAATGTCAACACCAATAATCACTTTCCTTGCCTCTTCACCAATCCACACTTCGCCGTCCCTCTCACGAGGGGTTAAAGCGTTCGTGTAAGCTTTCTATTTCTAACCTACAAGGACATTTTGTGGTCTTTAGATCCCATGAGGAAACGGAAGTTGGTACTCGTAAGGGCCGGGGGTTAGAGATGAACTACTAATCCCCATTCCACTCACTCTGAAATATGATTTGTCGTATACTCTCAAATGTTATTCTTCATTTCAGATGACTGATGAAGTACAACATAAATGACAGGGACCTGTCTTCGTAATATTTATAATTTATTCTCAATAATTGGATAAAATCATGGTTTTATCCACAAAACAACTTAACAACTTTCAATAACATATTTTATACGCTAAAAACTAAAACATGGTATCGGCGCGATACTTTGGGGTTTGTGGTAAAACTCGTTCTTCCACAACTGGCACAGCTTGTTCTCTAGGAAGATCTGATGGCGTTTAGTCGCCGTGAAATTTTCAACTCTTGCCAAATAATTTAATGGTTCCCACTGGCCTTAACTGTAGTATGAAGCATAAGAATCAAAGCATCAGACGCTATACGATCTTTTCGGAGTAATTATAATGCTTGTCTATGAACCCACAGGTAAAATCGAAAGATCATGGTAGTTACTCATGAACATTACAGATTCAGAGACATTAATATTCCATTTACTTTTTCAAAATTGAATTAGCGGGCCAGATGGTGTAAAATGTCTTTCCCCCTTATACTAGAAATACACTTGAGAATTTCAATTCACTTTTAAGAGCCGCTTTCCTCGTCTTGGTTAAGAGTTAAGTTCAGATTCTGGCTCTGACAGTTCTGCCGGCTTTGAAGATAAGGAGTGGCAGGATAATCACATTTTACAAACCCTGAAAATACGCCAGACTTTCAAGTAAGTTACAAGCATCTGTAGTATCTATCGAGCTGACTTTGAAAATTACTAAACTCGGTTAAATATCTGATTATAATAAGCGCATCTTCACATTCTTAGCTGAGCGACGGAAAAAATGTAACTACTCTAATTACAACTTCAGTATCCTTATGTCGTGGCCTGCAAAAATATTCAGACATGAACCGAGCCAAAGGAGATGCAGAAGAGCGTTCCTTAGCCTAACGCCCAAGCACCACGCCAGGCAAATACACACAGGTGTAAAGTTAAAGCTTTACGCATTCTAATATGAGACAAGTGAGTGGTCGGCTTCATTCTCCGGCTGCTTTAAACCAATGGAACGAGACGCCTGTATCAATTTAAGAGGAGGTTACGTGGACCTCGAATGCGGATGAAGATCTCACAGCGTCGCAACGTAGAATATCGTGATGGATGAAATATCTTGTACCAATCGGAAATAGAAGGACTTTATTGACTGAGTCAAGTGAGACGCAAATTACATCCAAATTTGTAAGTCCGTTACAGACACGATGCATTTGACGGCGCTGTTTACGTGGCAATTACTTTAATCACAATAAACCCCAAAAACTATCTTATTAAAACTCTTATGTATAAGATTTGGGGTTCTTAAGGTGGTGGAAATTTCGTCTGGCATGTGATTAGCAACGGTTCGGAGAAACAACGCCTCTATTTTCAGAGTAGACCAATCTTCTCTGTGGATAAAGACGATATGTTCCTGCCAAACTTCAGCAACCACCTACAAGATCCATATGACCACTTTAGAGGGCATGTCCATTATAACCCACTATTATAAATCCACAATTGTATTAGGTAAACAAGCAAACCTCGAATTGTATGTCGCAATAATACAAAACCGACATTCTGACGTGCCAACGCATGTATATGCACGCCGGCTTCAAACTATATGTACACACACAATATCAGTACAGTGTGAATATGACAGCGCCTGTTTGTTCAGCAACATCTTTAACATGTTTGCGAGGCGGGTAGCATAACTGGTCTGTGCAGGCGTCTTTATTTACAAGAGCAGAGCTTAGGTGTGACAAGGGTCATAATATAAATGGGAAATTGAAAAGGCTACTCTAAAACCATTCTTCGACGTCATTAACTATTTAAAGCCCAGAGGGAACTGTATGTCCCACCTGCTTCAACAAACAATAATTCATTCTGTATAAACGGGTTTCGTATGATTATCACCGTAAACTAGCAATTATTTCCTTCAACAGCACTGAATTATAATGGTGAAGAGTTGTGTTTTCTTTGTGGTATGGACTGAATTCTTAAATATTGTTTAGATTAGCTTCAACTTCAAAGGGGTTAACACAAACATGAGAATTTTGCAACACTTTGTTAAAGCTCAAAAGCGCAATAATGAATAAATGATGCAAATAGTAATATATCGAACACAATATTACATTAACTTTTAAAGTACCAAAAGTTGAAATGCACAATGCCATAAATTTTTTGTACACTAAATCTAAAAGGTCCATTTAGCAGATCTGTGCACTGCGTGGTAAAGAACGCCGTCCCCTTTCGTTACGTTAATTTCAGAGGACGTATTGCAGTATGTGTGGTTCATGTAAGCTGATGCTACTGGTTCCAATGCGATCAATACAGTTCCTAATGCTACGTCTTTCCCCACAATAATACCATACAAAACTACCATTCGTCTGGTACATGATGAAAGGCAGTGAGTAGAAACGAAAGGACGTGTGGGCGGCGGGGTGGGGTGGGGGGGGGGGGAAATGCCTGTCCAATGCCGCAAATAGATGCTTAGGATTATCAGCCCCCCCCCTCCCCCCCCCCCTTATTTCAAGTTCAAATGAAATGTTCTTTCGTTTTGGAAGACTGTGGAAGAGTGGAAACATTTCCTCCACAAATTCGACGTCACGTATTTTTCGAATATACAAGTAGTTTCTGGCATCGATGCATTTTATTGTTTACATCATAGCTTCCTAAGAAATGTGTCTTTAAAAGTAGTTAAGACGTGAAAATTTATGTGACAATGAAATGTAAAAACATAATTAACAGTAAATTCGGTATTTTTCTTTAAATTCAGTTACTTTTGCTTTCGTAATTTCAAGCTTAAACGCTTCGCCAAGATTTCTTCTTCCCATTCAAGGATTGAGACCCCTGACCCGTTCCAAGACTAAAGGAACTGTTGTCTCCATCTCCATGTTGGAAGCCCAATGTCCCGTCTTCCAACAGGATGAAAGAAGTATGTTTGCCAAAGCAGGCGATCAGGAGGCACCCTCTCTACATGATTATGTCATTTCTTTTGGCATTCTCGTATTTCTTCTGTGTTTGTTACATTACATCTCCACTTCTTATTTTATACGTTAATAAAACCCCCAACACGAATTTCTAAAGTCTTATTTCCGATGTTTCTGTTCCCCCTTTGTCTTCGTCTCTTAATACCCACGTTTCGCTCCCATTCTACAGGCAAATTTCGAAATTATGTTATGCAATCATTGTTTTATTTATTTCCTGATGTTATTTCCGAAGTATATTTTAATGCCAAGATTTCGTTTATTAAAAATATATTTCTTGTAGATTTTACTCTGATATTCCAATAACAATAATTATATAATTTTTCGAATAATAATAACAATAAATAACAAGCCCTGCAGTCTGTAAGAACTAGGATCTCACCGAGACGTAATTTCATGCCGGTTCAGAAGCCATCCCGTCACCCTTTTGCATACTAGCTACGAATTATTCCAGACGAGAGAACAAGAAAGGATAAAGCAGACGTAGGGAAGAAATATAGGGAACAGAACAGACAGACAAAAGAATAAGACGACAAATTTCTGCTGCGCAAGTCTGAAATGAATTCTATCATAAAGAGATAAACTTTCTGTTCACGATTTTGAAGCAGGGATATGAGAGTCATTACATTATTACTGCCATAATGTCGAATATATATTTCTGTGCACAGCTTCTGCTGCTTCATATAAATTATGAAGGTAATAAACGTGTCAGACATAACCTCAAAGTTCTGCACCATCGCCACCGTTGAAATTTGTAACACAGAAACAGACAAACATCAAAATTTCACGTTTAGGTCATTAGTTACAGTCACGAAATCGAAAAAATTAAATACAAAATTCATGTATCAGACATGTTACTGTTTTACAATGTACTTAAAACTAAACGTTATAACAATCAATTATTTTATTTTCATGCTGTTACGTAAGTGGCTCTAGAGTCGTTCCCACTTACGAAGCTCACAGGCCGCAGTGTTGGTACTAATGAAGATATTAAATTAAAAAGAATAAAATGGAAGTGGCGTTTAGTGGCATGTTATTTACACGAAAGTTCATGAAAGTCTGTCTATCGTGTCGTTATTAGGACAGACATACAGACATAAGCTTACGCTTCCTTATAAGGCACTAAGTATGGTAAAGCCGTACAGTCGGTGCACATTGCTACAGAACCTTCTGGCTAATGATTCTCTCACTGTGCACTTCCTTTATGTGCCAACATTATTCTTTGGATTTAGATGTTTGATTTCTCTGTATCCGCCATCCTCTATTACGTTCCTTCATCCTTCTCATTATTCTGTTTCCTTCCGCTTTTCTCCCTAGAATCTTCCCCCTTCAGAACTGCATTTCAAGACAGCCATAGTATCAATACCCATAAAGCCATTCATTTGCATGATGTAAGATAATGTAAGCTTTCCTTTCATCCCCAATAGAATTTAGGTTTCATACTTACGACACAAGAATCTAACGCCAATACAACTTCATCCCCTCTTTCATGTTAGTCCCCTAGAACAAAAGAACACCCAACTTCAAACAACAATATCAGTAGAGAGATCTTTCCTGTATCCAAGGTAACCGGGGAGCAATTATGACTGAGCTTTATTACATGCCTGTCTTTGTTGGAACTCTTCCTAAAATGCGATACTCATATAAGTTTAGATGTCTCCTCGTCATGCAGGATACTGAATGCCACTCTTGTGCTGTTGCAGATATGACACGACCGAAACACAAATTGCCTCTCACTTTCAGCTGTCGAGACAGACAGAAAGTAAAGATTTGAAATGGCGTAGAGAACAAGATATCAAAAGTTATCACTATAAAAAAAAAACCTTCACAAAAAAGACGTTCGTAGACAAATTTGTAAATTTAATTATTCGTGTTTTTCCCGTCTAATCACAATTGTATATAAATAAAATTATACATAAGATATTAAAATATCATTTACATATTTAAAAAGTTGTACCAAATATATAAATGATATTTTAATATCTTATGTATAATTTTATTTATATACAATTGTTATTAGACGGAAAAAACACGAATAATTAAATTTTAATTCACAATATGACGCAATTATATCAACTTACAAATTTGTAAAGCTTACTTGTCTTCATATACTTCAGTTTACATCACGAGACCGTCTGGAACTGCACATTAATATTTATGCAATTTAGTGATCCATTTTTGTACATAGGATTCACCAGGACAAATTCCTATTACGTTAGATTTGCTATATATGTCCTCAACAGCTGCCATAGTCGCCATATTTGTAATTTTTAACATAAAACAATTTTAAAAATAACTTATCTGTAGGTATTTTTGAGAGTTATACCTATATCCTGTATTGGTGATCACCCTCAAAACGTAATCTAAATAAAGATTCCGCAGGGCCGCCATATTCATCATTCACATTATTCAAAACTGTGACTTAAAAAGGTTAAAATTTTCTTTTACGATTTATTCCATACCGAACACCAGGGCCCTACTTTAAGTAGTATAAATGTGGCTCCCACCTCAGAACTTAGCAAGGCTGCCATGTTGGTATTATTGAGTGTGTCATTTAGGATATTGTACAGCTACACAGGTCACCTAGTATTCCTAAAATAATCAAATGTAATTCTACGAGATAAGGAATGCACACAAAATTTTGGGATGGAAACCTCCAACGACCAATGAAAATATAAAGCAGGAGATCAGAATATGTTACTAATACAGACCTTAAGGACGGAGGTTATAAATCTATTTCCATATAACGTCAGAAATACAGGTTAGACAATGAGGATATGCAAAAACTCAAATCAAATAATATTATTTGTCAGTTTATCAACGAATTATTTTGACATGTAACTGGCGAATTACTAATTGGTGTTTTGGTAAGTAAGTCAGACAGTTATCCAGTTAGTCCGCTAACCAACCAGTGAAACAATTTCCACAATCAGACGTCAAACATCCAAAATGGAATGGGTTCCGATCACTGCAGAGTGAGCAAACGTGTCACAGGTACGTGGAAACTTCGAAGCTTTGCATGGCTACACTCATTAATCATTGAATCGCTTCACTCCGAACGACTGGCATTTCGCCGACAATTAAAATTTCGTTGCTGTTACGATAAATGATTCAGAAGGAAAATGACAGTCGGATGTAGCGGGTGAAGGTAACAGAGAAGGGGGGGGGGGAGTTTAGGAACCCGTTCGAGTGATGTGGATAATCGATAAAGCAGAGGCAAAACATTCGGGAAAAGATAAAGGAAAGAAGAAAATGAACGAGGCAACAGAGGAAGGATACAGAGAAACCAATATTATTAATAAAGTCTTCACAGCCACACAGTCAGCAGCCTTGAAAATGAGGACAGAGATGGTCCTCGAAACGTCGGCGATCCCGAGAAGACTTTATTAATGAAAGCCGCCGTGAAAGCTTCACATCATAAACCAATATTAGTTTATATCTAGTGGTAAGTCGTCTAGAGCGTAAGAGGTAACAGCAGAAATCTAGAATTTGGTTTAAGGTTTTATGTTCACACAATGCGGATAAACATAAAGAACCTCCCACTATGAGAAGGCGTGCAGTTGCCTTCGAAACGGCAGTGACTTCAAAACTTACTTGGCAAGTGTTGTCAGTTGTGGTTGGTCTATTGTCCTATGGTAACCAGAACGAATTAACTAAACCTCTTTAATTAAAACGGCGTATCTCAAAGTTCCTGACAAAACTCTGAATCCGATCTTTCGTAATTTCAGACTCAACCTCATTAAAGAAATGCATATTACCTTAAGATTTCATCATTTCCCTCTTATCTACGTCTTCGTCTTTCAAGTCGTTGCTCCCCGTGAGATTCTCTTACCTGCAAGTCCACCACACAGCCCTCTCTTAGGACAGGATGCCATTTTAACACATTGCTTCGAAGCACACGCATTGACTGACCGATGTATTGGCAGGCTATTTAACGACAATGCTTCAACTGCAGAGGTTACAGTACATTAAATCAGATGGGAATACAATCACAATTTTATATCAGGTACGCAATTAGAAGAATGTTTCGGCCTCTTTCAAAATAAAACCTCGTCATCTTCCTGTGGAGACTGAGTAAAGCAACGGACATTTATTCTATAATTCCTAAAAACTTACCGTGTTAACACACGGCCAGGCAAAGGCAAAATTATCCCTTGTGCTCTCGATGCAGACGTACATTACTATTTTCGCACTAGATGTAGGTGAGTACTTGGTTTCATGGCCCGCCCGACTGTTAAACCCACAAAGAAAGAAGCCCTGCATCCCCTGGGTGATCCCGAGTCGATGTGGGCGTTATAGGGAGAGTCCTTCCATGCCGGGAACCGAATCTCAGTCTTCAAACTCGTAGCTTAGCTACTACATTGAGTGAGTTACCCCGAATCTGATTTTTACACAGTATACCTGCAATATTGTTTTAGTTCATATTCATAAATGGAGCTCAGCAGGTGTCGAACAGAGGTACCATGTACCCCACATTTCAGTTACATCTTTTCCACGTGATCTCTCAGCACTCCGTCGGCAGCAACACAAACCCTGAAGGAAGAACTTCGTTTCCACATTCCCCGAGGACTTCGGAGGGCGAAGAGAGTTGAATTATGGGCTACCAATTTCCAAGAGGAGAAAGTGAGAGAGAAGGGTGCTACCACCATACAGGAAATTACCCCGAGGGGAGTTACCTTTTCCTCTGGGACGCGAACGAACTCCTGCGGTCTCTTCTAGGGCGGTCTGGTTGCAACACAACTAGAAACATTCCTGTCAGAACCGAAGACTGAACACGGCCGAATACAAAAATGGTAAATTTCATTGTAATTTGTCGGTTCATCATTAGACATATTTCTATACAGTCTCTTTCTTATTGTGTCATGTTTTGCTTTCCACTGAACATTTTTAATGGTGGTCTAGCGGTTAGAACGCTGGCCTTGTAATCTTGGGGTCTCGGGTTCGATTCCCGGCGGTGCCCGAATTTATAACTTGTGTTGGGCAAGGCCGTGGTCTAGGCAACACGGAGTTTTCCTCCGTGGCATCCCAACAATTACTCCATTCACACACACAGAAGAAGGCAATGGCAAACCACTTCTGGATCATCTGCCAAGAACGTATATGAACAGGTCCCAGTCCGAGAAAAGGATGGAAGGATCCTGTTCATATGGACCTGTCGCTATATGTAACTATAAGTGCCACAGCACAACACCAATCTATTGTTTAAACATGAAATTACCATAAACATGAGTGTTAAGGTTCCTCAAAAAAAGGCCCTTTCATGTTTATGAGTTTGTTCCTGGACCAGTTACTGTGATCCTCTTCATATTTGTTTTCCTCTAACAAAATTACGTCATCAGCTTATGTTACATGTATTTCCATATCCTTCGGAGGGCTGTAAACAAGAATCATTTTTTCAAATCGTCACTTGCCTCGGATGTCTGCGTGATGTACACACGGTGTAGTTCCCTGGAACCAGTCAGGTGTGAAAATAATTTATCTCTGGTCTTGTGAACCGTTAAGTTTATGTGGCGTGATGGCTTCGCTCGGCGATAAGACTTGATGCTCACGGGTCGTAAAACCGATTCCAATACAGGCGAAGCATTTCTGATGTGCATAACTACACACCCTTACAGCGACAGCCAGTGACCTACATTTAGCAGAGTCCGAGATTCGATGCTGCGAGATGGTATCCATTAGTCACTAACTGTTCACTATGCAATGCTAAAAATATTACGCGATCAACAACATTATTATCAACGCACATTTATATTAGCTTTCTGTTATAGTATTATTTATTAACCTATACTTACGACAGAGACAACCAGCAGTGAGATTAGGCAAATTGGCTCTCATGAGATGAAGCAATGTGAGGATGATGCTGATTGATTTAGCTCCCAAAAGGTGACAATCGGCGTTATTGTTACAAGCGACTGCAGTTTTCCCTTTCACTAAGCAGGCTAACTGAAGTGCTAACACGACTGATCGATTTTCCAACGATTTATTGATTATCAGAATATTCAACCACACAGTTTCGAATGGCAATTAGATGCGATTATGATCGTGAATTTTAAATAGCTAAAGATTTCAGAAGATACGGCCGTGGCCCATTTGAATTAAATTCCCCAGTATTCGCCCCGATAATTATTTATTATGTATCTTCGTATTATAATTTTGTCCCTCATTCTGATTACGAAACATCAGAACGTAGCGGGTGAGTGGTTGGTACTCCTGCTTTGTTTTCGACAAGCCCCAGGTTCAAATCTCGGCACGAAAAACCGGTTGTCATGAGATCTTTCGTTGTTTTCCTCGCTCCCTCCAGAAAAATTCCGGGATATTAGCCTACCTTAAATTAGGCCACGACCGCTTCCTTCCATATCCCTTCCAAGTAATTACTAATAAATCATTCTATGGTCTGATGGCATGCAGTCTGGACTACTGACAGCGTCATTAAACTCACAGCACATAACATATAAATATCAGACATAGATTTTCCTGTGGTTAAAATGTGGATTTTGATATTCTGATTCCAGGGTATCCTACAGATGTAGGTGGCACGTTGGTGAACACCTTCAAAACACTGGAATTCGACTGTAAACGATCCTTCTGCATTGTGTTGGTCTGACTGGGAGATAATTGATATGTTTAAAGTCCCGAACTTGAAACAAAAAGAGACACTGCACTCTATATAATGACCACACTAGTTAACAAGCTCCGGCTTACAACAACTGCATACAGATGTCACTGGCGTTTGCCACAGAGTCTGAGGAAACTGTAACTAAGTTACAGTGCTCTCCAGGAGAGACCAGCACTTGTGGGACTATTTCCTGCCTTTCCCTGCCCTTTGGGAGTACACGAAGTGAAAGGGAGGGTGGATTTGTAAGGTTAGAGGGTGGATAAATATGGGTGTGTAAGGAAATGCACTGCAGGAGGAAGTAAAGATGTGGGGTATTTCTGGGTGAAATTGGAAGATATAAAAATAAGATAGGAAAAGGATGGCGGAATGGTTGAAGAGAGAGAGAGAGAGAGAATCAAGATCAGATTCTTCTCGCTGCAAAGGGAGTCGAGACGGATGCACTACAATATGAAGAATCTGAGTGCGTGTTATTAATCTGTTATATCGTGAATAAAACACGTTGACTTAACATTTTTCAGAGCCTAGAGTAGAATTCGCCTGTAACGGAATCCCGATAAGTCCAAATACGTATCTATTAATTATGTAAGATGCATTTTAATATTATCCAATTAACACACGAAGAACAACAAGCAGTCTCCCCCGTTCGGGCTGTAACCGTGCTGAGAGGTCTTACAGAGATAATACAAATACACGTCAGCATCTTGTACCCGTGATCCTTCCAATTTTTGTTTGCGGGATTGCACAATATTCAAGATGGTGTGCAGAAAACGTTGAGGCGTTTATCAGCAGACAACACCAGCTGTACTGAAAGAGCATAAGTCTCTTCAAGGAATAAAATATGTCTGAAACCTTTGCAAATCATTAGGAAGGACAAAGCTCATTTGCTGACCAATTCGAATCTTATTTGTAACTATTTTCATTTTATTGAATTTGGTATGCACAACTATATTAAACCACTGTAATTTTATGCGTTGATATTGCCTGAATTCTACGGAGTCGAAGATGACGACTTTGGTATAAGAGGAAAATCTTAATTCGAATGACACGCTAAATCTGTGTGGTGACATGTTACAAACAGATCCTATCACCACACGGGTGGCACTGAAACCCATGTTGAAACCATAAAATACACCACCGAGGACAAATGCATCCCACATTTTATACACTATTTTCCGATCTCTGTTCTTGTAAACTGTGACAGAATATGGGCAGGTGGCAATTCTCCTGTTTCCAAGCAGCACTCCCACTCGAATTCAGGTCGTCAACATTTAACTGGAAGGTAGTAACGCATTCAGCGCTGTTATTTCATAGGTTATACTTTAACGACAGAATAACAGCTACAGCGACCGCACAGCATCATATAAAATGGCCGGATGGTGACGTTTAACGGGGCAAAACGACGAATTTTGAGTCACGTCATTCTATAAACTTTGGGCGTCATGTAGAATTGAATTCATCGTAAAATAAATTATGAATTTTTAGTAAGTATTGATGGGCCCTTGTTAAAACGACAACAAACCATGGAATACGGAGTTACATGAGCAACTACTAGCTTTTCAGGAAGAATCTTGATCTATGGATTTAGTGAAATTTGGTAAGAGGCTGTCGTGGCCTATTTGACGGCACTATAACAGAATTCATCAGCCAACACTGCAGAGAGGATGAAAAACCTTGTTGATTAACGGCGACAAGTGTGTCCTCTGTAACGTTGCGCCGGGTATTCTGGGTGAAGTCTGCCGGCGATTCAGAGGTGTTGGCTGAATCCGTCATCACGGCACAATGTCCCAGAAGACTGACATTCAGAACCTGTACCTTCATTCGTCCATTTATTAAGTCTAACACTGGGTTTTTCTGTACCATAAACTAACATTACTATCTATAACGGCGCTATTCTCTTGCTACACAGATTTTGATCTCTCCTTCCTTATCCCCCACTTATATCTTACTGGTTTTATTCTCATTTATATCTGATTTTATACAAACATTCCCCTGTTTCTTAATTCTATAGCGTCAGTGAACATAAATCAGGAAGGAGGCTACTCATTTTGAGCTACGTGGAACTTGGAAGGAAACGCCACGACTTATTTCAAAAGTACTATTTCGGCATTTCTTCGAAACTGAGTAAAACCACGAACCCGGTCTAGATTTAAACAGAAACCTTTAGGAATACAGACGCGTTACCACTGTGACATTCTCCTCACGAAAGATTGAAATATAAAACGAAAAGAAGACAACGAAACATTGTACGATGACAATAGTTTCGTACAGCAGAGAAACCAAAGCAATCTTTTCCTAGTTTTGATCCACTTCAATCAAAGTAAATTCAATAATACCGCGGTAGAGGAAGGAGATTCTCCTATAGTTAATCCTTCATCTGTGCATTCCTCTTCTCCGTTCCCTTTGTCTCATTAACGTCGTGATCTTTGATCATTGCCCTCTTGTTTTCACCGCTCACTCTTCCGCCATTACCATATTCCCACCACTTTCCCTCGCTTTCTGCCCCAACCTCATCTAACACCACGCAGAAGAAAGCTGATGAACCATTCTAGCAATTCTTTTGACTCCATTTTAGAACGCTGCGTTCAGTTGCGAATGGTACAAAGAAACGAAGTATGGCTATTCAATGCCATCCGGATGCCAGTCCACAAGAATTGAAACGCATTTCGAGAAGTATCACTAGAAATAATACGTATAGCTTTTGGTCCGTTCATCTCTCTAAGTTTTTTTTAAAATAAATGCTCTGGATTTCCAAGAACTAAGTCTTCAGCTGTCTTCCTTCAATGTCTCCGCGAAATCTTAATCCCTAAAGGGTAAATAGAATAATACTTTGCAATTATCTTCAATTAATATTAATGGATTTCTGGAATTCTTCCACCATCTCAGTGTTTTCACAAAAAAATATCAACATATATGAGAATCAGCACTAAATCAGCCAAGAATATTGGCGTCTGAACGAGGAATGAGGCTCGCATGGTCATGTTTTCATATCGGTTTAGTCGAATATCGTTCGACGGGCGATAATATTTTCTGTTTTGGAATTTGCACATGCGTATAAAGTGTGTTCAGCACATATTGTCTGTGGCATCCACAGAACACAGATCATCTGATGTTATGTCGAAACTGAGTTTCTGAATATAAACTGCCTACAACTTGTACAAAACAGAAGTCATGTATCTGTCCATAATAAAATGTTCGATGGAGTCCAAAACACATATTTTGTAAGAGTCCTGTGCATGTTCCCGGTTAAAACGTGCGTTTACGTAGCATGCTTCAGAAACTTTTATAATCGGCAATGGCGGTACAGTCTCTGAGAACCCTGTATCCGGGAGCCTCCCGCATGGCTTTTGTCACCCCAGCGAGTATCAATACCGTCGGATACTCCTGTCCCTCTGCGTAACGAAGTTGTCAATACCGCGTCATCCGTAACTTAGTTACGGGCTCGAACGACCATATGGAATTATAATAATATACTGCATATTAACTTCAACGCTAGAGAAAGGATTGTACACGTGCGGGCACAGGGAGCCCAGTTAACACGAAAAGTCTGCAGACAAAAAGGTGGTAAGGTATGTGAGATTTCAGGTTCTCACGGCGATGATTATGAAGATGACCCGTCTTTTTTGGATGTTGCCCCGTGTAGTCTGGTAGAAGTGTACCGACGTTTCAGAGGTCATACTGCCTCTTTTATCAAGGCGATGAGATTTTGTGGAAAAATCGTTCTCGATTTACATTTTTTTAGGAACAACTTGACTAATTTCAAGAACCTCCATTTTGAGCAGTCCCTTCGGGTCATTTGACTGTACCGACCCCTACAATGGAAACAAAGACAAGATAAACCAGGTAACACCAGAGCTCACTCGCACACAATTCTACCAGTAGATAACAACATACACTTCCCCTAATGGGCTTTATGACCTATAGTTACTAACACATTTGCCTACGGTCACAATCGACAATCAGACGGGCCTTTCTGTAATCAACTGCATGTTCTCCAGAGAGCTCTATAGCACATAACAAAATCCACGTTTAAAAAACCGATTTAAAGCCATCTCCTTCCTTATTCCTTTATTTACCTGCAGATTATGTACCGACGCTATCAATAGTTCCGATGTATAGCATGGAAAGTTAAAACGACAAATTAATGAACAAAAGGGCTATGAAAATAAGCGGTCGTGGCCTACTTTAATGAATTATCGCCAAATTTTCGGGCGGGACTGACATAAACCACGAAAAAGTTAGAACAGCCGTCTCCGGACCGAGATTTGAAAACGGGACCTCTCGAATACGAAGCACGGTGCCAATAACTCAGCAGCTACGTTCGGCCCTCCACTCGCTGGCACTCGGGGTGTTGACGAGCGTTCAGCACGTTACACTGCGAAACAAATTTCCCCTTCTCTATCCTATTTTACTTAAAGGAATATAAGCTTAGGTTATCATCAAGTACATCTGTCTGCCACCCCCAGTAACTATGACTCAACTGGCAGATTTTCATCACCATCTTCCTCAGGGATAGTCTTCTCCGACTCCAAAAGCGATACCCCGACCGCCAAACCACGAATAAAATCTTCTGCAAAGCCAAACCAAGGGCTCTAACTACAGTAGACAACCTACAGACTACATTTCTTCTCCATTCTTGAATATCCTTGTACCTTCACAATTTCATGCATAAAATATGATTTCAAACAAAGCAGACAAAAGAGATTTTCTTTCAGTGTCTTTAAACAAACATATCCTCAGACCATGAAACGCTTCAGTCATGACAGTAGCTGTCCATAACGAGATTCAAACCACGTACGATAAACACGTATTATCGCTTCAGATATTCGCTAAGGACATTAGCTACAAGTCTCTGCCCAACTTGTTCTGTGTTACTTTATCAAAAACCAAATTTAAAGTAAAACAGAATAAAATTCACACGATGTCAATCAGTATCAATATTAAATTGGCACGATGTCAATCAGTATCAATATTAAATTGGCACGATGTCAATCAGTATCAATATTAAATTGGCAATCAGTTTTAAAAAGATAATATGCAGGAAGCTAATAATTTTATAATTTAATTACTTAGATAAAACGATACCGAAGATAATAATTGTGATCTTCAAACTCATCTTTGCGTAACTTAAAAACTGAGATGAGAGGAACAATCTCAATTCTGTCTTCAAAACTCATTAGCAGTACAGCGAAGATTCGAAACAAATTAATTTATTGGAAAACCTAACTTTCTTACAAATAGGTTCTAGTTTTGCCTGAATGTATAACGCCTTTAAAGGCATTCACTGAGTTCTTATCAGCTTCACAGTGCTTGCAGGAAGGAACACGGCGCTCGGGAAGTTCAGAGGCTGGATAGAGTAGCACAAAAAATACAGCATCTTCCTTCGAGTGCAACTGTGTGCAGTTACGGAAAAGCATTTCCATGAAAGTGGGGTAAAATGTTAGGTTAGGAGCTCACCTAACTTATAAACACACAGACACAACTTCGCCTCAAGGAAGGGGACTCATCTCGTATCCTCAGTACGATTAATTATTAAAATGTCGTAATGGAAAAAAATTCTTTCGCTGTAAAGAAGAGGATTTGAAGCTATACAGGGTGTTTTAAAGTACACGAAATCACTTTTGAAGATATTTTATACACGGGAACAACGAAGAAAGCCTAGACACTTGGTCTTTGAGTTCTCCATTTCATTTTGAAAGGATGAAAAGTGTAAATATGTTCACAAGAAAGTGTTTACGTATAAATCGTTGGTTCGAACGTTACATAATTATTTGACAATAACTTATAAAAACGACTAAAAACACATTATATATTATGTCTGTATCAAATGCGCCGCCATTGTTCTTATTGTAGTGTTAGGTTAGGTTAGGTTAGGTTAGGTTAGGTTAGGTTAAGTTAGGTTAGGTTAGGTTAGGTAAAAGCCGGTAAGATTCCAGTGACTGTAATCTACCTCTGCTTGATTTTTCTGATTCTTTATGCAAGACATAGTCTCCTCGTTCTGAACTGTGTAATTTAACAAGTTTTGGATGCCTGTAATTCTACAGTCGATCTAATATCGCCACATTCGTCCTCCTAACAAATACCGAGATCATCGTCGGAGCCAAACTTGCGCAGGCGTCAATCTTCGTCACGTTCGCAATGAAATGTTACAAAATCTTCCCGAGAACAAGCAAACAGATTTCAATAGTACGCGAGATTAGAGAATTTCACTACAATTTTTTTGGCATGTTCCAATTTTGACTTGCGTCGGACAAAAATAACAGACGCGTAACTCGAAATCATGCGCGCATTTCTGGCCCACAAGTGAGTATTATGTTTTATTAATGCTGTAGAATTCATAAATATGGGAAAAAAATACCTGTATAAAATTTTATGTAAATTGGAGAATAATTCAATAATATACAATTGGAAAAGGGGGAGAGACAGTATAATTATAGTTTCAGAATAAATATTGAATTGTAAGAGAAAAAAGCGCCATTAGAAATAGTTATATCATAACTTTGGGCCGTAAATACCCGGTGTTAACTGGACAGTCTTCTGTGCAGATAACTAACTAAATAAATGATTGATCGACTGGCTGAAGATGTAAATTCACCCAAGACAATGATTACGCTTCAGATAAAAGTCCGTATGGTTTTCAGAATTTGACATTACGAGGTCTTGCAAAAGTGTAGTTCCTGTCCCCTGAAGTATTTAAAATGACTGTAATATAAACAGACACACATTTTTTAAGCCAGAAGACAGGAGAATGTGTGTTTCTTTACAGACGGCAGCGGGGGCGAAGGACGGGATGTTTTGAGATTACTATAACTTGTGTCCTAGACATTTAGGGAGTTTTTGTTATTCAAGACCGAACTCTTGTTTTACAAATCCCTTTGCCTAGTTCAAATTGCCTCGCCATCTTCTTCCTCCCGCTGGCCTCTTCTCCTTTCCCTACCTATTTCTTTATATTCCCTTGTTCAACTTTACGATCGTCCATTTGTCTACATTTTCATCGTTTCATTTCACTTTTACAACGCGAACCTACGTTTCCACCCTCACGAGTTTTACTCTTTCACATTTTAATATTTCTCCTTTCAGCAATGCAGTGGCTCTTTGACATCACATCACAGTCTTCAACACATGCCACAGGACGTGGTGTTTCAAAGTCCGTAGTTTATTTAACAACGTTTTATCAACTGAGAAAAAAATTTGAATGTCAATAAGATGCAGGAATGATAACATGCGATTAAATACACGGCTACTTATTAGAGTATTTAACAGCTCCTTATCAACTCATGAGATATTTTGTGTCGAATAAGATAATAATCCCATATAACAGACTATTTTGGTACTTTGCAGGTTTATATAACAACGTTCTATAATCTCAGATTTTCAGTTTCAAATTAAGTACTACACAGCGCAACAACCCAGAAGACAGAAATCTTCAAACTCATCGCTGTGAAAATCTAAATTCTTACACATGGGATAATGTTTGTAAATTATAAATTGCAAATAATGTAGAGGGAAGAATCAAGAGGCAAAATCCTCTTAGTTTAATAAATCACCACGCCATGAAAACGTATTGGGGGAGGCGCAGTATAACTCCACGTATTCTTAACTCGGTACCAGATGCAGTTGATCGGTCATTTCACGCCCCAGCCGCTTTAACCCCGACAATCAATGTCAGAGTTTGGGGTCTACTGCAAGGAAGACGTGCTACTGATGGGTATTCTGGGTTCAGAGTCTCTCCAGGATACGAAGCGACGGCAATTAACTGCGCAAGGATTCTTCCAGCAGCCCTCCAGTCTTGTATTCGATATGAGGTCCGTACTAGCTCCGTTTCTCTCCCTTCCGCCTGCCAAGTAAGCATCTCACCGCGTTACAAAATAAAAATGTAAATTTGACTTACCAGATATTCAGATTAAGTAGTCCTATATAAGAACCCTGAGTTTCGCTACACCTCGAAGATCGTGCATGTACAGTATAATAACCACTCAGAAGATTTATGATTCCGATATTACAGAAGATAAATTGACCCAGTTCCAGACGCAAATTTCTTCTGCAGCAGATGTGTAAGAAATCCTATTTAAAACAACGTTTATTATTATAATTGTTATTCTTTCATAATTTTACAAGAGAAAGCAATTTTTTGATAACTGCACGTTAAAAAGCGCTTTTTGAAGAATTCATCGCTACCAAGTTTGTCCAATAAACTAAATCCTGAATGGTCGTTACCGTGTTAACAAAATATTGACACTGGACTCCATCCTGAACGAGTTAAATCCGTCTACATATTTAAACGTAAAACCAATTACCATGTTCGTCGCATTTACACCAATGTCACCGAACGTTATAGTTCAGTTATTATTGCCTCGTATCGGGAGGTCCCTGATTCAAACATCAGCCCAGAGACCTGCTAAAATGATCTCCTCAGTTTCTCCCCAGGAAATTTTCGAAACACTGCCTTAAATTAGGACACAATCGCTTCCTGACACATCCATTCCGATTGATTATTCATCGGTCGTTCTATCATACAATCTTCAGCCCTGAAGATGGAGACAGCATGTTTCTCTCTTTAAGCAGGAAGAGAGTTTTTAAATATTATTTAGGTTAAACCATGTAACTAGCACACCGTGTCGTTTTGTTAAGCCACCCAAACAGCGGTGAGGTAATATTTTATGGTCATCTGTCTTCATCGCATTGCTATGAGTGATCTACTCTAATGGTCGGGGCAAAAGGATTGGAATTTGTTTACCGATACGTAAATTAACAATGGTCTGCAGATTCATAATATAACATCGCAATTACTGGGCCCTAATTATAGACCCATCATGATCATTCTCTCCGGAATTCTCTACACAATCGCATTCATTAAAAATACATATGGAAGATTGTAATGATACAGTTCATTATAAAACAAAATGTATAATTAAGAAAAATAAAAATATTCTGGTAATTAGGGAAGCTAAATCGGCAGAATTCGCTTATAATAGGTTTTTAATGCGTTAACGAAGTGTATTAACAGAGCTCATAATCAGGAACTCATGATCGTTTTCCAGGTCACGTTTTTCATTCCATTAATGTATTTTAACATCTTTAATTTAAGTTTGCTATGAGGAGGTAGAATCTAGAAACTAAGGGGAGATCCATCAAATTATAACTTCTAATTTAATTCAAGCTCGAGCACAACATTTCAGATTTCAAAAGAAGATGCTCGTCGGATTTAATAAAAAACTGCGAATAAGATGTAAACCTGGACATTTCCCTTGAAAATCTTTTCAATGTTGAGTTTATTTAACAAAATGAAATTACGTTATCATGGAGGTGAAGATGCCGATGTTGGTCTTCCGGCTTCGAACAATGTGTGGAATTGTACGTAGATACGAACGTTTCGGAGGAACAAATTGCTTCAATCTTCAGAAAGACTTCCACACGTCGTAACAAACACAAGAGCATCCTAGATAATTGAATTCATATTTCTATGTACAACATTTACACTGTTAAGTATTACTCATTTGATATGGAAGAACGCGCTTTTGCAAACATGCAGAAGTCCGACGAATAATTTTATCCAAATCACAGATGTTCATTTGACTTGGAATGGAATTAACGCAGTTAAAGGTCACTCAACACTTTAACATTCAATTACCCACCATCAGTAACACTAATCAGTAATGCCTGCTGTCTACATAATCAGGGCGCCCTGATGATGGAGGCAGTAAGGACCTCTGAAATACTACACGACGCTACAACCCAGAAGACAACCATCTTCATTTATCGAAAGCAGTTAAGTTTAATATATTTAAAGACGAGCACCCGCTCATGTAACAAGTTACAACAATTAAACTAAAACGTTTGTAAAAAGCAACGTTATTCGACATAACGTATGTATGTACTAACTAACTAACTAACTAACTAACTAGATGGCTTACCGGACCAGAAGGTTCATCACCGAATTAACCAAAGCCCTCCACCGGACCCTGTCCTGGGCCAACAAAATCCAGTCTCCTTCAACTCCTATCTCCCATAGATCCCGCCTGAGATTATCCTCCCATCTACGTCTAGGTCTCCCCAGAGGTCTCTTCCCCTCAGACTTCCCAAATAGTGGACCCAACCAACTAGATGGCTTACGGAACCCAAAGGTTCATCAACGAATTAACCAAAGCCCTCCACCGGACCCTGTCCTGGGCCAACAAAATCCAGTCTCTTTCAACTCCTATCTCCCATGGATCCCGCCTGAGATTATCCTCCCATCTACGTCTAGGTCTCCCCAGAGGTCTCTTCCCCTCAGGCTTCCCAAATAGTGGACCCAACCAACCAGATGGCTTATGAAACCCGAAGGTTCATCACCGAACTAACCAAAGCCCTCCACCGGACCCAGTCTCCTTCAACTCCTATCTCCCATAGATCCCGCCTGAGATTATCCTCCCATCTACGTCTAGGTCTCCCCTGAGGTCTCTTCCCTTCAGGTTTCCCGACCAATACTTGGTGCACACTTCTTTTCCGATCCATACGCGCTACATGCCCCGCCCATCATGTATGTATTAGACAAACTTAAATTCGAAACAAACAAAAAATGAAACAGGTTTTTTTTTGTTAAAAGAAAGTTACTCGAGTGTCTAATTTTATCTTTCATGTGTCCTACTGTAATTGTAATAACGAAATGTCTGAGAAAGATGAAAACACAGATTTGGTTTCTGCTCTTTTGTTCGATTAGAAGTCACTCCGTGTGAACGAAGATGCTTTCTTTCTTTCTTTACAATGCGGTTTGTCTGTTGAATGGTCGACATTGCCTGTCAACAAGGCAAGGGGAAAACAAAACACTTCTGCTTTCACTCAAAGAATAGGCATTCTCTCCGCCATATTAGCAACCCTTTCATTTGCCGTACACTTTTCCTCTTGTCTCATACACTCGACGTGTGGAGCGGAAAAGTGGCATATATACACACATACCATAAAATTTTAGAAAATGTAGAAAAGTAACTAAAAATTCGTTGTAGCCGACACTACAGACTATAATGACGCTCTACCGACTACATAATTTATTTACAGAGAGGATATAACTTACATTTATGGACTGAACTACCAATGGTCCTTTTCTATCGCATTTTGCTATTACTTTTTTCGATGTTGATCTCAGCAATGCAAGCACATGAATCACAAAACCCGTGACATGAATCCGCCCACCTCGCCCGACAGAGATCTTTACATAAACTTATATCCTAATGGAGAGGGTCTGACTTATGGGGTATCACGTAACAAGTTCCATGCAACATTTTAAAGATATGATGGGATGTAGGATCATAAACACAAGGTTACGGTAAACCGTGTCTCCTTTTATTTAAGCAATAACACAATGCTCGACAGTGCTTAACATATTTTTAAAGTAAACGCTATTATTTTACATTTTAAAAGCAGGGTCCAGAGAAAATAAAACATAAGGACATTATTAAGAAAGAAGAGAAGAAACACAATAATAAAGTGATGTGTGCAAAGACAGACAGAACATGAACCGAAAAACTAAAAGAAAAAATAAAGAATTGTGTGGCAGATTCATCTAAACAGAAGTTATATATTTTTCGAATATTTAATTCCACATAAAATATCAGTTCCCTACATTAATTTGTGCTACTGTTTCCGATGTCAAATTAAAATGAATGAATATGGTCTTTGAACTGTTTTGGAATGACGTTCACATAAAATTACACGAAAATTCGTCGAAATACTATAAACTTATTAGGGGGAAAAAACACATTAACTCGCGTACACATCTGGAACAATTTTCGGTTGCCAATTTCCCTGCTATATTCCTACGTCTACTTCAATCCAACGTAACATGGGAAAACTTCAAGTAGCTCATCAGCTAATGGGTCTACAAAGAAGACGGTAACGGTCTGTTTTATGTGAAAAGTAGAACTGGGGGGGGGGGGGGGTCCGAGGGCCCTAAGGAGCCATGTTGGCTCGACAGTGAGATATGTAGGAGGGGAGACACACCCCAAGAGCAGAACCATAATCGCCTGTGACTCGAAGCCATGTTAATAAGATACAGTTTGTGAAAGGGATTTTTTCTTTTAATGCGTTATTTGTACGATATGAGTAAAACAGAAAAAAAATAGAAACGTTTCATGTTAAAAAATTTAATTTTTTTCCTACAAAATTCTGTATTGGAGTTCTGCACTAAATATTATGAAGAAATGTTAATTTTGTTTCCTATTGATCTCCTCAAACAACAACCAAATAACCAATCATTCAACCAATTTGTGGCAACCGAATAACCGATCACCCAAACAACCAAAAATAAGCCATTCGAGCAACCAACCATTTCACTTTTCATGGCAACATATTTACGATTTAAAAAGCAATTTATACAGACCCTCCTGGTGTAATATAATGTTATAAAACTGAATTTCATTGTACACGTCACAAATTATAGAAACGAAAGGGACAGAGTCTTAACAAGGATCAGTAAAGCGAAGAAATAAACTTCGAAATATCACATTATTAATGTCACGTCCGGTATTTGAAACTGATGAGCCTAATTCTGTTATCAATCACTCTGCTTCGTACAGCCTCGCCACACAACGTACAATGTAAACCGTGCATCCTTTGTCACCATGTGTTTACAATGACGTAAATTACATGTCCCCAAAATGGGACACAGATGTTTCTCAACCTACGCAACTATTCTGAAACTTCATACCGGAAAACAGAAAGGTCATATGTACGACCAGAAATAAAAACCGGATTAAGCTCGGGAGTCATACTGCAAATTTAAAACACAAAATTCACGTTCATAACACAGTTAGTGCCACAGTCTGAAAGTATTTCATGTCTAGCCATAGCAAAGAGCTTCATAATTCACTCCCACTGCTAGCAACATTCAACCAAAAGGACGACAAAGTGGAACCTTAATACCAGTATAAATAAAATGAAATCATTTAATAAGCACCTCAAACTATTATAAAACGTTTAATCTGTCAATCAATGCGTCAACTACTTATTTTATTCATTGTGGTTTATTTAACGACGGCGTCGTAAGATACGATGATTAATGGTAAATACATTACAAGAGGAGCTTCAAAAACCTGAATTTGGTCTAATTTACGCCAATATCCTGACATTTACCTTTAGAGACTGCATAAAAGCACCACGAACTTCAATTAAGATCGGCGAGCTCCGGACTCAAGATTTTGACCACTGGGCGACATCGTTCGGCAATAAATGAAAATTTTAACAGCAAGACTACATTTTCGGTAACAATCCTCGAAAACTAGACAGTCATCTACTATAAACACACATGGGAAATTTTAATAATATATCTAGAGGCTCTCTTAAATCGCTGCCAATTTCGGATATAGTGGCTTAAAATAGTCCACAACAATATTCTTCCTTGTGTTTTTAAATTCATGATACACAATTACCCCGAAATTCGGCACGTAAAACCTACACAGTTGAAAAGACATCATAAAATAATCAAAGTATGCGGAAAGAGGTCTCACAGTCCAGTGCACGAAACCAAAATAATGCGTAGGGCACATGAGGAGCCTAAATTCAGGATTCGTTTCTTATACCAGAAATTACAATTCGCAGAACAAATATTTAATTGAATTATATACCCCAGTGCAACTGCACTCAGACAACGAGCAGGTTGGCTCAGCGGCGCCACGGCTGACGAGGGAAAAAGGCAGAACGAAAGAGAATATTCAAAATGAAGAAAACAACTGAAGACGAGACAGAGAGTGAGACAAAGACAAGATAAAAATAAATCCGATGTTTTCCAATTCAAAGTAGCTGAATAATCTCTATAGTTGATGCAGCGTCGATTTTAATCAAAGGAAAAAAGCACCATGTACACACAGTTCTTCACAAAGTTTCTCTATCGGTGTCAGGACGCGGTCCCCATTACAGATATGACCGACATGTACCCTTCTTTTGTTACCTTGACAACGCGCGCGCTCTCTCTGCAGCGGAACCAGCATCCACCGTTTTTGATCCAGATGCGTCATGCTTCATGCCAGGCAAAGTGGAGTGTAAGAACAGAGGGGAGAGTAAAGAAAGTGAGAGGAGAAGAAGACAGTTTTTGCTAACAGCCACGAACCTCTCAGGATGAAGAAAGGGGGTAAGACGGTTTAGTTGTCTACTCAAGAGTCAAAGTGCTTCTGGAACAATGAAAGGTCAACTTACGGCCTAGAGGTGTGGCTGTTTGATGACACTCTCGACAAAATGCATTAACACTTTAAACCCCAACGCCTGCTTCAACAAACAACAAATTTTCATTTTGTATTTATGTGTTTCGTATGATTTTCATTGCTGTTAGCCAGTTAGCTAAGGCTTACGCTCGCGGTTGGCTGCAGCTGACTAACGATACATTTTATCTGATCGGCTTTGCTATGTTCCAGTGTATGGAGTATCACTAAAACACTGAAGTATGACAGAAAACGTTTTATATTTCGGTTTGTAAAGTGTTAGCCGGGCTCATAAGGCTAACACGGTTAACATAAACGTTACTCCCCTGTGTATTCCCGTTATTAAAGATTTATTTCTGAAGGCACGTCGTGATAACTGATTACGTTCTGAAAGGATGAGAAAGCTGCCCCTCTACACGCCATGTAGGCGCTTAGGGGGAGAGATGTATAGCTCGTACTCATTTTTTGCCTAGGCAGTAGATTGGGGTGAGTGCCTCGGCCGCGGTTTCCCCCGTGAAAGGATCCCGGTACCCACTGGACTGGACACCAGGTGTACCTCAGAGCCTGTTTGGACGCAGAGGCTAGAAATGAATCCTTTGCCCTGCTGGGGACATCCGATCGTCCATTCCGTAATCAAACTGAGCTACTCCGGGTCAGCATGGTGTGTAGGACGTGAAATTATGCCAGCTAAAACTAGAATTCCTCCAGCCACCGCTGATTACGTCGACAATTCTGGAAAGAAGGGATATCGGCTAGAAATGGTTTGCAAGAAATCTCCGGTGGGCTTGCACTGTGTTCGACAGAGACACAGAGAGACCTCGTAGTCATGACAACAGCTGGGCTGAGCGCTCAAGGGCCGAGAGAGAAGAACTGTTTGGTGTGGGGCGAGTTGAGCAATGTAACATTGTCGCAATAGGCTGTAGTTTCTACTACCATCATCCCCCCACCCTGTGTCCAACTCCCTCGAAAGCATCCGCTACCACAATCCACCCCTTTCAAATCCCCTACCACCATCGCCTACGCAACACCCCCCTTCTGCCTCCATTCTCTTTCCGTGCCTTCAACTCTAAAAAATAGAGACAGAATACATAAACAGTTTTAACTGTCCTTTGTGTGGGCAGAGTTTAAAGCATAATTTTGTTACATGTGACGATGTGAGCATTCCTTGACGGACTTAAAATAAAACTTGAATTAGCATGCATATGCGAAATGCATAAACTGTGTATGTGAAAATTTGTAAAATATGTAAACGTACTTGGGATAGCAAGTTTAGTTCATTTTAATACATTTCCATGCACTATTAGTCAGTTTCTGTAATTTATAACGTGAAGGTCGGTGAGCGGATAAGAGAGTCGACCCAGGTCACGAGAGGTCGAGAATCTCCCGATATAGCGCGTTGTTAGAAAATGTGTACTGTGCTGAAGAGAGACGTTCGACTGTTGTTAGGTTTCGATATGATTCGTGTTGATAGTCGCAAATAACTATTGCAGTTGTAACAACTTTAATCCCACCAGACATAAACTCCCCTCTGTATGGTCTGACAATGTACGAACTGCACGCTCGTATTATGAACGAGCATTGATCTGTATTCCTTTTGATGTGGTATTCTCCGCTCTAGAACAGTCGGTGTGAAAATATTTTAATCTAATTTCTGCATTATTCAGGCAGTATCTGAATCTCAGTGTTACAGGTAATATTCCACAGAATAAAGGATCATAACTAACTACAAAACTCTGTAGTGACGGTTCAACACCACGACACTGAACAGACAGTTTAATCCACGTAGTTTTATTGCCTATTTTATTATTTTTATTTTATTTAGTGCTCTGTCTGACGACAGGTCCATATGAACAGGATCCTTCCATCCTTTTCTCGGACTGGGACCTGTCCATATACGTTCTTGGCAGATGATCCAGAAGTGGTTTGCCATTGCCTTCTTCTGTGTGTGAATGGAGTAATTGTTGGGATGCCACGGAGGAAAACTCCGTGTTGCCTAGACCACGGCCTTGCCCAACACAAGTTATAAATTCCGGCACCGCCGGGAATCGAACCCGAGACCCCAGGATTACAAGCCACCATGGCGGTCTTCATTGCCTAATTCCACAAAATTCACTTTTCGCTCATTTTATAAGGAGAGACACAAATATGTCAGATTAAAATGCCGAAGATATTCCACATGTTTCGACTTGACGTCATCAGATGATACAGCTCCTCCATTTGTAATATCGTTTTCCTGAACTACTAATTAACCTCACTGAAATGGATCCATTCAATTTTTGGTCTCACATCAATAGCATACAATTTTAAATATGTAAAACAGATTCAACAGTTCCAACTTCCATTTAAATTAGACTAATTTCAAGCACGCGTTTAAAAATAAACAAAATGAATTTACACAGAGTACAATCTGAATATGACGTCTAATCGAAACACGAGGTGGTTTTAAAATGAAACGGAATAAATGATACGTTGTGTTGACGGGTCTTTAGTTGTCATTATTTGTAAATAAGAATAAAAAACAGAAGTATATATAATATTAATAAAATATACGTAACAGTATATAGTATTATTACTTCCGTACAACCAAGCAAATGGTATAACGAAGAAAAATATCAAACATAACGAAAGAAAAGACGTTATATTGCGGGTACATAGCATAAGAACTTCGACAACTTAAGGATTTGGAAATGAAATTTTAGATATAAAAAAAATAAAAAATCTGAATCATGAATTGTATCATAAAATGTTCCTGCACTGCCATCGCACATTAAAACTGCAGATCTCTGCAACTTGGTCGAACGACGGTGCTATTCTATTATCTGAGGCAGCGATTTCGTGACCGCTTTAAACCGTAAGTTAGTTGAAAATAGGTCAATCTGGTCCTTAGTTTCAAGTTTGATTAAACAGAGTCTCCGGACATCTCTTCATTCAGAGTACCCAGTTATGAACTGTAACTTTGAACACAAAACAGCAAACACCAGCCTTGCGCTTCAGGAATCATTAATAAGCTGGGAAATGTTGACAGAGTTTCGCATCCAGAATTGAGTCTACACGAAGTACCGTCAAGTACTACACTGTAAATCCAGTGGAAAACAACCAGTGGACGACACCAAATTTCAATGTGTGGCCCTCGAGTTAATTTAAAGGACGAGCCAGACATTTATTTGAAATTTCAGATTCACTAATTTCGTCTCAAGGAGTTTCTTACTGGCACTGATATTCATTTACCGCGGTTGTATATATATTATTAAAAACGTAAATTCTTTCCTATAAAACTAATCACACTGTGTAGTATCATAAAATGTAAGTCGAAAAAATATTCATTACAATATTTTTATCTGCATTAATGTAGTTTTGTAATTAAGAAAATGGCATGAAAATTTATTTTAAAAATATTAAGTTGTACTTCTGTCATTGTTTGACCAAAACGTATATAAAATAAACTCTTAATGAAGAGGCCGTTTCCACGAGTTTCATCTCGAAAATTACGAGACGGATTTTAAATAAGTTTGGAATTTGTGTCCTTCAGTAAAAATTGTTGAAGGAATTTAATTTTTGTTCATATCGGTTTTATATAAACCCTACTAGACTTGCTATACATGTAATGCGCAACAAAGTGGTCATGACTAAAAAGTCTCACTGTATTTACTAAGTGAAATAAATCAACGCCAGGACTTTCAATAATCAGAACTGTCGTTATCAAAGTAATAAGAAATTGAAGGAACCGAATGAGATAGCATTTACACTAAGCAGGATCAGTGTACCATGTTCGACAGCTGGGTTCACGAAATTACCTCCAGAAGTGCAGAGGTTCAGACGGGGTACAGTTCGAGTTTCGGCCAGAGACCGATCTTACTAAGCACATATTTTAATGGTTCAAAAAGTCATAAAATAGCCCACGATCGCTTCTTCTCCCATTCCAGTTCTCATCTCTCATTCACAATGATCCTACAAAGTTTCATCAGCTCTGTGTACATAAAATCACTCTGAAAAATCTGAAACGAAAACAAAGACACAGAGCTTAGTAGCTATGCGAGCTCTACTTGAGTAGAGCAAATACTTGAAGAATGGCAAATACTCAGACGCTGCTCCATCATAAAAGCGAAGTAGCACGGTCCTCTTCCACCGCTCATACGGAATTTCCGAATCTTCGGTTAAAACTTTAAGTCAAAACAGAGACTTTAAACTGTACATATAAAGGACACTGTTAGTCTACTAGTTACTTTCACAATTCTGTATCAATTCATTACGTTGTATATCGTCGTATGACTCGTATTGTTCACTTACTGGTTTTAACACTCGTTCTTTCGGTTACTGAAACTTTCTGATAGGTTAGGAAGCTGATTTGCGTGTATTTTCCGGACTTTTGTGAACGGTATTATTATTATTATTATCCCATCTCTTCACCACTTTATGGGGTATGTACTTCCATGTACCCGAGACAGACCTTGTCCCTAAGGTACATAGGGCAGCAGCTATTTCCGGAATACATTTTGTTTTTAATATGTATTACATGTATTATATAATTTTATTTTATGAAAGCGTCTTTCGGATGATTTATTATTATTTTATTAAGGGTATTAAATAAACTACAATCAGGCAAGCGAAGTATGCAGGGTATGGGGTTAATTGAGAAATTCATAAACGCTTTATTTGAAAACCTAAAGAACAAAGTCCACTTGTGAGACCTACGAGCGCATGGAACGATATTACAAAGGATTTTATATAATTAAGATGTGGAGGTGTGAACTGGGTTCACGTGGCTATGAATAGAGTGCTATGGCGTGCGTCAGTCATTTCTCAGAAATATAATTTATACTTCTTTGGAAATATTGCGGTCAATCTGGGTGTCCACTCCCTCGAATTCACTGGCAGTAATCGGATGTGAAATTCTATGCTTCCATTCAATAATAACCGCAAGTTATTCCGATTCGCTGCCGGACCAGAGACTCAAACCTGTGTTTTCACAATAAACTTCCCTGATCGATAACCTAACTGTTCATAAAAAAATGAACATTTTGTAAAGGAACATGGGCGGTGGAAAGGTGGGGCTTGGCGTGTTCGAACCGAGTTTGTAAACCATCCTCTACCCTCGCAGCACACAGCAACTGACTATTTTCAACCCCATCCGCCCTTCATCCACCCTTAGCTAACTTCTTTGTTAATGTAGATGTGAAGGGACCCTTGTCTTGAACTTCTTGTTACGCTAAGCTACACCCAATCTGCCCACTACAGCGCCAACTTGTCATTTCTTAATGAATACAAATGCCACATTAATCTCTGTTCCCATACAACTACGTCCAGACTTCCAATAACTGATTATCGTACCTAAGTACATCCATACCGGAGTATGAATTGTCGTGGAGTCTGCCCTGTGATCACTGGCATTTAGTTTAGGTAGTTTAAAACAGTGTTCCGCAACTGCACAAAGCTACAGTTCAAGAATATCGAAAATGCTTTTAATTCAAACGAGTTTCTGCACAACTAAGAATAGTCCACACACTTTGATGACAGCACAGAGCTAAAAGTTGTTCGGTTGTTAATTGTTGCTGCCATTACATTGACTGATAACCTGTTTTGTACCTATTAAAACCGTCTGTCTGTCTGTCCGTCAGACCCACGTAACTACTCGAGAGTCGCTGAACAGATATTTATTAAATGTTCATTAGTTTTATTAAAACTTGAAGATTTCTGTCTTCTGTGTTGTTGCGCTGTGTAGTCTGGTCGATGTTAACCAACGTTTCAGAGGTCATACTGCCTCCATCATCAGGGCGGTGAGTACAAAGATTTCTGTCTTCTGGATTGTTGCGCTGTGTAGTCTGGTAGATGTTAACCAACGTTTCAGAGGTCATACTGCCTCCATCATCAGGGCGATGAGTATGAAGATTTCTGTCTTCTGGGTTGTTGCGCTGTATAGTCTGGTAGATGTTAAGCAACGTTTCAGAGGTCATGCTGCCTCCGTCATCAGGGCAACAACCCAGAAGACAGAAATCTTCAGACACACCGCTGTGAAAACCTCAAATCTTACTTAGTACAATTTGTCATCACATTCCCCTTTTGGTTATAATCGACAACAATAACAGAAACTTTACATCAAGGTCCATACCCGCTTCTACGCGCGTAAGTGACCTTGGTGAAACACCAGCAAGATACCCGCCCACGCAAAGTGAGAATCCCTTACGGTAATTGGTACCTAAATAAACAAGGAGGTTTTTTCATAAAACGAACCCAGAAAAACACGAGGTGAAAAACTTTCCAAGATTCAACTAGCTCAGAAAATACTCAAGTGGAGGACTTTAGTGAATACGATTATGAACTTCTTACTCAAAAGCAAGAACGAAAGTTTAAAAGGGCACTGCATACAGAATTAGTACCATGCATTCACTGACAACCGTTTCCTGACTACAATACCAAGTGTCTGAACTAAATGAGAAGTGAGACTTCCGTGTTATCTTTTTTTAATATCAAATCCTTGTTTTGTATTTTCACACGACAGACGAAAAAAATAAAAAAAACAACTAACACAGTTTAGTATCATTAGCATGAAGTGCCTGCAGTTTAGATTTAACTCGCCAGAGTACGTTAAGGATGCCTTTTGTTTCAGAGGTTTAGGCAAATGAAGGTTCTTTTGTTGGCTACGTGGCATCGTGCAGCCGTTATCTGTAACCCTCAGGCTTCTCACACTGCAAATCCTAACCACTATAAATTAGAGCACACAGCAAATAGCGAATTATAGTTAAAAAGGCGGCTAATAAGAGAGTAAAAATGTACTCAGCGGGTTGTTTGAGATTTCGTAGACCTCAGTAAACTGTGCTTTATTTCATATTTATGTACTTAAATTCTTGCAACTCTAATAAAAAGCAAAGATATGACGCTCCATTACAATACAACGGAACTTCCCTTGTGCGTCGTCAAACAGCATTACATATGAAAAGTTTAAAATGAATTTCTTTAGAAATTAATTGATAACATACGTATTCAAGTATTTTTTGTGCGGTGAGAATGATAGTAAATAAACTTATTTTTTTTAGACACGCAACGTCATATGAGGAAATTCTAGATAAAAAACAAAAGATTAAAAACGTTTAATTACATTAATGGTTCCGTAGAGAAAACACTACAGAAAGAATTAAGGGAGGAGACAATTTAAAAATGTTATAAATTATTCTATAGAAATGAAACTTGGATAATGTGGGAGAGATACAGAAGTAGGCTTCAGGCAAATGAAATGAGATTTCTCAGAAGTGTGAAGTGTGGATGCAGGAGATGGCGGCTAAATCACGAAAGAAGAAGAATAAGAAGAAGAGAGCATTTATATAAGTTTCGCTTTCAGCGTTCAATCTTCACGAGATACTGTTAGGATGATCACATCTTGGACAATGAAATAGGCGGGGGTTCGAAGCATTCATGTACGAAATGAGAAATGCACACAAAATCTGCGGTGGAAAGTGATCAGACCAATCAAGAGTCCTAGAATAACAGGGGATGATGCTGATAATATCATGGGAAAATATTTTATATGGGTTGTGAATCTGGCTCAGTATAGGGATCACTGAGAGGCTCTTGTGAACGCGGTAATGAACCTTCGGATTCCGTAAAGGTGGGGAATTTCTTGACTAAATGAGCGACTACTAGTTTCCCAAGAAGGACATTTCTCCACGGAGTTGGTTATTTAGCTTGCTTAAAGCGTTACAAGAACCTAAAGAAATTTTTACGCACGACCAACCTAAATCAAAATAAAATTCTCGCGATAATTCATAATGTAACTCGCCAGTACTAGATTTAATTGAAATCCGTTGAACAGTTTCGAAAATAAAGCATGTGGACAGGATGACAGATCCACTAAAGTCCTCATATTATGCACATCGTCCAAAGCGTGGATTAACACGACATCCTTGATTAATGTAAATCCGATATCATAAACAAAAGACAAGTAATAATCCTTTATGTTTATTATTTATCAACAAACTCACCCATTATCCCTTCCTGCGGTAAACGGTTGTTTCAGTGGGATTATTTGAACCCAGAAATGGGTCGGAGATGTAACGACGTTGATCGAGCATTGGACGGAAATCAGCATTCTCGGAAACCACCTTCAGTTTTCTCCAAACTCTCGGTGCACTGAAATGAATAATTCCATCAAAGAACTATAGTAATGACACCAAAAGCCTTGGGGCTAATTAGAAGCAGAATTAATTATCGGCTGCTAGAACACAAGGCTGAATCCAGATCAGCGGGTTAGTTAGATTAAAAAACAATAAACCTTCTACGCTGAACGAGATTTGAGGTTCTAACGGCAGAGATATCAATGATGGTTCTACTGATTCTGAAACCGTGCGTGTTGTCTTACGCAAAGTTAATGGGTCTACTGGCCTAGCGTAAGAAGAAACTAGTCGGACACAGCCAAATAAAGATAAACAATTTATTGCTAAAAAAAAAACTGACCGACAGTGCATATATTACTTGGTTACTCACCAATCCGACTGCTACATTGTATTCCAGAAGTACCAAAGTCGAATTCTGAACAGTCCGCGGACTAACGTGAGGATTTTCTAGGGGTTTCCATAGTCTCTCTGGACGATAAAATTAACACGACGAAGCACAGTACTTTTCGATAAACCACGACGCTTTCATCTACTCAAGAAATTCCATACGTTTATAAAATCTTAAGGTTCATTACCGTGTCCACAAAATCTCGCTGCTGATCCCTATTCTCAGCCGGATTACATCTTACAAACATTTCTTCAAAATCTACTTTTAATATCGTACTATGATAAACGCTTAGGTCTTTCAAATCGTCTTTTCTCTTCAGGTTTTCCGATCAAACGTTTGAACGCATTCATCATCTTCACCATGATATCCGGACTAATGTTCGAATACGTTGAATCGGGACATGCTAGTCTCCTTCCAAATCCTAACATACTAACCTTTCATTTCCATATCCCCACTTCTCAAGACGATATATCTATAATCGATGCAGATTAAACAGCATAACCTAACACTCGACCAATTCATCGCTTAGTTACGTACATCATCTCTTAATTACTTGGGTAGAAAGGTAGTTACTAAATTGAAAATCGCTGTTTTCTGGGTTGTCGCGCCGTGTAATCTGGCAGACGTTTACCTACGTTTCAGGCAGCAAGAACCTCTGAAACATTCATAAACTTCTGCCAAACTGCACGGCACAGCAACCCAGAAGACATCCATCTTCATACTCACCTCCGTGAGAACAAAAAATCTCACAGTTACTAAATTAGTTCAAAAAACTCCATAGCTACTTTTTTTCGATCGCCCATCTGGCCTTATTTTTCGAGGAGCAAGATTCTTTAAAATTTAACAACGACTGCAATTTCACAAAACATGAAATATAAACACATTCATTGATGATGCGAATAAAGAAATTTAAATTACTCAAGATATTTTTTTTTCTAGTTGGAAAGACAGGAAAATTAAGTAGGCTACGAGTATATTTGGGGTTGTTAATTAATTAATTAAATCACTATTTAACTGATACAACATTTCAGTGCATAACGCATCGTATGGTTTTGAATAAAGGGAACCTATTAGGTTCAAAACAACGAACGGGTTAAATATAACGTGCAATTCATAATCAGGAAAGGCACGAAATCCTGTTGCTTACACTTCTTTGAGCCCACATCCTTATGTATCCTACCGAAGAGAGAAAACACTTTGCACTACTCAAGCAGCCCTTGTGATCACTGCACCAACTCATCACAGCACTGAATATTCTGCTCTGGTCCAGCCGCTAAAATCCACGCAATCTGCCATGCGCAGCGACTTACCCCCGCCAACCCCTGAATACTTGACCTAAAAACCACAACCATCAAGATTCATGGCATCCCATCCCATACCACCTGTGCGTGCGTGCTTCAGCATGAACAGACGAGACACGTAGCGCCATGATATTGTGATGTATTTTTATATGACACTTGTTAACACTTGATACCTACACAAACCCCCTGAGTGCGTCACACGAGATAAAATATTCCGATTTGGAACATAAATGTAGACTAGTTCGTACTTTTCCGTAAAAACGAATCTTTTATTCTCAGGAACATCCACCTTTTTTCGTGAATCGTCCACCTCGCGAACTCACTGGGGGCAATCCTTTGAACATGCCCATTAAAAGGACTAACTTGATAAATTACGGTGCGAAAAGAAATGTCGGTTTCTTCAACCACAGAAAATACAGAAGTTGACAAGAACAAAGCAAAGCCTCTGTTGATAAACCTTACTCACGCCCATAAATGTATCTTATTTTATTTTGTTGATTATGTAGCGTCGAATATAATAATATGAATAACAAACAGAAATCTGTGAAGGAAATTCAAGGACGAGGTCATGTACTAATTTGAGGTATTATGACGCCATTTGCCTAAAGAAACCGCTGTCAATACAGCCAGCCGGTCTCTGGGCTGAGATTTAAACAAGGCACGTCACAAAATCGAATCAGGAGTGTAAACCACTTTGCTACAAATTTCAGCAACTTATCTTTAGAACATTCGGTAAGTACAAATACACTACCATAAAGGACAACTAATATTTTTAATATAATGCGTATTTCAAAGTTTAAATGTTGTATTGTGCTTCTGAAATGCTATTACAATTTCAAACAAAACAATTTACGACATTAGAGCATAGCGTAAAAATCCTAGCGCATTTACCAGAATTCGAGCTTCGACCTCTGCGTGACATCAATGACGTCAGAGCAGGCAACCTTCGTGTGAGCGACGAGTTTGACTGGGTCACGACGACGGAATCCTTCGGGATACCTTTCATAATTGCACCACTGAATAGGGATTCCCTATATTTTGTCCTGTTGATTTGCAGGAACAAAAACTGGGTCTCTCACCTAAGGGGAAAAACGGACAGGAATTTTTGAGAGCAGGGTGCAAAGAAGAATATTTGGCTGGAACAGAAATAAAGTGGCAGGATATAGGCCAAAAATGCATAACGAGGGGCGGAGCGGCTCCACTTCACAAAATATTAGGAGGATGAGATCAGTGGGGCATGTAGAGCGGATGGGGAGACGAGATTTTCATGAAATTTAGTAGCTTAGCGTGGTAGATTTAGAGACTTCCATTTCATAATGTTAGGGAAAAACTAGACTTTATGGAAAATTCCATATGGTAACAATATTTTACATTTTGTCAGTATATTAAATGAGATGTAATGAAGAGTGCCCCTAGTAACGTAGTAAGAGCATTCCTATGTATCAATTACTCCTCCGTATGGCATGGACGGTTGGACACACTGTGACATTTCACCGCTAGAAGTCAGAGATATTGAGACGGCTGACAGTTCCATTTAAAACATTAATGGCGCACCATTTTGCTTTTAGTTGATTACTTTGGTAAAGTTCAAGGACTGGTAGAAACTGAAACAAATCAAAAGTATATTCATGACAAATTTCAGAGCAGATTAAATTATGGAATAGCTTATGAAATTTGAGGTTCTCAATGAGGGAAAGATGTCGATTTTGATCATACGGGCTGTAACACCGTGTAACGTAGAAATGAAGACGCCAATAGTGATGTTATATGCAGAGTTCAGATTCAAGGGTTCATCAGCGATTATGAGACGCGTGTCACAGTGACTGGAAATGATTAAAAGCTGAATGTAAATAATAAAAACGAGATTGGATCTTTATTGGTGGAGTTGCATTGGGTTCGAAGGTGTTCATCACTTTTCGGAGTAAATGACATATCAAGACACAATTATCTGTCACACGCGGGTGACTGACACCATTTGAAACCACAAGAGTGATTTCTTTCGATCGTCTTAAATTATTATTTTAATTGTCCGAGTTAGTATGACGTTTGTATAAATTATGGTAACATTATTTCTATGCCTTTATATTTTAAATTTGAACTTAAGGGACGGAAATTAAAGCCGAGAATAATTCAAACTTCCGTGTGACATACGAGAAATATGTGAACTGTCATTTCAAAACTAACCAAATGACAGTCTGAAATTAACTAAGGCGAAATGTCTCTTAGCCCATGTATATTTAATCTCTGAGACTTCGGCTCATCAATACTACATCTCGTTTTGCTTTCTGATTGGTTAGCTTGTACGCGAGCTAATCGATCTGGTTAGGTTTTAGAAAAATACATTCCTACTGTTTTGTCCAATTTAAAATCAAACGCCATGGCCGTTCCAGTTCCACAAGGACGATTCGCCCAAGTACACTTAATGGTCTGATGGAAACTGAAACGTTATCCCTTGTTTGAGTACGACAAATTGCTTTTGGCTGTCAACTGGAGGTATTCATGTTTCCACCAAGCGTAAAGTTTATGTTCCTTGCTGGATCGTAACGAAATGCGGACTTATCACTAGAAGCTACAAATTCTAATAAGTCATAAATATTATTAATTTTGTAATTCTACTTAAGGAAGCGCACGTCGCTATCTTCGAGAATTAATTAATTAATTAATTAAAAGCAAAAACAGCTGCACCTTCATGGGGGTTACAAGATCGGTACTGAACCCATGACTAGTTACAAAGCTTTTCTCGTGAGTAACAAACAGTGCCTTAAATCAGACCATTACCACTTCTTTTCACATCATTCCTAATTCATTATTCACTAGTTCCTTGTTTGAAACTGTACAATCCGAGCTATTGAATACGTCCTCAAATAAATAATAAACAGATAAGACTCCACCATTTTGGTTTACCATCCCTGAGTACGGGTTTTACCTTCACTAATCGACAGAGCCAGCTCTTTGCCTCGGCTTTTAATCCACTAAAACAGAGGCCAGGTCTCTTTGGCACCTTTTCGCTTCAGGGTTACTGCCAATTTCCGTGGTCAGTGAACGAACGTTTTCCCCAACATCGCACCTACACAGACCACAGATCGATTCCTGATGATTCTACCCAATTTCCGTAAAGGTTAATTTTAGAGTACACTTATCCTATTTCTGTAACCTCATGCCAGGCGGCGCTAGCGACACTTTCGTTTTGAACACTGAGTGGCAGGCTCTTATGCGTTTTTTCCACGAACTTTATAAAATGATGACAATGGCTAGCCAGAATCTGTGAGCTGAGGCTTGTCACGATGGGTGAACTCCGAAACTAATGAACGGATTAAAACGACATGGCGTACAGGATCTAGTCTACACCTGACGTTGCTGATGGAATCCAATTTCGATTCATATTATATATAATAAAATGCGCTTTATCGGCTAACACAACAGAACAGTCATTAAGAAGCTAACAGTCGCTCATCCGCTTAAACAATTCCATGTCCTTCATGGAAGCCGGCTCATAACAGTCAGTAACAGCTCTATCACGAAATAGATGAGTACAGTCCACAATGTCAATTTTAATATTATACACCCACTTAAACCTAGATCTCTCAGCTCCCCCCCCCCAATCCATGTACCATTTCTTACATTTCTAGCCTTTTACGTTGAGAAATGGATAGTCCATGCCAAATCCCAAAGGTAGAAGACCACACTTGCGAAGGAAAAACTCGTTATGTAGAATATAAAACCTCATAAATATTTATAACTTTTATTTATTTCCTTACTTATTATTTGTGGTTTAACGATGCTGTCAGTACATAGCACTAAATACCGTCAAGTATTTGTGTGATTAATTAAAAACGTGCTGGAATTTGAGATACTATACCTGAATTTGCCTGGAGGGACTGAGGAAAACCTTATCCAGGATACCCGGTCTCTAGGGCGAGATTTTAACCAGGGATGTAAAAAGAATATGAAGCGGGAATTCTAACCACTCGGCCGCGAAGTTCGGTATAAATTTCATCAAAACATTTTTCGATGTGGTATGTAACTAATGACAAGCAACAAAAAATATACAATAATTTTTCCTCATTTAGCTTTATCAACTACTAACTTGTAAGTGAGATTTCAGATTTTCAAGATTGAAAGTGTGAAGATGAGTGTTCACCGAGTAGTCCGGTAGAAGTAGAAGGAAACTTCAGAGATGCCTCCTTCATCAAGGAAATCCGCAATATCCCGGAAGACAGTCATCTTTACACTGATGTTAATAATTTTAGTGGTAATTCTAGGTGGAACACTTCTGCATTGGATGAATTAAGCGAAAGAAACGAAGATACTGATTTGTACGAACATCAAGACCACGGAGTGACAAAAATTATTATGAAAACAATTGGTACCCTTGTTACCAGTTTAGTGAAATTACAAACAGAGTATTCTACCCCTAACACTACTGAACTTTATTGCACATATTTTGGTTTTTTAACGTCACCGACGGCTCCAAATTTGCAGTAGCCAAATTTCTTTACCCACAAATTGTTCTTCAATTCCTCCCCCTGTCACCGGATTCTAATATTGTTATGGCAGCCGAATTAAGGAAAATGAAATAAGCAAAACAAGGAACAGGCATGGGAGAGATGAGAAAATTTCTGTCCAAAATTTAACCAAAAAGTCTGATACGGAATAAGATTTGGAAGACTCTGGGGAGGATGGAAAAATTATATCAAAAAGGAATTTATTAGATAAATATGATCTGATGGATTCAACTAGCTCAGGACAGGGTCCAATGCCAAGTTTTTAGAACACTCTGAGGAAACTCTGACTTGCCTAAATGCAGTAGTTTATTTTTCACCAACAGAATAATGATACAGTTTATAAAGCACAGGCTACACTGTGGAGTTAGTAAGTTGTCTAGCTATAGATCGTATTTCAGGAGACTGTTTGTCTCTCTTCACAAAACAAAACGATTTTAAAAAGAAAATTATAAAATTACAAAAGCTGACCATTGGCAAATCCATCCCAATTGACGTCATCACCTGTAACCCTCTTCATCATTAGGTTCACAGTAAAATAACCTGATGTTAAACCAAAGAAACAAAGGATAATCCTACGTACAAGAGATGACGACCCTCTCCTACTTTGTTCTTCTGCATGATCACCTTTATGTCCTAAATTCGATTAAAGTCGATATACAGGATCGGTTTTCATCTGCCAGTACAAAAGAGAGGCTGCATTGCTACTATGGAGGAGTTTTCAGTGAGATCGATAAAATTCGGTTGCACGACGCGGCGCCTAGCTAACATGGCGGCTGCCGCGTGAACTACACTCCGCTTTGTAGCACAATGTGCCTACTTTGGAGGCGGGACAAAGTTTGATGTCTGCTGAAAGAGAAACACGCAGCAGCCACTGTTTCTGTGGAATAAAACGTTGAATACGCCTCCAAGGAGGCCAGACTGCCGCTGAGAACAACCGTATCGCTCGTCTCCCTTGAAATCATGCAGTTCCTCAATAGATTCTCTGTTATTACACAACCCAAAAGTTCATACCTGTGTTCACAATAGCATGCCTCTTGAAAATTAATTCTGTAAGAATTTTTTTAATATTATACACCAACATTAGCATGCGTCTTAAAAGTGTTGCCTTATCATGAAGTTTTCCGAAAAATAACATTTATGAAAATTTCTCATTTACAATGTACGTAGTAATAGTCTATATTACACATTGAGCCTCATGGACAATGTTTCACCGAGGCTCGTACATGGTGTGATGACGATGATGATGAATATCATTATCATTTTATATGATAAGCAAGTGCTAGCTGATAGCTTGGTGGGTCGGTTGGTTGGTGATCGTTTGCTCTTAAGGTGTGTTTACTAGTTCAGATTTTTGGTCATTTGTGACGTGCAATTAATTTAAAAAATGTACTATTATCTGAAATCATTACCTTTTAAATTATCGTGCAGTTTTGTTTAACAAGTATCCGCTAAAACTATAATACTTAGGGTACTATGAACACAGAATGTTCTTCTTGATCAGTGGCATTCAACCTGGGGTACGCGTAACTCCGGGGGTACGCGAAGACATCTTAGGGGGTACGTGAAATTTAAAAATAAAATACTATTTTATGATAAGCACTGATTAATCAGGGCCAGATTTAATACATTATTTTGGATGTAATTTATTTAATTTATTTTAGATGTAGATTATATACTATGTATAACTTGAATTACACACCAAAAACTTTGGGGGTACAAAGTTGAAGAGAAATTATATCTGGGGGTACGCGAACAAAAAAGGTTGAATGCCACTGTGCTAGATTATAAACACGGAACTCTGTTCCACTCTTACATTCCCCTAGTGACGTTATTCTCAGATGCTGTGACATTACACAGGTGTGCACTAATGGCTGTCCAGATGAAATGCTGGGATTGTAATTGACACATTAGATGTCTCTTTTCGAGTAAGAAATGGGGAGAGGGGGGGATGGCTTGAAAGATAGGAGAGAGGGTAGCTGATCTGTTGTGTTGGTTGAAGGATGAGGTCACTGGTGTGATGTTCCGCCGTCTAGCCATGCTGTCTCCGTGGCAAAGTTTGATGTTGAGATTTCAGGTCCTCAAAGCAGAGAATATGAAGATATGAGCTAGATAACGCGACGCAACAAACCAGAAGACAGCGGTCTTTGGCGTTACATCGTGTTTTATGTTGTGTTCTAATACGAGTCTAGAAAGCTCAGGAAAGTGATTCAGGCGGACGATGGTAGAAATTATTCTCACTGCTTCTAACTTCCATACATTTATACAGGGTCTCTATTTGCCGACGATATCAGCATCAGATTATACATGGCCAAAAAATATGACGATTAATGATAAACAATTAAAAAGGATGTTACAGGAACTGGTCGTCGCTTGCTTTAGGGTACTATCCTGACGGTATGTAACCAGACACTCTGACAAAAACCACGAAAAACCCTCAGTCAATATAGCCATCATCCGGTCGAGATTTAAAACGTTTGGGCTGAACCAGAAACAAGCTTGTAAGACTACCCATTGAAGTCAAATAATAAACATCACCATTCTTTGAGAATTTACATTCCTTTATGATCTCCATTTATGCACATTTATACGGTTGTTTGGTCTCTCTGTGTCTAATTCTTATGACATGGCAGAAATAAGCGTCAAATTTCGTAATTTGGCGTGAAATGGGATACACGTCTGTCAAGATTAGATGGATTTGTTATATTATCCTTGGTTCTTATGTAAGACTCAGTGATTATCCGTTGGGGAAGATAGTTTTCTAACTTCGAAATAACTTCCATGAGCTGCATTTTTGGTAGCAGTAATAGGCTATAATATGTTAATACTGCCTCTTAAAACTGATGAGTGGTAAGTATCATTATTTCGTTAAATATGTCCTATTAAAACATTATTCAAATGAGAATTGTATATCATAATATGGTACAAAATCACGAAATATGTAACATTTACCGAGGTAATTTATAAAAATTGAGATTCGCGTAATGGAAGCTGAATTTAACCATTATAAGCTAAAATTAAATTTATCCTTCAAGTTTTAGTGTAAACAACTCAATACCAACTTTCAGCAAAACCCGTTTAATAGCTTCGGAGGCGAAACACGCGAACATACTTAACTCCCAATTAAGAGTTTTATTTACACATTTCGTGCGAGAAATTAATATAAACCAGCAATACAAATCATTCCAAAATCATGTAAGTTAATGCACCGACCATGCAGCATCATATCTCTACTTGTGGCTAGGAGCGAACTGTTCAATCATTGTTCCACACTGTCTAACTCCTAACTTATCTCATCTGCTGTCCGATGACCTACTTTACAGTTGCAGAACTTCATAGAGGATGTCTGTCGCTGGAAGGAATTTCCACTGTTAAGATGAGTTAAGAAGATACGAGTCCCATTGTGACTGCGTTTCTGTCTGATGCAACTTCACAAATGTTACAGGCCTAAACGGCGGAGAGAGATTATCTTAAACAAAGGCGTCTGCGAGCATCGAATAAGGGATTTAGCAACGCATGCGCAGAATCAATGCGGAATTTTCAACTGCTGAGGGCGGATTTGTTTGAATTTCGTTACAATGGGTTGTTTCTGGGTGTTTAGGTGAGTTATGACGCGAGCATGCGCAGTGATTGGCACCATTTTGGCAAATCTAACATAAAGCCGAAGTTATTCTAAAAGATATATGAGCATTCAATCCTTACTTAAAAGGAAACACAACACTCCACCATTACAAAGATCAGCTGGCTAATGTTACATGATGGATGTTTACTGTGAGAAGAATACGAATCCCATAAACACATTCTATGGGCAAGATGTGACTTACTTATTGTTGAAGTAGCTTGTACACATAATTACCAGTAGATTTCAAATGATTAACCAGTCAGTCTGCAGTCCAGTTACTTTCATATACCTCCAACGATGTTATTATAACCGTCTCCCTAGCTACACCACGTATTTCCCATGGTTTTCCCCAGTTACAGTAATTATAGTAATAAAACCTTCTGGTCATTCTACTTTTACTAATTTATTGCATTAATTACATATAAGGGGACTAATTACGTCTGTTTATTAAATATACTTTTTGTGTGTGGTTAAAATTAAATTGTTCGCCTATAATATCGATTTTCAAATCTGATAGTGTTTATTCTTAAATTTTGCTTCCAATTTAATATTATTACTTTATAAAAGGCACTTTAACAGTGATAGCATCAGAACATTTCTAAATTCCATTTCCGACAATTTAAAACGAAGAATGTAACTAGAATTCGCCAGCTTTTCCATTAACCTCCCTGCCATTCTGCCGCGTTCACGCTGGAGTCCACTGCACTCCATAAATTAGACAGTGAATTAGTCAGACAGTCAGCTAGTTGGCCAATCAGGTGCTGTGCCAGATATTCTGAGCAACGGAATCGCATATAAGCAAGGGGCCCTATTTAATTACACGTTGTAACATCATGTTACACGTAAAACATATGTCTGGGCGCAGTTGTGGCACTGGGATGCAATATGGAGACACTGCGTCTCCCCATCTAGTGACGTCACACATTGCAAGCCGATGCTCGATGCAGTACAGACGATCCATAAAAGAACTGAATGAGAACACTTGGTCTTTGGCAGAAATAACTCTGGTTCAGAGATTTCAAGACATTATTACTTTTCTATGAAAGACCACAAGAGGACACCCTCTTATAAAGTTAACATTCCCCCAAATTTCTATCTTTATTTCTTAGTAGATTCTCACTTGCTCCAACCGTGACATGCAGTTACATGTTTGTGGGATGTTTCATAAATAATTTGCATTCCGAATGGAAAGGGATCAAATACAACTTCTGGGTAGTCTGGTAGAAGTTTACCGACGTTTCAGCAGTGTTTGCTGTCTCCATCATCAGGGAGATCACCATCTGTGGTACTTGTGATGTTCTCCGAACGTTCATTTTATTTCGGCCACAGAAGTCCGCATATTCTGTTCGTAGATGCAATTCCTCTGACCGTCCGAAAACCCCTCATCCTGCCGCCCCTGCCTCAATACTGCACCCTCTTTCACCACAATCTAATCGAAACTCGGTAAAAAGTTGCAAATCTCTTATGGGAATTAAAGAGATGGATAGTTTCAGGGGTATAATGGTAGGGGTTGAAATTCAAAAGGGATTGAAAGACAGAGAAATGGGGGTTGAAAATAAAATGTATAAAAATCTATATTCGTAAATGCATGCTGCATTAATATCCTTCCTAAACCAAGAAGGGGACTATAAAAGAAAAATCACCCTCACCCCTTTCTAACCCTTATATATGCAGGTTAGGTTATTGTACCATTCGTACACACACACACACATAATAAAAATGCAACCGAGTCTAAAGAATTCGAATTAATTTTTTTTCGTACAAAATTGTACTGCAGAATTCTAGTTGCGGCACAACAAACCGTGAATGAAATCAATTATCATATTATTTTCTTTACTGAATAAAAAAAAACATTCCACCCGCAAGAAAACAAGATCAATAACACGTGCTCAAGTTAAACGGGCGGGGGGGGGAAACTTTTTCAGTTTTTCAATTAAGAATTTCTCCTTTATTTTATAGTACATTCATCTCAGATACAGCCTAAATGTAATAAAGGTCGCAGTGTTATAAATTCGACTGATGAAAGTAATCGTAATTTATTTTTCCGTGCAGAGTGAGGATATTTTGAGGCTGTGCCGCTAGGACAGGAAAACGCGGCAAGCGACGAAGTGATTGCACACAGCGGTAAAGCCATGCCGCCAGCACAGTCACCAAATACCCTTACTGTAGCCTACTTAGTTAAATACACACCACATAAGAAAATGTTTCAAATATAAGTTACAGACAGGAACATATATTTAGTTATGTGTCTGTCTTTCGCAGGAGGAGCAGTTTATTTTTAACTTGTATCAGATTGTAAATATAATTAAATAAATATATATATATATATAGATGATCGATAAAATTAAATCTGCTACATACTTCACACACAGAAGAAGGCAATGGCAAACCACTTCTGGATCATCTGCCAAGAACGTATATGAACAGGTCCCAGTCCGAGAAAAGGTTGGAAGGATCCTGTTCATATGGACCTGTCGTCAGACAGAACACTAAATAATAATAAGATGAGGTGGTCTAGCGGTTAGAACGCTGACCTTGTAATCCTGGGGTCTCGGGTTCGATTTCCGGCTGTGCCCGAGTTTATAACTTGTGTTGGGCAAGGCCGTGGTCTAGGCAACACGAAGTTTTCCTCCGGGGGCTTCCCCGATTTCTCCGTGGCATCCCATTCACACACAGAAGAAGGCAATGGCAAACCACTTCTGGATCATCTGCCAAGAACGTATATGAACAGGTCCCAGTCCGAGAAAAGGATGGAAGGATCCTCTTCATATGGACCTGTCGTCAGACAGAACACTCAATAATAATAAGATGAGGTGGTCTAGTGGTTAGAACGCTGGCCTTGTAATCCTGGGGTCTCGGGTTCGATTCCCGGCGGTGCCCGAATTTATAACTTGTGTTGGGCAAGGCCGTGGTCTAGGCAACACGGAGTTTTCCTCCGTGGCATCCCAACAATTACTCCATTCACACACAGAAGCAGGCAATGGCAAACCACTTCTGGATCATCTGCCAAGAACGTATATGAACAGGTCCCAGTCCGAGAAAAGGATGGAAGGATCCTGTTCATATGGACCTGCCGTCAGACAGAACACTAAATAATAATAATAATAACATACTTTGCAATGCGAAGCCCGTGTACCAAATTTTACCGGAATCCTATAAATGGATTCGGACCAAAACGTGACGACGGTTCATATATTCTCTCTCTAATAAGAACAAACTTTAAAAACTTCTCATAAATAACGCAAACAAATGGAAAGATACTGATACGATACTTTAGTTCCATTCAGTAACCTTACGTAGATCTGAATTTGAATTTTAGGTACAGCGAACAAAGCTGCCCTGTGGATTCCATTACGCAAAGCTGACGTCGATGTTTCAGTACCTGCTTTCCTATCCCAGCCTTCCAAACAAAACACGAAGGAAGAATCTCATAACGAAACCAGAATGGTGCACACCACGTCCTTACTTTGCTCCGCGCTTTAATTAAACAGTGGCTGGAACAGATAGACATTATGGGGTGGTTCGTCAGTTCGTACCTGATTGGTCGCCTTAAATATTGAAGTGTTTCAGGTCCTGTGCGAGCTCATCAGTCTGCTTTTCGAGATTAACTTATTTATTATGAAAACGAAGAATAGGGGTAGACAAAGTGTCCAGCAGGGGTCCACAAACGTTTCAAGACCTGGGGCCACGTTCACCTCACGGGCCGTAATTTTATAAACGACAATTTATTGACTCTTCATAGAATAAACTTAGTCCTGTAAACTAGTACTAACATTAATTGTTAGGAAATTGGAGAAGGTGTTAAAGGTTTGGAAATTAATTAACACCAAGGCATCGAATTTCGATAAGCTAACCTTCCACATCTGGAATTTCACTCTTCGAAATAAACCATGTTTATTGTTAAAAACTAAGGCGCTGTAGGGATTACGATGTAATGGAACATTTTCATGGTACGTTGTTAGAAACAAATGCCCACCGTTCCATTCAGTTGCATGTACTGTGCCCTGTTGGTAGTGATAAGAACTTCTCTCCACATCCGACATCTGAAGAGCGGCTTGCGTCACTGACTGTTATCGTCTTTAATTATTAGTTTGAAATACAAGTTACATTAACTTTAGCATGCAAACCTGTATCTCTGCACGCAAAAAACAGTTCATTTCACATTCAAAGTTGTATATAGTACGTACCAGAAACAAAAGACAAAGACGTTTGTGTTTAAAACTCTGTAAACTGCAAGTTTCTAACGTTCAGGATTAAAAATTTCGGAGATTGTTCTTGTAGATACAACAGATATTTTTAAATAAACTGACGAGTGACATTAAATACAATACGTATGAAACATTCTTGCCCAATTTTTTCGTTCATTTCCACAAGGATAGCCGAATTAAAACAAAAACCTCTTCAAGGCACATCGAACTAACTCCATTTCACAAAATCCAGCCAGCTGAATCCAATCCGCACGTTAGCGCTTCACTTTTCTAAAATAAATATATTTTCTAATTATACCATCTACGCCCAGGTACCTAAAGTTATCTCTACTTGTTCAGGGTTTCCAAACGAAACTTTGTACGCAATTGATTTCCCCAGAGCATTCTGTATCATCATCTTTGTTGATGTAATCACGCTAACAGTATTAGACGGAACCCTCTTTATGGAATTTTCTCCAGTGTTTTAGCACTGCAGAATGGCACGTGCGCTCCTGTGTCACGGCGTCTGGAGGCGTCTTCCGGCCATGGTAATATACCAGTGACTATCGGAATCTCCTCTCAGTACCACGGAAATTTATAATATTCCTTCACCAATAACAGCGAGACAGTGCATTCCTCTAACAATGATCTTATACATAACTAGGCCAATGTATATAGAAAAAATAATATAACAAGTTTGGAAACGTCCGTACAGCGTAACAATTCTGGCGCAGTCTCTAAAATCCGAAATGTTACCTTTGCAAACAACGAAAGTGATGACAGACTTGTCCGGGTGAATAGTTAGGTAAGGCAAGGTAAGGTTAGGTTACGTTGGGTTGGGCCAAAAATATTCAAAACCTGTAAAAATTACAAAATCGACTAAATAGTTCATGAAAATAAAAAGATTCAAAATATTTTAAAATTATAAGAATTTCTAAAATTGACCAAATAAATATTTTAAAAAATTTTGAAAATTACAAAATTTCCAAAATTGGCTAAAAATCTCCAGGTAACCACTGTAATCAGGAGGGATTCCGCAGGCATGTTTATTTCCATGTTAATGTCCCTTACTGCTGTCCGAGTAACCAAAACTGGGCTTCGATGTCTGGGGGTAGACAGTAAGAAGCTAACAGGCGAATTCTTGTAACTATGATTGTATCGGTAACGACACATACCAAGAAAACGTAATGGAATCCAATGTAGCAACTGAGAAAACCTGGAAACCTCAATCAGGATAGCTTGTGATATGGTCAAAATACAATTCAATACAAGTGCTTAAACTGACCCGATCCGTACAAAACAGTCCCTCGTTACGAACCCCTGCGGTTAAAACATTCAACCAACTACAAGAAAAGAAAGGATGAATAAAGGAAAAATGTCGAGCGAATGATGAATAAATGCGACGACGTATTCATACCACGAATAAGAAACAACTACGATCTCTCGTGGGGACAAAAACAGGTCTCGAAGGAAGAAAAAGGAAGGTGCATCCCCTTTTCGTGCGGCCGTGGTTATGAAGGCATTGTCGAAAGATTGCTGATGTCATCCGGCCACTTAGCTCGTTGTTGATAAAGGCATTTCTTGATTAATTACATGCATTATATAAACACTCTGGGGGTTCTTATGTGTTTACAGCCCTTCACGAACATGTGCTTCCACGCCACACAACCACCTCTCCCGATACAGACAGTAAACATAAGGGATAATTACATCACACTTTCCCGAAGTAATGTTGAATAATCTTAACCGAAGATCAGAAAGTTCCTCTGTTAATCGACATGGCTAGAAACATTTACCTTTTTGAAGATTTCGGTCTTCTGGGTTGTTGCGCAGTGTAGTCTGGTCGATGTTAACCAACGTTTCAGAGGTAACACTGCCTCTGAAACGTTGGGTAACATCGACCAGACTACACAGCGCAACAACCCAGAAGACAGAAATCTTCATACTCATCGCCCTGATGACGGAGGCAGTATGACCTCCGAAACGTTGGTAAACATCGACCAGACTACACAGCGCAACAACCCAGAAGCCAGAAATCTTCATACTCATCGCCCTGATGACGGAGGCAGTATGACCTCCGAAACGTTGGTAAACATCGACCAGACTACACAGCGCAACAACCCAGAAGCCAGAAATCTTCATACTCATCGCCCTGATGACGGAGGCAGTATGACCTCAGAAAAGTTGGTAAACATCGACCAGACTACACAGCGCATCAACGCAGAAGACAGAAATCTTCATCGCCATAGTCACGCTTTATCACGCATTGTTTAATTTCGACATCTTTCGACTCTTCTGGCCACATCTCGTCACGCCTTTACAGTAAATCACGCCAGGTCACGCTTTGTCACGCTTAGTCACGTTTGCTCACGCTTTTAAGTCAACGTCACAATTTCACTCTTATTGTGATCACTTGCCACGACGTGAGCGCAGCTCACGCATAGACACGCTTTGTCACGCTTGAGCACGCGTGATCACCGTGTCACGTTTCAGCACGCCTACCTTATGTTACGTGCGCCTCGATTATTTTTGGCTACATTGCAATACGATAGAAGTACCCAGTAGTTAGGTTAGCATGTGTAGGGCTAGGTTAGGTTAGGTTAGGTTAGGTTAGGTTAGGTTAGGTTTGTATATTTTGTTACGTTCTGTAATATTATGAAACTTTTGTGACAATGCGACACTTATGGCCACAATTCGTCATGCCGTTACAGTAGGTCACGACTAGTCACGCTTTGTCACGCGTTGTCACGCATTGTTTAATTTCGTCATCTTTCGACTCTTCTGACCACATCTCGTCACGCCTTACAGTAAATCACGCCTAGTCATGCTTTGTCACGCTTAGTCACGCTTTGTAAGTCTTCGTCACAATTTCACTCTTATTGTGATCACTTGCCACGACGTGAGCGCAGCTCACGCATAGTCACGCTTTGTCACGCTTGAGCACGCGTGATCAACATGTCACGTTTCAGCACGCCTAACTTATGTTACGTGCGCCTCGATTATTTTTGGCTACATTGCAATACGATAGAAGTAGCCAGTGGTTAGGTTATCATGTGTTGGGTTGGGTTAGGTTAGGTTAGGTTACGTTAGGTTAGGTTAGGTTAAGTTAGGTTAGGTTAGGTTATTTTTTTTAAATTTCAATTTTTTCGAAAATTTTCGAAAAATTGAAAAACGTGGGAAATCGTCCAAGCGCACAAAATCAAAAAATTTTCAAAAATTCTGAATTCAATTTTTTTACGAAAATTTCGAAAATCTGTAGTTTTCTCTGCGTTTCATGCAATTTGCAGCCACTTTCAATTTTTTTAAAAATTTCGAAAAATTTTAAAAATTTCAATTTTTTCGAAAATTTTCGGAAAATCGAAAAACAGGAAATCGTCGAAGAAGCTAGGTTAGGTTAGGTTAGGTTAGGTTAGGTTAGGTTAGGTTAGGTTAGGTTAGGTTAGGTTAGGTTAGGTTAGGTTAGGTTAGGTTAGGTTAGGTTAGGTTAGGTTAGGTTAGGTTAGGTTAGGTTAGGTTAGGTTAGGTTAGGTTAAGTTAAGCAAGTTAAGTTAAGTTAAGTTAAGTTAAGTTAAGTTAAGTTAAGTTAAGTTAAGTTAAGTTAAGTTAAGTTAAGTTAGGTTAGGTTAGGTTAGGTTATTTTTTTTTAAATTTCAATTTTTTCGAAAATTTTCGAAAAATCGAAAAACGTGGGAAATCGTCCAAAAAGCGCACAAAACCAAAAAATTTTGAAAAAATCTGAATTCAAATTTTTTTTCGAAAATTTCGAAAATCTTTATTTTTCTTCGCGTTTCATGCCATTTGCAGCCACTTTTAATTTTTTTAAAATTTCAAAAAATTTTGAAAATTTTATTTTTTTCGAAAATTTTCGAAAAATCGAAAAACGTGGGAAATCGTCCAAAAAGCGCACAAAACCAAAAAAATTTCAAAAATTCTGAATTCAAATTTTTTTCGAAAATCTGTAGTTTTCTCTGCGTTTCATGCAATTTGCAGCCACTTTTAATTTTTTTAAAAATTTCGAAAATTTTTAAAAATTTCAATTTTTTCGAAAATTTTCGGAAAATCGAAAAACAGGAAATCGTCGAAGAAGCTAGGTTAGGTTAGGTTAGGTTAGGTTAGGTTAGGTTAAGTTAAGTTAAGTTAAGTTAGGTTAGGTTATTTTTTTTTAAATTTCAATTTTTTCGAAAATTTTCGAAAAATCGAAAAACGTGGGAAATCGTCCAAAAAGCGCACAAAACCAAAAAAATTTGAAAAAATCTGAATTCAAATTTTTTTTCGGAAATTTCGAAAATCTATATTTTTCTTCGCGTTTCATGCCATTTGCAGCCACTTTTAATTTTTTTAAAATTTCAAAATTTTTTGAAAATTTTAATTTTTTCGAAAATTTTCGAAAAATCGAAAAACTTAAGAAATCGTCCAAAAAGCGCACAAAACCAAAAAAATTTCAAAAATTCTGAATTCAAATCTTTTTTCGAAAATTTCGAAAATCTGTAGTTTTCTCTGCGTTTCATGCAATTTGAAGCCATTTTTAATTTTTTTAAAATTTCGTAAATTTTTGAAAATTTCAATTTTTTCGAAAATTTTCGAAAAATCGAAAAACGTGGGAAATCGTTCGAAAAGCTAGGTTATGGTTAGGTTAGGTTAGGTTAGGTTAGGTTAGGTTAGGTTAGGTTAGGTTATGTTATGTTATGTTATGTTATGTTATGTTGTTATGTTAGGTTAGGTTAGGTTTGTATATTTTGTAGCGTTCTGTAATATGAAAATTTTTGTGACGATGCGACACTTATGGTCACAATTCGTCACGCCGTTACAGTAGGTCACGACTAGTCACGTTTTGTCACGCATTCTTTAATTTTGTCATCTTTCGACTATTCTGACCTCATCTCGTCACGGCTTTAAAGTAAATCACGCCTAGTCACGCTTTGTCACGCTTTGTCACGCATGGTCACGCTTAGTTTAATTTCGACATCTTTCGACTCTTCTGGCCACATCTCGTCACGCCTTTACAGTAAATCACGCCTAGTCACGCTTTGTCACGCTTTGTAAGTCTTCGTCACAATTTCACTCTCATTGTGATCACTTGCCACGACGTGAGCGCAACTCACGCATAGTCACGCTTTGTCACGCTTGAGCACGCGTGATCAACATGTCACGTTTCAGCACGCCTACCTTATGTTACGTGCGCCTCGATTATTTTTGGCTACATTGCAATACGATAGAAGTAGCCAGTGGTTAGGTTATCATGTGTTGGGTTGGGTTAGGTTAGGTTAGGTTAAATTAGGTTAGGTTAGGTTAGGTTAGGTTTGTATATTTTGTAGCGTTCTGTAATATTATGAAAATTTTGGTGACGATGCGACACTCATGGCCACAATTCGTCACGTCGTTACAGTAGGTCACGACTAGTCACGCTTTGTCACGCGTTGTCACGCATTCTTTAATTTTGTCATCTTTCGACTATTCTGACCTCATCTCGTCACGCCTTTACAGTAAATCACGCCTAGTCACGCTTTGTCACGCATGGTCACGCTTTGTCTAATTTCGACATCTTTCGACTCTTCTGGCCACATCTCGTCACGCCTTTACAGTAAATCACGCCTAGTCATGCTTTGTCACGCTTAGTCACGCTTTGTAAGTCTTCGTCACAATTTCACTCTTATTGTGATCACTTGCCACGACGTGAGCGCAGCTCACGCATAGTCACGCTTTGTCACGCTTGAGCACGCGTGATCAACATGTCACGTTTCAGCACGCCTACCTTATGTTACGTGCGCCTCGATTATTTTTGGCTACATTGCAATACGATAGAAGTAGGCAGTGGTTAGGTTATCATGTGTTGGGTTGGGTTAGTTTAGTTTAGGTTAGGTTAGGTTAGGTTAGGTTAGGTTTGTATATTTTGTTACGTTCTGTAATATTATGAAAATTTTTGTGACGATGCGACACTTATGGCCACAATTCGTCACGCCGTTACTTTAGGTCACGACTAGTCACGCTTTGTCACGCGTTGTCACGCATTGTTTAATTTCGTCATCTTTCGACTCTTCTGACCACATTTCGTCACGCCTTACAGTAAATCACGCCTAGTCACGCTTTGTCACGCTTAGTCAAGTTTGTTCACGCTTTGTAAGTCTTCGTCACATTTCGACATTTAGGTTAGGTTAGGTTTGTGTATTTTGTTACGTTCGGTAATGTTTTGAAAACAACGTCAAGTGATTTTAAAGTAAAAATGTACATGTTGGGTTCCTGTTGCCGTATCTGGTATAGAATAATTTAATACGGGCAGGTGACCAATGGTTTGAAGATTGAGAACATAAACATTATTTCACAGCTTTTAAAACAGGTGCACAACATTGCAGTGCCTTTAATCCGACACTGGTCTTCATAAAATGCAAATTCCTAGGCCGCTTTGCATTCTTATCTTCCTCCGTCGTATTTTATTTCTACCCATCTGTCATTTATTTAACAACCCTGTCACAACTTAACTATATAGCTTACAACTTATTATTAATAAATGATGAATTTTTAAAGCATATGGAAAGAATTTGTTGTGGTCTAATGTAAAATATATCACGGCGTTTGCTGGAGTTACTAAAGAAACACCCAGCAGCATAGCCAGTCTGTTGGCCGAGATGTGAACCCGAGATCTTTGGCTTTCATCGTTTTCTCATCAAGTTTCATCTCTGCGTACGTTTTAATAATATTAAAGAGTTGTGGTGAGATGGGCTAATGAGAATCACGATAGATTCAAATATGAAACATCAGCAGAGAAAACCCGATACACTCGAAAGAAAACATGGCCGACTTCTATATTATCTAATACAAATCCCACATGGACTGTTCCACGATTATACCCGGGAAAATTTCATAGTTGCTCATTTGGCCACTAAAATTTGCCTTCATTAATGTCAAAGATTAATTACCGTGTTCACAAAAAAAACCCACTGGATTCCATCTTGAATATATTCCATCCTTCTCAGGCACTGTTTGTCTAGTCTAGTAAAATGGCCCGTAAATTACAACGGGGAATGATATGCTTCACATCTTCATCACTCACCCCCTTCATTCGTTTCCTTCATACCTTCATCTCTTTCACAAGTCCTAAACGCTATCTAATGGGAGCATTACTTTGCCATCTAGAGCCATTACTGAGAAACTGCACAGTCATAAGGAGTACCAAATTTTATATATATATATATATATATATATATATATATATATACACTTAAGAATCAGTTACCTTCCCCTAATTAACACAGATTGATTGAGCATGCTTTGGATCCATTCCTGTAACCGGACAATTAGGTTTTACGGAAATAATCATCTGCCAAATGTCACATCTCACTCAGCCAATGCACGAGGTGAAAGGACACAGAGATCTCAATTGTGTATCCCCGTTGCACTTTGGAATAAGATTAGATGGGAAAGTTTTGACATTGTGAAAAAACGACTGTGCCCCCCTCACTGGGATATTGAAAATATAAAATTATAAGCTGCAGAAAGTTTGTTGCTTACGAATTGTTTCTGGCTTGCATCAGAAGTGATTGCCCTGGAGGGATGGCCGTCAGGCGACACAGAGAGAGCAACATTCCGACAAACAAAATCTTTTGTGCGGATGAAGAAGACTTCGTACCATTAAATGGAAAATAACTCAGAAAATACGACATAGAAAATGTCACAAAACCTCTTGAGAGAGAAACTCAGAGACGAGATTCAAAATAAATCATCTTCCAAGTATTCTGTCGCGATATCCTTCAAAATATTATTTGTTACGTATTAACCCCAGAGAAATAGCAGGAAAGAAAAAATGCTTGAAAAAAAATCAACTACTGAAGTCTCATTCAGATTTCTCCCTTCTTGAAAAATATCTTCGAAAAGAAATTCTCTCATTCATTATTCAGGCCAAATTCGTTTATTAATATCAGTAGTCCGAGAGTAATTTGTAAGGGTTATATGTGTTCAGCGTCTTCACTGAATCATCGACATGAATAGTACACGTAATTTATGATTCCTAAACATTTTTTTTTCTACACTCTCGTTGAAAACAGATTCTTTTATATTACGGGACGAGCTTTTGTATACATTGCCCATGCATTAAGTGTTCTGTTCTTAGAACTATCGTTCCACACAGTCATCAAATGCGACCTTCCAGATATTTCTTTGGGTCCGTAAACTGAAGAAGCAACATATGGGAGGCCACGGACTTCAAACTGATAAACTGACAAATTCAATGAAAACATTGTATGATCTGAAGATTTCACGGCGTCTAAGTATAATAAATTCTTCAATGTAAATATGTTTGGAAAAACAAGACATTAATTTCTATGAAACGGGAACAGATAAAACAACTCTTCTTGCAACACGATAAGTAACTGAGATTGTGTAGTAAAACAGACACAGTTCTCGAAGAATGACGCAAATCCATTGCCCTATAGAAATTCACAAAAATAACTTTATTATTAAAGTATTTTAAATTTGCTCTATTACCGCTCGTTCGTACAATAACCTGAACTTCGCCATTCTGTATTTAAAATAAATTTACGTGAACGAAACTCATATACTGTAAAAAGAGCCTACCTATATAATAAAAGTAAATTTTGTCCCGCTATACGCCATGTAAGCGCTTGGGGTGAGTGGAGGTATAGCTCCTCTCTTCCTTGACCTCGGCACTAGATGGGGGTGAGTGGTCAGCATCACGCCCCGGCCGCACTTTACCCCCGGGAAAGGACCCCTGTACCCATTGTAGAGGAGGCTGGGTGGGCCCCAGAGCCGGTCTGGACGCAGAGGCTAGAGGAAAAACCCTCTGCCCCCGTAGGGATTGGTCACAGCACATAAAATATAGACCTCGTTAAGCGAGTCTAGCTCATCTCTCACGAATCAGCACAGTGGAAATAAATTCAAAGCCAAAATATCATTTCTTTATGTTTAATTGAAAATCGAAAAAAATTAACTACTTTATTGTAATGGTTAGTTATTCATCAACAACATTAATTAAAACCACGATCATTTCGATAACAACCAGAGGCTTAAACATTTTTCATAATAATATTCCACGAATAATATACGCCCTTTAATGAATATATCAATTCTCTTCACAACTAAATCCATGGGGCACAGTCCTTGAGGATCAAAAAGATACAATCAGCTAATCAAAATGTTTGCCCATTTTCTATGGAAATACAAGGTTCATTACCGTGTTCACAAGAGCCCGCCACCGGTCCTTACCCTGAGCCAGTCTGTGAATATTTCACTGAAATAAAACATAACCTGTATTTCTAATAAACTGGCATAACTTTGCGCACAGCAGGTGGCTACTGTTCATTAGTGTTGCTAAAATATATGTAATAAATGAACATCAAGGCCAATGAGATGCAAAATAGTTTGAAGAACACATTTCATAACTGTGTGTATGGCTTCACAAAACCGGAGTTCAGATTTCCTGTCTCGATGCTTACATCCCATAAATTTCAGTCTTGGTATCGTGTCTACTTCCCCAGCGTATTCTCTCTCTCTTTATAACTCGTTCTCGCCACAACTTTCCTTTCCTTGTGTCCATGCCAAGATGCTTCCGAATGAACAAGACAACAGGACAGGGAGAATCAATAGCAGTTCCAATTAGACACAGCAAGGCCTGCTGTTAACTTCAGCTCATGTCTCCTTCATGCGCTAAAAGAAACATCTACGAGGTTTAACTGTGGCCAGAGACCGGGATTCGCTGTAACGCGAAAAGACGATTAAACAACGAGGCTAAAATAGCAGCTCAGGCTCCAAATGTCAGCCGGGCACTAGCGAATGGATTGTAAATAAGCAGCAGATGAGTAACACAGAATGTGACATTTAAGGTTCTCACGGCGAGTATAAACATGACTGTCTTCCGGGATGGTGCGCCATTATGATCTGGTAGAAACTGACAGGAATTCGAGAAGTACATATTGCCCCCCCCCCCCCCCATCATTAAGGCAAAATTTCGATATTTCGGCGCAGAAAGATTAGGTAATACGTACTTCCTACTTTCTTTGTACTGGATATCATTAACTCTCTGCATTTTTAAAATTTTTAAAACTTTAGGCAAAAAGGGGGAGACTCCCATTCCGTTGGATCTCGTAAGCCCAGTTGGTCTACAGATTGAGAATAACTCTGTCTACCGGATCCAACATAATACAATCTACCCCTTTTTACCTGAAGACTAAGATCCATCCTTCAAAACGTAGTTATTCTTAAGATTTCAAGATTTTTGAGACAAAAAACGGATAAAGTCCAAAACAAAGAAAGTATAACAAATGACCATCATCAAAGACATTCAGACGATAAAACGCACCTGTCGGACTAAACACATAAAATTACTGCAGTGATAATAAACGCTTCCAAATGTCGTAAAGCGCGCGTTCGGAAACTATAACAGCAGATAAAATTTATAGGCGTATTCACAAGAAAATCAAGAATACATCAAATACTGGGAACGTTTGCTGTTATTCAGCTCAGAATCGTATCCTTCCTTCTCCTGTCTAAAAACGTAAAGTTTAAAAAGTGCGCCTACGTATTGAGAGAGATAAGAAGTGTATACATTTCGATCGGGCAAACTCGTGTGGTACAGAATTTGATTAAATAATATTCAAACTGGTCTTTAAAAATACCACGTGAGATCTAAATTATCAAGAACGCAGCGCCGTTGAAATTAAAACCTACTCGTTAATGTGTTTATTCCTGAGAGTACGAACAGAAGTGGTACAGCACCTCGCTTGGAATGCAGGCCAACTTCTGAGAGGAACGATTTAGTACTACATAAAATACAAGTGGCTGGGGATGACCATGATGACGATCGTTGTGTGCGCTAAGAATGTCCCGATTTTTTTATATAAATCGATTCTGAACTTCCACAGTCTCAACTCCCCTCCCATTTTTCTTCTCTCTTAACGATTGGATTGAAAAGAATGATAGTATGAGTTGGGGGCAGAGGGGGGACACATAAAGAATGACACGATGCTCGTGGGTACTAACCAAGTCAAATGATGTTGACTTGTTATTTTCGACAGTAGATCAGATTTTTCAGGACACAGGTCTTACCAAGATAAAGAGAGATGAAAAAGATGGTTGAAGATTTCTGTCTTCTGGGTTGTTGGACTGTGTAGTGAATCGACCTGATGACGGAGGCAGTATGACCTCTGAAACGTTGGTTAACATCGACCAGACTACACAGCGAAACAACCCAGAAGACAGAAATCTTCATACTCATCGTCCTGATGACGGAGGCAGTATGACCTCTGAAACGTCGGTAAACATCTACCAGACTACACAGCGCAACAACCCAGAAGACAGAAATCTTCATACTCATCGCCCTGATGACGGAGGCAGTATGACCTCCGAAACGTCGGTTAACATCGACCAGACTACACAGCGCAACAACCCAGAAGACAGAAATCTTCATACTCATCGCCCTGATGATGGAGGCAGTATGACCTCTGAAACGTTGGTTAACATCGACCAGACTACACAGCGCAACAACCCAGAAGACAGAAATCTTCATACTCATCGCCCTGATGACGGAGGCAGTATGACCTCTGAAACGTTGGTTAACATCGACCAGACTACACAGCGCAACAACCCAGAAGACAGAAATCTTCATACTCATCGCCCTGATGATGGAGGCAGTATGACCTCTGAAACGTTGGTTAACATCTACCAGACTACACAGCGCAACAACCCAGAAGACAGAAATCTTCATACTCATCGCCCTGATGACGGAGGCAGTATGACCTCCGAAACGTTGGTAAACATCGACCAGACTACACAGCGCAACAACCCAGAAGACAGAAATCTTCATACTCGCAGCTATGAAAACCTCAAATCTTACAAAAAGATGGCTGTCTTCTTGGTTGTAGTGCCATGTTGTCTGGTAGATGTTTACTAACGTTTCCTTAAAACTTTTCACGCCTGAAAAGAATCAATCTTAGTCGCCAGAAATCTTGACTTCCACTCATATATTATATTGATTCTAAGTTGTGGTGCAAATCCATAATGATATTTAAATATCGTTTAAATTATCGGACAATAAAAGCTAATTGGACACTATTTGTTTACAACAAAGCTTCATGGAGTTCCTAACCAGGGAAAGCTTCCCCGGGAATATAGACTTATATCTACCACAGGCCAACAAAATGTAAAACCAAATTTAACACGAGTCAGTGCAGATATATTCTACGTATCATACAGTAAAGAATATAAACTAAACATGAATAAAAAAACTTTTCCAACACCCAACTTTTTATATTTACATACTATTTGTATGTAGTAATAGCCTGCAATATGTTCACCTGTCACGTTTTATGATACAGTAGATGGGAAATGTTTCAAAAACTTGGGTTTATTACATAACTTCCCGACGGGTTAACTTTGGCAGGCGATACGCCAGGGGAAAGACCACTCCCGTAACGCACAAAGCAATATAATGGAATGTAAATTTCGCGCCAAATAATTGCTACTACTAGAACGCATATTTGGGCATAATAAATATGGATCTGAAAGAAAACTCGTTAAGCATCCTCACCAGTGCCTCGAGAAAATGTCTTCGTCTTCTGGCGACGATCAGCCATGGAAGCGTGATTCAAAGCAATCAGCTTACTGGTCTAATAACCAAGAAGACCAGGCTTCGATCCCTACCGTCGACACTGATGTTAAAAAATGTAAAGGTTAACGACCGAACACGGGAGCAGAGCCGACTCCCGAAACGTCATATAAAAATTTATATCTTAGGTGATGGACAATATCAGATTTGCAGGTCGCGGATTGAGAACTTTTGCTCTAAGTTTGTATCTTATATGCGTCATGTTTGTGTTTGATTAAATATATTTTTATTTTGTACAGTCTATACACAAACTTTTGAAGTTTATTGGTGTTGTAAAAATTATATAATATTAAAACATTTTGTTGTGTAAAATATTATATTAGCGCTCTTAATCGTAAATACGATTTTACATTATATTTTTTAGCGCTTTTATTAAAACGACATGTTTCGACGGGTAATATAATATTTTACACAACAAAATGTTTTAATATTATATAATTTTTACAACACCAATAAACTTCAAACGTTTGTGTATAGACTGTACAAAATAAATATATTTTGCTCTAAGATTTGTGGCAGTGGCTGATTCATTATAAAACAATTATATCTGATTCAGATCACCTGATATCAGAAAACGCGCTTTGCTATTGTCGATAGTACTTGGTGGTATCTATCGTTACGACAAACTTCACAACTCAAAAAAGATTTCCAAATCAAGTACAAGGGTACTTGTTACGAATTAATGCATACGAATATCAACGACAGAAATCAGACCTTATATTGCTAATTTGTCAACCTAAAGCAGTGTCAAATACATCACTAATTACGGAGTTTGTTATGAAGGATTCAGCAAATAAGTTAACCTACTTACAATAATTAAATATAATTTTTAGTAAGCTGTCATGAAGTAAGATTTCAGGTTCTCATGGCGGCGAGTATGAAGACGGCTGTCTCTTGGGTTGTAGCATGGTGTAGTCTGGTAGACGTTTATCGACGTTTCAGAGGTGATTGCTACCTCCATCATCATGGCGCTACAATCCAGAAGACAGCCATCTTAAATTGTCATGAAACTTAAATAAATTGACCTAATTTATAACATTACGGCCAGTAGGTCGATAAAGTTCTGTTGTACAGAATCGAACTTTTCCATCTCTCGACATTCAGAGTACAAACTGTAAATTTCTCAGCTGAGGTATGCTCGTTTGAACCTTACGACCGAACAGAGTTTGCCACGCTCACGTACTTGTAATTAATTTCAGGGGTGTCTCTCCTTGCACGGAAAGTAATCTACTTCTTCCCCCCCCTCCCCAAGTCCATGATGGTCGTGATCTTATTTTACGCCGTCAAGTGTCCACACCTGCTGGCACCAAACAAGATACACCGGTAGAGAAACAGGTGACCGTTACGAAACCTGTCACATTTGCATGCCCCCAATCCCACCTTTTATCTTTTATTAATATATCCTTAAGGTATGATTCTTTTCTGATAAAACTTCAGACAAATTCATCAGTTGCATTTTAATCACGTTTTAAATTTCAAATCATTTATTACACAAAAGATCGCCAACACCGATGTTTTGAGGTCCACAGCTCTAACGCATTCACTTGTAACAATCTTAACCCCTTATTCTAAAATATATGCTCTTATAACTACAATATTTCCGCCTCTTCCCAAAAGTAATTGTCCGTTTCCGTCTCAGAACCAAATCTTAACATGATCCTACGTCGATTAATCGATTAATGTACGCCTTACATGGGAAACCCCGCCTAGTGGTCGTCTTTTATCTGGCCAGGGCAACGTTTCACAACTTCTAAAACATAATTTAATTTTAAAAACCTTAATATCTTTTATACGCATCCAAATCTTAGCTTGGTTAAGAATGTCTCATATTTTCAGTTTATCATTACACCAGCCTCAATTTTGGATTTTTTTTTTCAGCAGCTGGTAATAAGTTAGCTACTTGACATTTAATATCACGGCCACTGACCATGATGAGAAAAATAGATCCGGCCCGAGGCAAACTTTGTCCACGCCGAATGTAAGATAACATTTCAATAGAAGTCAAGCCAAGTGCTGTTACACGTCACCAATGTTTGGAAAGTCAACTACGCCTGTACGAGCACAAAGCACACTGAGAAATGCCGAATTCTGCTGATACATCACGTCCTGTGTTCCTGTTATGCTAACCTTCCCTTTAAAACTTCCGAACTGTATATAGATCTAAAAATAAATTACCAATCCTGGAAAGATTTCCGCACCTTTATGCTTCTCCTCAAACAACAAACATGCCGTGTGTAAAGCGGATGTACGGAAGGGCGGAAAAGCACAGCAACACCCAAACCGAAATAAATAGCTACCCCCCCCCCCACCCCTTCAGGACAATTAATGGCGCGGAAACGAGACTTATGTTTGTCGGAATTTCCACTTCACACGGTTGGATCCTGGACCTTCCATAACAGACTGGTACAGGGTGACCTACAAATGTTTCATCGTCGCCATCCGACGTGTCTCAGTTACACTTAAATCGTTGTCCGAGATAATATTAAAAGTAAATGGCTACGGTCTGGACGACCTGAAATCGGTTCCCGGCTCACCACAATCGTCTTATCCGACAAAACGCGTCACAGCATGAAACTGGTCACTCGTATGATCTGCAGCCGAGGTCTTAAATTCACAGAAATTTGCCTCCACGCCCTCTATACATCTGTCGTGTAATGCTTAGACAAGCGTATAATTTACCCTTCATCTCACAATCAGGCAGTTTCATTGCGTTATTTGCATATATTTAACATGTAATGTGAAGATACTCTCTGCTGGAAGACAATCAGTAGCTTCATGCCACAAAGAACTTAGAAAGGTCTTGATTTTGTCCACAAAACTATCCCTGCAACAAATTAAATCCCATATTTTAATTCTAACAGCTCCAAATGTATCACAGATCTGCCTTATGGGAATGCTACGTATGTTGTCCAAATCTTTTAGATTAATCTGTAGCGAAATTTCATTGCCGTTAAAATAAAAAACCGCCACCCAAGTGGTAAGACGATCACCCTGATGATAGAGGCAGCAAATTCCTCTGAAACGTCGGTAAACATCTAGCAGACTTCACGATGCATCATCTCAGAAGATAGTCATCTTCATATTCGACGCCATGAGAACATTAAACCTCACCAAGTAAAATCTGTTGCATTTCCATAATCCAAATACCTAATTTAATGGATTTCCACTCATTATTTCGGAGTTAAAGCATGCGGACATAATTGACTTGCAATTGTGTGTGCAGATTATGAACATCGTGCAAAGAGCGGGCAGTAATTTAAAACTTTAGACTAGACTAGAAACGTAAGGTTAACACCTCTGGGCACAGGTCAACCTTCGTAAACAGTTTGGATACGGGAAATGGAAAGCTGCAATTTCATACGTCACGATCGGATGTTCGGATCCTTCATCCGTACTTCTCCGTGTTCTCATCAAGCTCGGAATAACCTTTCAACCGAAATTATACCGTAGACCAGAGAAAGAGTCATTTAAAACCAACGGGGACTCGATAATATCAACACGGAAATTGCATATATTTGATAAATATAATTCCAAAGAATGTAATTCCTTACTCTAAAAGAGTATAAAACGCAGGGTGAAATTACTGAAACAAAAGACTATAAAGCTTAGATACTTTTACACATAACGAAGATTATTTAGATAATAACATAAGTGTAATTCCAGAACAACTTCCAACACTGTCTTAAGAAACCGTTCTCATTCTGTAATTGGTTCCACACAACACATCAAGAAAAGAGTTTTGCGTCTAAGAAGCAGGTCTAAAGCACAACGTCTTAACAGCATTCACGGACTTAAATAAAACTTCCCAAAGTGTACAGCCTGCAGACTGTAAAAATGAAGACAATTCCCAGGTGAGTCTAAAGCAAAGTTCTGTTTATTTCACACAGAGTGATTACAAAATTACTGTGCACCTGTAACAAGCGTTGAAACTGAGAAGTGATTCAAAAGTCCATGTACACACACACACGTAAATGTGGACCTTTATTACCTTCCTTCATCGAGTCGTACCGCATTATAAAAAAATTTTCTTATAGGTGCACAGAGACTTTGGAATCACCCTGTAGTATCATTTAAATAACTAACAGCATTAACATACACATTGAAGCTGCTTACCGCAATTAACATCAGGTCCTTTTAGGCATTATTTCACTGAGATTATCTATACAGACATCTTGTAGGTATCTGTTTTGACAGGAAACTTCTTCCAAATGTTTACACACTTATTCACATTCCATGATACACCATATGCTAACCACACCCCACGCACCCACATCAGAAAATCAACACTTACAGACTAGAAACTATGCATAGCTACAAAAGATTTTGCTTGTTCGCAAACTCTGTTTTATATAACCGGGCAAAGCAGGTTCGTATGTATTGAAGCTCGATGATCCGTTGCTATGGTAACCCGAAATAACGCAGACTGGCTTTGCAGTTTTCATAAGTCTTATTGTAAAACCTTTATTTTTATGGAAAGAATAGTTTTTTATTCTGAGAATCGTACAAAATCCATAAATATGCAGGCACAACGCGGTGTTACTGAACGTTAAAGTAGGTGGTACACACAGTCACCACTGTGTTTTAGGTGAGGCAAGTCAAACTAGAGGCCCTCTTCGAGGTTTTGTGGGCCCCAACTCAGTTCTCGAATTGTAAATAAAATCTAAAGGTTCGTGACGATGTTGAGTCATTTGAATAACAAAATTTCTTGGATATTTTTCATCGTCTAAGAAATAAAATAGAAAAACGACGTTTCGGAGATGGGGCTCTATCTCCGTCTTCAGGTACCTACTCAGTTGGGCCCAATAGACAGAGCTAATCCCTATCTCCGGACCGGAGATAGGAATTAGCCGTGAGAACCTGAAATCTTTCATCTATTAGTCTGATGACTTTTTAAATTCATATTAGCGTAATGTTTCCTTCGTATGTAAATTCAAAAACCCACACAATTTCGGAGGATGCGTCTGCTTTCGTCATCAGGATACTACCTAATTAGTTTGTTTCACTATATAAATTTATCTCAGCTCCTGGCGAAGAAAAGTGTTCACTAATAAGCCTCAGTTTAATGTAAATCGGTTATTACACAACATGTATCACTCTAACTGGAGAATTTCATTAAATGTTCTCTACACTTAATAATTATTTTATGCTTGGAGGAAAATTAATTTGTTTAAATGGAGGGGTTACTAGCCCCTAGCAAAGCTCCAGTCTCATGTGCCACCTCCTTCCTCTTTGGTTTCGCTTCCCTAACCAAACCCTTCCGGTTTTAAGGCGCTGGAGACATCCCCTCGTTTGCATTTCTTGATATCAGAGCCACCACCGTCAGAATTTATTTAAACCTGTTCCGCGTCGCACGATCGGCGAACTCGTCCAGTCATGCGTGACGGACACTGGGTTTAATTTTACAATTTAATGGACAGGTTCCAGTCAGAGTGAAATTTGTAAAGACGATACTATATTTGAACAAGTAAATACACTGACATATTTGGGATGCAAAATTCAATACGAAGAGTAAAATGTCGTAACTTCAAAAATCCATAAATGTTAGTAAATTCTGAGAATCATTAGCAATATTTTGATATTAAATTCAGTTTAGAGGCAATCTCGATTGGGATTGTGTGTCGTATTTTGGTTGTCCCATTACTTTTCAAGAGCTGCGACATCTGGATATTTAAACAGCAGGATATTAAAAGACTAAGGACACCTGAGATGAAATTCATAAAACGTACAGCCCCAAGCAGCTTACTGAACCACAGAAGAACTCGACATGACCCCAGTTTAAAATAAATTATCACAGTATAAACAAAACGGGTTATATCACATTAGAAGGGTGAAAGATATTACACATACAAAACATCTTTCTACCTGCCGACCGAAGATTTGGACGACCACAAACGAGGCTACAATCTTGGACTACTTAGGTAATCAGAGGAATAAAATACATAAATGTGTTTAAAATATAAGTTGTCGATCTCAAGAGATTTTTCTTTTTCATGTCATTAATTGTACAATGATTTATTTATTCAAATACTCGATAAAGTTTTAATCTTAAAGCAAACTATAGACTATGCTGGACATATACCAACTTCAAATTCTGCGGACAAATACCAATAATGATATCCAATACCACATTTCGACTGAATTCGTCAATGAAATTCGGACGGAAAGCAAGCAGATGGAAACACAAACGAACACACAAGATACGAATCCCGTATTTTGCGTTAATTTTATGTGCTTCACGAAATGAAGGCATAAACATCTATGAGGCCAAATGTCTGTGTCATACAGCTGTACCCTACAAAGACGCATATCAACTCAACACAAATCTCTTCCCAATACTCCATTACCATCTTCAGTGAGCAGGCCAGTGCAGGGGTAACGATCTATTCGGAAAGTATCCGGTTCGAGTCTCAAACGGGTTCCAGCATGCGCTGACACGCGTGTTCCATGGTTACCCCAGCCTCTGCGGGTGAACGTACTTCGAAATAGGTCAGCGTCGCCTTTTCCCAAACCCTCTTTCCTTTACAATCTATATTACGTGACCCTTGAAACTGAAATAGCGTCGTTAAATAGCCTAAAAACCAGTCTCTTTTAACGATCCGTATTCCTGTAAGAGAATTCACCCGTTCAGCCCGCTCAATGTTTCAAGAAATGATCTCTTGTCCGTAAATTACTTTCATTTGCATGAAATATTTCAACACATTTATCTTCATGGGATCCTGACGTTTAAGGAATTGGAAATTGGGTGCCAACCACCCTCTGGAGACTCGCAAAATCAATACTTTTTCAAAGATGGGTATCATTTCCATACGGTATTTCAAATGGAGGTCGATATTTAACAGGTCCTCCCAAAAAAACATTCAAGACATTTCTGTAAATCTTTATGCTTAAATTACGATTATTCAATTCAATTCAATTCAATTCAATTCTTTTTATTAGAGTGCTGAATCAACAGCCAGACGGCCAATTACAGATACAGCACAAAACATAAATACAATAATCACATAATAATAATAAAGTTCCTAGCAAACAGACAGGTTAATAATTAAAACAAAGCAAATAATAACATTATTATTTATAAATGAAGAAATACCATCTACTTTAGGATACGCCTAAGAGTAAGCAATTGGATACTAAAGATGTCAAAATCATTGCAAAGATTATTCGCAGCTGACGCAACTTTTGCATGCAGGGCCAACAGTAAAGAGAGAGAAATCTCTAAAATTACTAAATGGGACACGCACACCAACAGTCTCGAGTAAGGAGGGACAGAATTTATATCCGCCATATACGTTAATAAGAAAGAGGGCGTCGAGGTGACTCCTCCAAGTGCCAAGGGTGTGAAAATGTAGGTTTTCTAAGGCATTGGCGTAATAATAACGGGCATGTGGAAAAACAAAAACGATTGTAACACAAGGATAAGAACTTGCTCTGTATGCGTTCGAGCTTACAAGTGTCAGCAGAAGTTAAAGAATTCCATGCAACTGAGGCATATTCAAGCTTAGATCTTACTAAACTAAAATATATCATATAAAGACTGTCCAAAGTTGAAAAAGAAAAAGTTATAGCACGAATAAGACCTAATAACTTCAAGGCTTGAGAAGATACACAGTCAACATGGTGGTGAAAACGAAGTTTAGAATCGAGAATGATTCCCAAATATTTAATACTATCCGCACGATTAATGCGGGATCCACAAAGCTGGTACTCGATACAAAACTTTATAATATACCCTGATGATGGAGACAGCAAGGACCCCTCAAACTTCGGTCAATGTCTACAAGCTCTACGGTTCAACATCACAGAAGACAATCACCAGGTAATCTTTTAAATACGCGGTAATTATAGAGGCTACGATACAAAAGTTAATAAAACATTTCGAGACTCTTTGGAATTTAGGAACCGCAGTCCAAGAACAACTGTTAAGTGAAACGGTCACGATAACATGACAGGAGATTCGAAACCAGAACCCGCGAACATAAAGCGGCCACGCCCTGCCATTTCAATATTGACACACAGCTGCATGAGTTAAGCTTGCTTGTCTCCTTCTTGGCACCATAATCGCATCGATTGAATGATAACCCGTCAAGCGGAGAGAATTGCTATCCCTTTTGGGTTACCCCACGCTGCCCACAAAGCGTGCAAATTACTTATGTCACTCTCCCAAAGTTTTTTGATTAGTTCAGTACTTTGTTCTGTAAGAAACACGAAACAAGACAGTTTGTCACCTTACTGAATATTATTACGGCTTCAGAAATGTGGCCACCTAAGTGACAAAATGCAAATTACTGTCATTTCTCATTGTATAAAACACGTCTAAATCGTTTATAATACAAGCCGTCAGAACCAATTAAATTCAAGCTGAAAATATTAATACTTTAGACATGTGTAAAACAATCAGCCGCGTCAACTGGTTACCGTAGTAAACCGACGTTTCGGGAACCAACTCTGTCCCTATCTTCAGGGTTTTTATGTGACTGGATCCTCGGGAAGTCGGCTGATTGCCCGAGAAGATTTTATTGATTGTACTCGCCGCGAAAGTCTCAAATCCTATATCACTCAATTTATGTAACCGGACAATCCGGCTGGGGTGCTAGCAATCTTGATTTGTACTAGAAACACTCGCGTTCGAACATCGGCTCGAATACCTGCGCCTCTGTCAGACTATTCGTAGTTTTCTGCAGTCCCTCAACAAAAGTACTAGAATTGTATCCCTTAAGTGGCCAAAATCGCTTCCCTTGAAATCCTTACCTACGCATTAGATGCTGGTTCCTCATTGCGAAAACCCAGGTTCATTCCCGGGTGACTTCAAGTGAGATTTGAGTCAAGCAGTTTTATCTCCCAGTTCTTTGGTTTTCCCCTCCTAATCAACATTCCACCACTGCTCCATAGCCATCTATCTCCGCCCCACGAGGTGCGCGACAGCCCTGACCAAGCAGTGCATCATCATACCCTCGGTTCGAACGTAGAAGCTTCATCTCTGACCCAGCGCTTGGCTGGTCTCGGAGTAAAGATAGTTTCTAGTATTATATTGGGAATTTCCTCATTAAATACTAATTTTTTTATTTTCTCTTACTGATTTCCATCAGTTCCAAATATTCTCCCCATTCAATAAAATGGTTACCGTAGTAAACCAACGTTTCGGGAACCAACTCTTGATTTTACTGATTGTACTCGTCGCGAAAGTCTCAAATCCTATATTCTCCCCATTACTATATTAAAAATCATTTTGGTCCATTGAGATTTGAGGCTATCATGGCGGCGAGGATGGAAATTAATTCTGGTATGTTGCGCCATGCAATCTCAAAGACACAATAAAGACTTCTGAAACGTCAGTCAATTTATACTACACTACAAGGCGCAAAATTACGGAACAAATTTATTTTAATGTTCTCCATTAAATACTTATCTTCGGCGCATTATCAGAAGTGCATAAATGGTAATAGCTACTCACATTTCGGAGGAACTCGCCTTACTTTTCCGTATCAAAGGCATTAAGTGTCTTCGAAACGTCGGTAAAAAAATCGCCACTTCGACACGGCGTGAGTCACAAAAACAAAGTGAATACTGAAAGCCACGGATTGAAGATCAACCTAACTTTAAGTTTCAAGGACACAGTGAGTAATTATATCACTGTCCTTGCAGCAAAACATTGCTTAAATAAAATCAACTTTTCTGGTACCGCGGACCCCCTCCCCCAAAATCATCTCATACATTTTGATTAAACAGAATACAGACCAACTAGAATATAAATAGAAGACATAACTCTTTATTCATGTTTTTATTCAAATATAAAAGCGAAAATGTGATGAAAAGTCTTAGAACTTTCAACAATATAGGATAGAAAAGAATCCTTTGGCAAAACTTGCGGACCCCCCGGTTTAGAAACACTGCCCAACACAAGGGCAGTGCATCATGAATTCATTTCAGGTGGCTCTGACAACTGCTCATCCCCATAAATGTACAGACTACGCCCATGGAAGACAGGACAAGGGGGTGTGCCCCTCGCTGCAGTCAATAATTTTGACACGGACAGTACAACGGTCATATATCATACATACATTTGTGTTGCAACCACAAACATGTCTGGCTCGGTCTACCGGATTGTGTACTAAATGTTAAGAAACTGCATCGAGCCATACCCCACTTTCTCAGCTTGACTGACGCCAGCTACAAGAAACGGGTTCTGATTATTTTAACATTCAACTGCTGAAGTCCATGAGGTGGGATAAGGCGTTAGACACTTAATTAAACATCAATGTTTGACATTTTCATCTTCATCGAAATACTATGGAACACAAAAAATTTAAAAAAAATGCTACTAAAATTCAAAGTTGAACAAGAACTTTACAAAAAGAAAACAGGTCAGGATATTACAAATCAGATCTCAGTAGTCATATTAAATTAATGGAATTGATGCAATAACGGAATATAGCCCATGCTTCACCAACGAATATTTGAGACTTTGGGTTCTCACGGCGCACAACACGTCACTGTTGTTGTTGTTCTGGTTTGTGACGCCGTGTGGATTCAATCTTCAGGATTGAATATGGAGAAATTATATTTCTCCGAAATGTTGACAACCACCTACGAGTCCGTAAGGCCTCACAACCGATAACATCATCACAATAGGGGATTACATTACAGTGTTATATTTGTGTAAAACTAGTCCAGGCCTTCAATATTTAAATAAGGTAAAACGTTAGAATTTATAGCACTGGTGTTTAATCGGTAATTAACAAATATACTTGTTTGCCTACAAATCATAAATAAAAATTGTACACGTTTATTCGTTCTCCTGTTTCAGTTGTAAATCATGCATGTTTTGTGTTATACTGTGTAAGTCTTACGTAATTTAAGGACCCCTCGGTGTTGGAGGCAAATAAACAAATACTTTCCAACAGAACACACGCGGTTTCATTCTTCGCAACAGTTTATATTTATCCTACGATCCGCATCTTCGCATGCACTCAGTTCGCCTGTTGCTTGAAAAACTATACACCAAAGAGTCTGTAACTCTAATAGACTGTATGTATTCGTAATTTGTTTCCAGATAAATCCCTGGACAGCCACTTTAAATAGCCCACAGTGACCTAAGCCTCAATCGTTTTGAGTTCACCGAAAATGTTCATCCTCGAAGACGGCGGTCTTCTGGGTAATTAAGTAACAGCCCAGAAAATAGCCATCTTCAAAATCACCGCCGTCAAAACTTGGAACCCTACATTTTCATCCTTTCTCATCATTCGATACTAAACAGCCATCTGCAGTTGATGCCATGTCGTCAAATAATATCCAAAATAGATTATCAAAAAGATACTCCCTTGCAGTATAATTTTTTCATGAAATTCTGTTCTAAACTAAGTAAATTTGCTTTAGAATATCACTTCTATTAATAACATGTACATGCACTAGTCATGTAATCGACGTTTCTTACATGAAAGAATCTATTTAAAAACTAAAGAGTTGGTGGAAGACTTTAAAGATTAACTTTGTCTATTAAAGGTGGGAAGAGGAGACTGGCTATAGAAAAAGTTTTGTTTGAAGTTTTGATTTATGCCACAAAAACAAATGAGATTTTATAACCATATAAAATCAAGATTAAAATATTCAACAGACTGCATGACGCAGGTTCACAAAGAACACTAAACTTTTGTCGCTTAGAGTAAAAAGAAAAAATACACCGTATGGTGAATTTGTAGGCCTATAATGGCGTCAAAGAATGAGACTATTGGCGAAGATGTAATTTTTCACAGAAGCCAATATACGATCACTGGAAAGAAAAACCTATTCGAAATATGCACCATCTTTAATTTTCTATCAGAAACTCAGATCTACAAAGCAAAACCAAATACGACAGTCACATGGTTTATTTGACATGTATTCAGCAAGTTTCACCTCAAACGGACAAACAAAGAAACAAACAAATATCCAGGGATCACAGCACAAATTTACCTCACTATGTGTAAACCACGAAGTATTACGCTGTACAGAGTAAGAATTTATTTCGGAACGGGAATGTCAGAGGTGGAAAACAGCATTAGCACATAGTAAGCCGACGGTCAACTAAATCTAACAAACACTGCCCTCTCTAGTAATCGATATGAGTAAAAAATAGGTTCCGTTACCATGGTTACAATTGTAGTGTGAGGGGCGTGTGAAAGTGAAGTATTTGATTGGCGGAAAATTACAGTCAAGCTCCCGGATCTACTTCATGTAGAAAAGGGAAGTCATTATTAGAATGAGTTCGTGTCAGTGTGCTTCATTTAACGACGCTGTCAGTAACTCAGGCGATAAAGCATTGAATGGTAATATTATTAACAATTAATTATAATGAATGAATATGGAAGGAAGTGTTCGTGGCCTAATTAATACACCATCCAGGAATTTGCCTGTAAATAACGAAAAGCCTGAGACCAGACAGTCGATCACTGGACCTAGATTTCAAGCTGGGACTTGCCGTACGAAGCAGGAGAGATATCATTCGACAGCGACGTTCTATCAGCATATAAATTTGGACTGCGTCATTTTTTTTTTTAAATTTACAAAGAAAGAAGAATAATTCACGGTAATGAATGGAAGAGAAAGATGCTGGCAAAAGAACACAAATCTAAATACATGTAACATTACGGAAACAAAGTCTGACACATAGCCTTATGTAATAAATAAATAATTTGAAAATGCTGCAAAATTTAACTGGAGGAGCTTGAAAGAAACATTAAAATTAAATGACGTGTGAAGGAAGGAGACATCAGCGGCGTTGAAAACCTCCGGGTTCCGAGACCAAAGAATTAGCAGTTGATTGCTTTGGAATTCGAGCGTCAAAGCGGGAGCGAGCTACAGCCACGCTGCAGAAATCGCAAAAGACAAACCAATGAAAGTCAGTCTTCGTTACAGATACAGTTCTCTTGCTCTAGTAACGCTCACAACAAAACATAACTTCTGTTTCATAAATATAAAATGTTTCACGCGATAGCCTGGTGTGTTTTAAAAATTATAGACCAAGGCTCCAGTAATCACCTTTCAAAACACAAGCTTTAAAATTAGTTTTAAAGGCGTTTGTTTCTAGCTAAAGGCGGAGAATTACGTCCTTATGAACGCTGATGCGCAGTTGCAAGAACGTCCTGATGATGCATGTGACACTGGTTTTGCGGCAGTCACGTTCAAAGGGAGAAGATATGACAACACCGTAACCTTGCGGGTCTGTCACTTTCTGCGCGACAAGATGTCACTCACCCGCCTTCTTGTTTGAAACCGACAGTAGTTTGGTTTGGTAATTACAACTTCAGTTGTTTACAGATGACTAAATTCTGAACACAAAGGCTTTCTTCCGTGTCCTGAAGCTTTGTGTCAGAGAGCAAATATTCTGTGCTGATGGCATGAGAGTGTGGACCAGCTTCGAGGAGTGACAGCCAACCTTGGTTCCAACGTGTAGTTACGGCAGTCTAACAAAGCGGACGGGCACACAGATAATGAAACTACATCAAGGCAACTTCAAGCAGTGCGACCTAACAGCTCTGGGGCGTTCAAAACATTTAAACACGGAAAATCAGACACACGTTGCAGAATATACAACTATTATAAATTAAATTCACTGATTACAAAAATAACGCATAATGGGAAAAGTCATGTCCGTCCGACTTTTCTCCACACATTTTCCATCTCCGAAACTACTAAAAATACTTAAGGTAGTATATTTGCGTCATATTGTGAATTAAGTTAATATTTTAATATTTTCCGTCAAATCACAATTTTAATAAGATAATAAAATATAAAATATTTAAAATATCATTTCACGTTCCGCATCGAATGATCGATTTACGTTCCAATTTGTAAATCGATCATTCGATGCGGAACGTGAAATGATATTTTAAATATTTTATATTTTATCATCTTATTAAAAATTGTGATTTGACGGAAAATATTAAAATATTAAAAATACTTAATAAGAAAAAGTAAAGTCGAATTGTGTGCAGTGTAACCTCTGAAAGGCAATTAGACATGCACTAACAGAGATCCACGCACACGCAACATCTTTGCAGTTATCTGGTGGATTAAGATGCTCGGACGTATTACAATTAGGCCTGGATGAATCTCGAAAGAACATATCACCTGCATCTTGAGGGCTCATGAAGATAGGCTCAATATGTTCGTCTGGTATGTTGCAACCTCTCTACAGATCCACAAGGCGTCACAACCCAGAATATCACCATCAACATCTTCTCCGCTGTCAGAACATCAAACGTTGCGTAGATGGTTGCACTACGTTATATTGATTTGAGAGTCTGTGAGGATCCTTTAAGATGTGATGCAGTATATAAACGTTACAGGAGCCGCGAACCTTAGTTTTCGTTCTCTGCAGCGACGGCTATCCCCGCTGTGTTAACTGATGCACTGAAACTAGTTTCTGTAATTCTGTAAAGACAATATTATTGGCTATCCAAATGCAGAACTATCCCAGGCAGATTTTTCGTTTCATACAGTCGTTATTAAAACCACATAAAGTAAATTAAATACAAACTAACTCTGAGATAGTAAAACGCGAAGATTCAATACCGATAATGCCAAAGTTCGCTGCCTGGACTCTTTTGTCTCGAGCCAGTTCCATCCACCTCAACTTTTACCATCATTTCATCTAATTCTCTTTCTTCCATCAACCACTTCCAAGAGATCTTCCCACCAAAATTTTGTGTGCATTTCTTTACCCCCCCCCCCTCATCCTAGCCACATAATCAGTGCGTAACAGCTTCCTTGATTACCTGCGGATATTTTAATAACGAAGTCCCTAATCGCCCACGTAATATCCTCAATTTCTCATTTAAGTCTGCATAATCATTCTTAGGTTCAAATTTTTCTTTTTCAGGTCATTTTATTTTCAAAAGCTTTTAATTAATTTCAAACTCCAAAACCGCAAGTTATACAATACATCTTACTCTTCTCCTAGTCTCATCATGAATACCATTAACAGTTGAATAACGTTACTGTACATAATTAACACGAAAAGATTAATCACGGAATGGAAGGGCTGAGGAAAATCATGAGGAAGTCTGGATATCAGATGCTGTAGTCATCATTCGAACCGAGTAATCGCAGGTTACAAGCCACATTCATCACAGCAATAACAACGCGATCACAACCCCTGTCATGCTTAATTTCGGCCTGATATTATAATTTTGTAACAAGGCGGTCGAACTCAGAAGTGCGGTGAGAATAATGTCTGAGGCCTGGATAACACCAGATACAGATGAACCTGGGCATGGAGATGCATCGGTAGAATCAAATATGAAACAAAAGGCAGGGAGAGAAATTAGGGTGCATCACCCCACTATTTTCTCTCCTTCTCGCTCTTTAATTAAACTAACTTCATACCCAAATCTACATGCCCATGTTAGACTACAATGTCAGGTCGTCTGACGATGTCCAATATCGATACTTGGAGTACAGGATGTCTGGTTGAAACAGACAGGAAAGTTCACGCCACTAATTAAACAACAGGCGTCTAAGTACAAAAGAATTCAATCACGCTTACATCACTACCACCTTTGAACACCGTCCTGTCATCAATTCACATACAACGCGTATTCAGCAATCCATCTTAATGTTATCCTACCATTTTATCGTTTATCAAACAGGTTTGCATAGCAGTAACGGTCAAATCTAGACCCGATTTAAATCCTAGACGAGCTGCTGACAATTCTAATCGAACCATTTCGTAGTCTTCCCAACTCGTTGAACGCAATATAATATTTTAAGTTGAACTAACTAACTAACTAGATGGCTTACCGAACCCGAAGGTTCATCACCGAATTAACCAAAGCCCTCCACCGGACCCTGTCCTGGGCCAACAAAATCCAGTTTCCTTCAACTCCTATCTCCCATAGATCCCGCCTGAGATTATCCTCCCATCTACGTCTAGGTCTCCCCAGCGGTCTCTTCCCTTCAGGTTTCCCAACCAGTACCCGGTGCCCACCTCTTGTCCCATCCATGCGCGCTACATGTCCCGCCCATCTCACTCTTCTCGACTTAATCACCCTCACAATACTGGGGGAGCAGTACAGATTTTTAAGCTCGTCATTGTGCAGTTTTCTCCACGCCCCATCGTCTTCCCTCTTAGGCCCAAATATCCTCCTCAACACCCGATTCTCAAACACCTGCAATCTGTGTTCCTCCCTCTGAGTGAGAGACCATGTTTCGCACCCATACAAAACAACAGGCAAGATTATTGTTTTGTATACTTTAATTTTCAGGTTCTTAGAAATCAGACGGGAAGACAAAATATTTTGGACTGAGAAGTAGCAAGCATTTCCGGAATTTAGTCTCCTCCTAACTTCCTCACAAGTATCATTTTGATTTGTTATTGTTGTTCCCAAATATTTGAACTTTGTAACCCTTTCAAAGGATTTATTAGCTACCCTAAGATAATTTTGCCCGCCTGTCTTCTGATGACGAGATACTAACATGTACTTAGTTTTTTCTGAATTTACTTCCAGCCCCACTTGTCTACCAGCCTCTAGTAAAACTTCTGCGTTCCTCTTTATTGTATTTATATCGTCCCCCAATAAATTAACATCATCAGCATATGTCAATAGCTGATGTGTCCCGTTCAATTGCAAACCCTCCTGCCTACCTTGGACCTTCCTGATGGCGTATTCTAGCGCAAAGTTAAAGAGCAAGGGAGACAAAGCATCTCCTTGTTTTAGACCGTTCTTGATGAGGAATGTCTCAGATACATATTTACCTACTCGAATTTTGCTGCAGGTTTCATTTAAGCACATTTTTATTAGACCCACTAGCTTCTTTGGTATACCAAATTCAATAAGAATATTATATAGCACTTCTCTCTTCACAGAGTCATAGGCTTTTTTGAAATCTATAAATAACTGATGTACAGTCCCACCGAACTCCCATTTTTTCTCTAGTATCTGACGAATGCAAAAGATCTGATCAATCGTTGATCTGTTTCGTCTGAACCCACACTGATGATCCCCAATAGTTTCATTCGCATATGGGGTTAATCTTGCCAAAAGAATGTTGGATAGAATTTTGTATGAGGTTGATAGCAGCGATATTCCTCGGTAATTACCACACTCAGTCTTGTCCCCCTTCTTATAAATAGGAATAATTATGGATTCCTTCCATTGATGTGGCATCTCTTCCTTATCCCAAATTAACTGAATAAGCTTATGGATCCTCATATGCAACCCTTTGCCACCTGCTTTAATTAATTCGGCCGGAATCTGATCAATTCCTGGAGATTTATAACTTTTCAACTTCCCAATGGCTAGTTCCACTTCATCTAAGCTAGGTTCTGGCACCAACAGTTCAGCTGTATGCATTTTAATCTGTCTAATATCACCAGTATTATGAACATTTAAGAGCTCGCTAAAGAAATTTTTCCACCTATTCACAATTTTTATTGGATCTGCAAGCAAATTGCCACTATCATCCTTTACCAAATTAGTCTGGGGTTGATATCCTTTCTTAAAGTTATTAATGCCTCTGTACAGGTCTCTGATGTTTTTTTCCTTATTATTTGTCTCAAGTTCAGCAATTTTGCCCTTCAGGTATTCCCTTTTCTTAGTCCTAAAGGTTCTACTAGCCTCACGTCTCACGTTACATAGATTATCCGCATTTGTTTTGTTTGGGTTCTGCAACCATTGAAATTTTGTTTGCTTCCTTCGATCTATTAATTTTGAACATTCTTCATCAAACCACGGTTTATTTTGCTTTCTCCTGTAGTATCCTAGTTTCTCTTTTGCTGAAATTTTGATGCAGTTTCTGACATTTTCCCACTCCCTGTTGATGTCCACACTTTCATTATCCTCATTTGTCTCTAAAATTTGAAACCTATTCGAAATTTCAACTTGATATTGTTCCTTTGCCTCTCCCTCACTTAATTTTTTCAAATCAAATCTTTCTGTGTCAAAATTTTGTTTAGTTCGTCTACTTACTGAAAGCCGCTCCCTCACTTTTGCTACCACCAGATAATGATCAGTGTCGCAATCTGCTCCTCTGAATGATCTCACATCAATTACATTTGTCTGCCTTCTCTTATCTACTAAAACATGATCTATTTGATTGTGTGTTCTGCCATCTGGGGAAGTCCAAGTGTATTTATGAACATCACGGTGTGGAAATTTTGTACTTTTTACAATTAAATCTTTTGACGTAGCGAAGGTCACTGCTCTGACGCCATTATCATTACTAAGTGCATGGAGACTCTCGCTGCCTATTGTGGGTTTGAAGACATCCTCCCTCCCAATTTTTGCATTGAAATCTCCTAGCAGAATTTTCATGTGATACTTGCCAAATGTATCAAATACTGATTCCAATTCTTCATAAAAGCTATCCTTGATATCATCGCTTTTGTCTTCAGTTGGGGCATGAACATTAAGGACAATGATGTCGCACCAACGTCCTTCCAAAATTACGTAAGACAACCTGTCACTAACAAATTCTACTCTCTTAACTGCTGCCCTAATTCTGCTATGAACAAAAAAACCCGTCCCTAGCTGATGATTGTCATTCCCCTTTCCATAGAAAAATGTAAAATTGTCCACTGGGATCGTGCCCTCCCCCTCCCATCGCACTTCCTGCACTGCCACTAAGTCTAACTTATAATTACCTAATTCCCTACACACTGATTTCAGTGCCCCAGCCCTATAGAGGCTCCTAAAGTTGAATCAATTTAATTAAATAACCAAAAAAATGTACTAACCTTTCTCATTCTCATAATTGATCGCGTTCCAAAACGTTTCCCCGGGGGGGAAAAATTCCCTGTATTTCGTTGTCTCTGTAATTACAGGTACGTGTAGAGTCCACCCACATGGGTCCCTACAAAATCTCAATTAAATTTATATACACAGAACATCGTTTGCGCATGCATCAAGCCAATGTCCTGCAAATCTCTCTGAACCATGATAACTGAAGAGAAGGTCGACACTGCCCTGCATTTCATTACAACATAAAAAAGATTATTGATTGAAACCTCAACATTTCAGAGGGGAGCAGCTTTATGAATTCATCCATGAAAACTAAGTTTACAAACGAACAATAACATTAAACCTATCCTTTGAGCTTCAAATTAGCGGGCGTGCGGGTTCATTTTGTGCTGCTCGTCAGCGTTTCGGATGGGACAGACCGCTCAGAGCGCTCGCTTCTGCTCGTTCCGCTTGGTTCTGCGACATCAAAGCAATCAAACAGATACGAATTGGTTTTCAAGTGATTTCGAAATGGGTTGCAGCTACCGAAGTCTGTTTTCAGAGGAACTAAGACGACACTGAACAGCAATTTCATTCCTGTTAAGATTATTCTAATGCAATCTCAAAGGCTCATAGGAAACATTACTTAGGTAAAATCCACAATAAACTATTACATGTGAACTAGAGTGCATCTGAAGATTTCTGTCTTCTGGGTTGTTGCGCCGTGTAGTCTGGTCGATGTTTACCAACGTTTCAGAGGTCATACTGCCTCCGTCATCAGGGCGATGAAGATTTCTGTCTTCTGGGTTGTTGCGCTGTGTAGTCTGGTCGATGTTAACCAACGTTTCGGAGGTCATACTGCCTCCGTCATCAGGGCGATGAGTATGAAGATTTCTGTCTTCTGGGTTATTGCGCTGTGTAGTCTGGTCGATGTTAACCAACGTTTCAGAGGTCATACTGCCTCCGTCATCAGGGCGATGAGTATGAAGATTTCTGTCTTCAGGGTTGTTGCGCTGTGTAGACTGGTAGATGTTAACCAACGTTTCGGAGGTCATACTGCCTCCGTCATCAGGGCGATGAGTATGAAGATTTCTGTCTTCTGGGTTATTGCGCTGTGTAGTCTGGTCGATGTTAACCAACGTTTCAGAGGTCATACTGCCTCCGTCATCAGGGCGATGAGTATGAAGATTTCTGTCTTCAGGGTTGTTGCGCTGTGTAGACTGGTAGATGTTAACCAACGTTTCGGAGGTCATACTGCCTCCGTCATCAGGGCGATGAGTATGAAGATTTCTGTCTTCTGGGTTATTGCGCTGTGTAGTCTGGTCGATGTTAACCAACGTTTCAGAGGTCATGCTGCCTCCGTCATCAGGGCGATGAGTATGAAGATTTCTGTCTTCTGGGTTGTTGCGCTGTGTAGTCTGGTCGATGTTAACCAACGTTTCGGAGGTCATACTGCCTCCGTCATCAGGGCGATGAGTATGAAGATTTCTGTCTTCTGGGTTATTGCGCTGTGTAGTCTGGTCGATGTTAACCAACGTTTCAGAGGTCATACTGCCTCCATCATCAGGGCGATGAGTATGAAGATTTCTGTCTTCTGGGTTGTTGCGCCGTGTAGTCTGGTCGATGTTAACCAACGTTTCAGAGGTCATACTGCCTCCGTCATCAGGGCGACGAGTATGAAGATTTCTGTCTTCTGGGTTGTTGCGCTGTGTAGTCTGGTCGATGTTAACCAACGTTTCTGAGGTCATACTGCCTCCGTCATCAGGGCGATGAGTATGAAGATTTCTGTCTTCTGGGTTGTTGCGCTGTGTAGTCTGGTCGATGTTAACCAACGTTTCTGAGGTCATACTGCCTCCGTCATCAGGGCGATGAGTATGAAGATTTCTGTCTTCTGGGTTGTTGCGCTGTGTAGTCTGGTCGATGTTAACCAACGTTTCGGAGGTCATACTGCCTCCGTCATCAGGGCGATAAGTATGAAGATTTCTGTCTTCTGGGTTGTTGCGCTGTGTAGTCTGGTCGATGTTAACCAACGTTTCGGAGGTCATACTGCCTCCGTCATCAGGGCGATGAGTATGAAGATTTCTGTCTTCTGGGTTGTTGCGCTGTGTAGTCTGGTCGATGTTAACCAACGTTTCAGAGGTCATACTGCCTCCGTCATCAGGGCGATGAGTATGAAGATTTCTGTCTTCTGGGTTGTTGCGCTGTGTAGTCTGGTCGATGTTAACCAACGTTTCGGAGGTCATACTGCCTCCGTCATCAGGGCGATGAGTATGAAGATTTCTGTCTTCTGGGTTGTTGCGCTGTGTAGTCTGGTCGATGTTAACCAACGTTTCAGAGGTCATACTGCCTCCGTCATCAGGGCGATGAGTATGAAGATTTCTGTCTTCTGGGTTGTTGCGCCGTGTAGTATGGTAGATGTTAACCAACGTTTCAGAGGTCAAACTGCCTCCATCATCAGGGCGATAAGTATGAAGATTTCTGTCTTCTGGGTTGTTGCGGTGTGTAGTCTGGTCGATGTTTACCAACGTTTCAGAGGTCATACTGCCTCCGTCATCAGGGCGACTGACCGCTGTGAAAACCTCAAATCATACACAGAGTGCATCTGTCTCTATAAAACTACAGCAGCCAAAGGGGCCACTGTCCATCCCCCACATGATACACGAGTGAGCATGGCGCTAATGGTGGAAGGATGCCGACAGCGAAAAACCGAGACAGAAAAATCTGTCCCAGTGCCACTTTGTCCACCACAAATCCCACACTGACCTCCCTGGGAGGAAGTCCGAGCCTCCGCTGTGAAAGCCTGCAACTAAGCGCCAGAGCCGTGGCACAGCTCAGGGTGTTACGTAATTCGAGAGTTCTCGTACACAACCATAAGCGTCAGCAGCCAGATTTATCTAATTCCAGGAAGTAGAGGCGAATGCATTGTTATCTAATGTGCAGGAAATGCCACATCGATGCCGAATCATAACTGTACTTCCATTACGTCTGGTATGAAGGAAATGGAAATACCTAATTCCATGACAATCACCTAATCATGACCATAGAGCCATTTGACCTGATATCGGGGACATGACGCTGATGTTCATACCTGGGGCGTTTACTTCCGTTGTCTTTGAGGTACGGACAAGCTTGTTAAACAACAACCAAGTTCCCGCAGTGCAACCGTCTGGACCGATCGCGGCGATCTGGGCGATCTGGGCAACCACAGGCTACCGTAGCAACCCGACAACTATAGTACCTGTGGCGACCTGACCTGAAAACTATAGACAGTGGCGACCAAGGCAACGGTGCAGACGTGGGCGACCGAGGAGGCCGTGGTGGCCCATGGCATCCTGAAGCTGTATTGTTTAGAATGTAGCGACGCTTGGCGTCGGCGTTCATATCTGGTGATAAAAGGTATTGCGAGTCTTATCTATGCCAAATATTACGTCTTTTGGCGCCGTCGCGACACCCGGTGTCCGTTCTCCAGATGCGTTTCAGATGGCAACCTGGAGCTTACCTGCGACAAATGTGGTGTGTTTAGAACGACGCGGTGATTGGCGTCGGTTCTCAAATCTGGTGTTAAAACGCGTTGCGGGTCTTATCTAACGGAATCAGCCACTGTGGCTTCCTTCCACATCCATTCGAATTCACTATTCATTAACCATCCAATTATCAGACGTTGTAGTCTGAGCTACTGAAAAATTCATTAAACAGAACACTCAAAAAGACGAGCTATTTTATTTAGCAATTGGTCCACTAGATGAGAAAAACTTTTTTCCTGAAATTCTTTTCTAACTCAAGAGATGCTTCGTGGGAGATGATTGCGTACGTCTTCTCTTGCTCTGACTCGTGTAAAGCCGATTCCCGTTAAAATGGAACGGTGTTCACAATTCTCTGAAAGCAAGAACGACCTGTCGTTGGAGACAACCTCAGCAGTTGGCTTGATATCGTGAAATTCGTGATGCCGCTGTTCTGAAGCGAGTGCTAAGGGAACTGCTAATTAGTGAGCATACAACACAGGCTGTCGGCAACAACATTGGGGCAACCAGTGGTTGCAAAGCCGGTGAAAACAAGAGCCTATCTGCAGTAATTGGTAGATTTCATGCATTTTTCCGTAGTGTTCACTAAATGAACACATTGTGACGACAGATTGTTCACCTGCGATCATCGCCCTGATGATGGAGGCAGCAAGGACCTCTGAAACGTCGGTAAACTTATACCAGACTACACGGCGCAACAACCCAGAAGACATCAATCTTTAAATATGTGTCATGGTACAAGAAGTTGGCACGCGTATAAAGTACTGGCCTGATTAAAAACCAGACGTTACTTCGGGTATTCCTTAATATGATGACTATTTAACGAAAAAGACGTAAATGTAATAAACATGAAGTCCACTGAGGTTTGCAATACAGCGAAGAAAGCATTTTGAAAATATATGTACTCCCAATCGGTGTACACGTATTAACCATGGTTAGAGACGGCTCAAAAATCAAACTACATACTGTTTACTTCAAGGAATTAAGCAGTCAACTGCAGGATAAGTCTACTTCCACTCTATTGGGATTAACATTTAACAGAATTTAATTACCTGTCCACGATAAGCGGCCAGCGAACCGAGACACACAGATTATGCAGGTTTGTACAACTGGTACTGTTCCCAGAAACCTGCTAGCAGCATAGAGGAAAAACGTCGTAAGTCATCGATCGATCGACCACTTTCAGTTTCTACGCATTGAATTCATCAAACGTTCACTTGAGTAGCTACGTAATCAGCAGCCCCGGGTTCAAACCTCAGACGAGAGGCAGACTATCCTAAAGTTTATACCCCAGTTCCCCCATCTACACTCTTACCAATTCATAATTTGCAAATAGTTATTACACTGCACGCTATATATCCATGGCAACTAATAATAAGCGACGAATTAATCATCACAGAATTAATGAACAGGTCATAACTTGATAATTAATTCTCATATTGCAACTGAAGATTCCACATGTCCTGAAGATTTATCTTAAATAAATTTGAAATGTCTTCAGAGACCCTAAAATGAATGACGTTAATATTATTACCACTTCATAAGATCGCACTACCTCCATATTAGTAGACGACCGTTGATGCCAGGTAGTTTAAAAATCATTCCACCGGGTTGCCACCCGGTGGAATGATATACATACCGATTTTCACAAAATAATTATTAATTATTGGCAAAATAAAATACCGATGTCTTTGGCGTAGCAGACACCAGGCAACAGAGAAAAGAAGTTCAGCTGTCATCACAATCCTCTTCACATGGCTGCAAGGCATTTTGCTTCAACCTGACTGTACACAGCCCTCACTCGCGTGTATTCTGACATTGATGCATCTTAGGTTATTGAAATTCTGAAATATGTTAATAGGTAAGCACAGCTTTGTTTGAGCAGGCATCTCTTACAGATGGTCCAAAACTTTACCGCTGGTTAAATATTCTAATTACGAACTCAACTTTTGCTTCAAATCAATCCCCCCGAATTACAATCCAGTGACCGATGATCCCACAAATTGACCTACCAAACTCGGTATATGATACACCATCGAATGCATTAATTAATTTACTCTACTGCAATGATCATTAGTTATTGGTATTAGGCATTAAGTAAGTCTAACAAAAATTAAACTAAAATAACACCCAAAATACTCACGACAGTGGCATTTCCTCTACACTAAATACAATGGGTTATGCTGCCTGACTCGGTCACCAGAGTCTCGTTTATGAGAACGGAATTCACCATACGGAGGTTGACAAAGCAAAATGTTTTTCCAATGAACATTCAAAATTAATTTCAAAGTAATTTCTCGTATATCCCAGCAAATAAGACAGTATCAAAAACCAAAATTGGTGTAAATTGAAGAAACTTAAAATGACAATTTATTTTCCGTAAACATCAAAGTTTTTTTTTTTTAAACAGAGATTAACATAGTCAATACCAGTCAAGTAAATATAAGTTTTCCTAGATCAAACTGTTTGACTAGACGACGGACACACGTGTTTAAATTCATAACACAGGCTTAAAACTCTTACACTGTCCATTAATGAGCTTTCATTCCTGGCAAATTACGCACACATTTTTAATGACGGTCCACCTCGCTGTTCTTTCATAGGAAGAACATCCATCGATCAGCCACATACCAGTCCCTGTTCCCGGGCGATTTCGGACACTCACGGTATCAGGTAGTCCGCGTACTGCTACTGCTGGTTCGAATTCCGCGCGGGGCATAAATGTTTCTCGACATTTTTGTATGTTATACTGAAATGGTATGCACTTTGTGAAGGCAGCCATAACGTAAGCATAAAAAGATCTATTTGATTGGAATTCTGAGTCGAAAGAGGCCGAGATGTTCTATTAATTCCTGATAAAAGAAGAGGGAGAACGATGAGACGGAAGACTAATAATAATAATAATAATTCAAGCAAAAATAATTCCAGTAGTTATAGGGGCAACAGAAACTGTCTCCGGGTCACTCAGAAAATATTTGGCCAACATTCCGGGCGAACACGAAGTCAGGGAACTTCAGAAAACTGCCATTTTGGGAACTTCATACATCATCCGAAAGACGCTTTCATAAAATAAAATTATATAATACATGTGACACTTGCTAAAAACAATATGTATCCCGGAAATAGCTGCTGCCCTATGTACCTTAGGGACAAGGTCTGTCTCGGGTACATGGAAGTACATACCCCATAAAGTGGTGAATACATGGGATAATAATAATAATAATTCAATTCAATTCATTTATTTAAGCCACAGTCCAAGGGCCTTGCGTCTGTCTTGCATTCCGTTAAGCGGCGGAATTCAAAAGAATACTAACACAGTTCAGGCCTGTATCATCTTGCAACAGGAACGCCTGCTGTGAGAATCGCTTTACATAATGCATAGTAACCAAAAGACGAACGGATTATTTAGAACACGTACTCAATAGGTGTATCAAAATATTCATTACCGTCATCCAGCTGTTTATAACTAGAATGAAAAGGCCCAACGCAGCTTAGAGCAGAGTTTACGAATACGAACAACCCTCTCAGCAATTTTTCATCACTCATTTGTCTTAGTAACAGTGTAGCCTACGTCATTTAATTACCCACAGTTCGTCAGGTGACAGATATGCAAATCTTTCGAGTGGTGGAGAACAGATCTTTCACGTTTAACAATTTACTTGTACGTTAATGTGGCCTGTGTTATCTGTACAATTCTGTCAGCCCTGATGATGGAGACGGTATGTTCTTCAGAAGCGTTGGTACCAACCTACAAGGCCACATGGAGTTACAATACATAAGACCACCATTGACATCTTTAGCGCTGTGAGAAGCTCACACTTCCATACAGTAAATGTTTTTTATCCACAAAGGTTCTTTCGTAACAAGTATGAGGCCCGCGACATAATATGTAACCCCTGACCTTCCGATTACGAAGCTGGAGTACTAACATCTCAACCATGATGAAAAGTGCCTTGGGAGAATACGTTTCGGTTATGTAAACTGAATTATACTACATCAGGAAAGGGTCGACTTCTCGGCCTTCCTTTGGAATCTCGTAAGGTTTTTGTCCATCTTCGATTCGTTACAACGAAATATGCTGGACATTGCCCGCTGTCTGAGATTTTGGGGTTCGAACCCGTTTCTACGTTTGTCTCTCATTCACTCTTGCGAGGTATTGTAATAAAACGCTGACAAACCACTGCGACGTATGCAATGAAGATTCAAGGTCATCTATTTTAAAATGAACCACGGAGGTCGTCAAGAATTATTAAAATTACCTTCAACACTAAAAACGCTGCCTCAAAACTTGCTAAAGAATGATCTTCAGATATTTTCAATTTTCCGAATAAATGGTATATAAAAAAAATGTTGGCTCATTTATGTTTTTACGTTGGCTTTGCAACACATTTGTATTTACAACTAAATAAAACAGGTTATTGACGTCAATTCGTGTGTATCGCACACGCCATGTGCCCTATCTGGAGCGTATGTGCACAGAGACGTCCGAATCAAACCCAATTTTCATCATTTGTTTGTTTTGTTTTTCGCAGTGGACGGGGGCTTTTGAATCACTCTGTATTTGCTATTCACGTAACGAGAGTGAATTGGCCCATCCACACGTCACCTGATACAGTACAACTGCAAATACTGATACTATAGAACTAAATAATCGATACTAAGAGAAAGCTACCTCAGAGATTCAATCGTTCTACGTTTTAACTCCCTGCTCTCAGTAAAAGTACTCAAATGGTAGCTACGATTCTCTGAAATTGGAACAACAGTAACGTCATTTCGTTCAAGGTCTTAAAAATCTGCACTGTGACAGACCCATTATATTAAATCGTTGTGCAGCTAAGATAAACCTTGACGGACATGACGAATTTATTACGAACGCCCAAAAACTTTAAGTTATTTCAGACTCTGGTTCAATTGCAAAATTATATTGTGTCGAGTGGAAATTATCAAAAAGTTAAGAAATAATTTAATTAATTTTATTAAAATATATATATTAAAATTGTCCGTCAATCACAATAAAGTAATATAAGATAATTAAATGGTTAAAATATTATCTTTTGTTCCGTATCGAGTACTCGATTTACATATGGAACATTCTCGACATGTTTCGGCTTTCATAGAGCTGTCATCAGGTGTATGTTATAAACTCTTAATTCAATTACTAATTTTTTTAATTTTCGTATCATTTCTTCAATTTTTCACATTGTATCAACATTTGTTGTTGTATTATATATCATTGATACAATCGTATTGTCGGAGTGATGTTAATGCTGCGTATATTGGTCTGTGAATTAAAGGATTCATATATATCTTATAAATTAATTTTGTGTAGTGACACGCTACAAACATCTGCAGGTTCTAATTCTTCATTCCCCTAAAATGCCCTACACCTAATAAGGACGTTGTTTATACTGTTCTCATTTTACCAATCGCAAAGTCAACACTCAAGACAGTCTTTTGTCTCTCTCTGGTTCTTTGCCTTGCATTTTAGACCTCTGTGCTGCCTTCGAAGGGGCGGCACGACCATAACCCTACTCCCAATCAGATACACCCCTGAGAGCTCATGGGAAGACGATGAAATGCAGACAACCACTTACTGGAGTTGCTCTGACACCCTCCAGGTATGAACGCCTGCAGTCACTACTAACAGCTGTTCATACAGTGCGTTCACCGATAAAGTTGAACGTAACTGTCACTACTCGGCTCCCGGCCAAGAACTGCTATGGTACAGGTGATAACAGCCATCTCATCCTTCGCCATATTTATTTAAAACTCGTTCTTTTCCTGTTTTAATAATCTCGCAGTTGCTTTCTCTGTTGTTGATATAAAGTCGATACGTTTTAAATTACTGGTACTTGTAGCACGAGAACTTCCCGTTTCTTGTGTTACGCCATAATCAATATTGATTGTAAATGATTAATAGTTTCGAGGACAAACAACATCGTCTATGTGGGCCGAAGGTCTGGTTATTCACCTCGTGGAGTGAGTATCAAGAATGTTCGCTTTACAGTCAAACGTCACAGTTGCTTTTAAAATTATGCTACAAAGAAACTTGCGCTCACATTTGACGGACACCTGTCGACGTAATAAAACAACAACAACGATTATACACCTGAAGATGGTTCAATGAAAACCGAAACATGTCGTGAAAAAGATGATGCTCTAATTGTAAATCGAACATTTCGATAGAAAGAGCATCATTTTAATATATTTTAAATATTAAATGTTAATTGTAGTAATAATATTTTAATATTTAATAAAATATTTTATTTTGATTAGACGGTTAGAATTAAACAATTATAATCATCACAATATGACGCAACATTATCATCTCAACAACAACAAACTCCTGCTCAACTCATTTGACACGAAATACTCCATGCAGATGAAAGAACGTCGTTAAATAGTTTAAGATTCTTTGACCGCCTGCTTAAAATAATATTAATTATGGTCTGATGGAAGCCATTGAAAGAAATTACGTGACGCAGAACATGGTATTATAAATGGACGTTTCGGGTGCATGGGCACCACTCTTACTTTGTAATCGAGAGGTCCTGTGTACAACAGCAGACATTTACAAAAATAATTCATTTGTAATTTTTATCAAAGATGTGTGATATCACCTCCTTTCACTGTCAGGGCAATAACGCGACACATTTCAAAAATCAGAAAGGCGTATAGAAGTTAGTTAAGAAACCCTCATTTTGAAACTGGGTACAGATGATACTAAAACTGTTTTTATGGGGACTGAATTCAATTGGCTGAGAATAAAGACCGGTAGGAAGGTCTTGGGAACACAGCAATGAACGTAACGTAAGAAATCTCTTGGCCAGCTGACCAACTATCAGTCTTTCAGGGAATTCTTCCATCCAGTGATAATTCGCCCTCTTCACATCCAACAGTCAAATTATCACTCCGCACATTCGACCTTGTCTTTCTTAACATTGTTTCCTGTTTACTGAGGACGCCTTCAGCCCCCACCCCACCACAATAAAAGAGTGTGTTCGTGATGACTTCCGTAATATATTTATATTATCATAATATGGGGTCTGAAGAAAACTACGTAATGATGAGCTTAAAAATCTGTACTCCTCCCCCAACATTGTCAGGGTGATTAAGTCGAGAAGAATGAGATGGGCTGGGCATGTAGCGCGCATGGATGGGACAAGAGGTGTGCACCGGGTATTGGTTGGGAAGCCTGAGGGGAAGAGAACGCTGGGGAGACCTAGACATAGATGGGAGGATAATGTCTGGCGGGATCTATGGGAGATAGGAGTTGAAGGAGACTGGATTTTGTTGGCCCAGGACAGGGTCCGGTGGAGAGCTTTGGTTAATTCGGTGATGAACCTTCGTGTTTCGTAAACCATCTAGTCAGTTAGTAATGTATACCAGACCGGCAAATGGTAAGTTTCATACTTTTATGTATGAACTGTACATATGCAATATAAAAATATATGTGCTTGATAAACATTCTGCAATTTATTTTTAGGCTCGTAGCCATGGAAACTGGACTAAAAAATACCATAGATTGTTCGTCGGTTTAAAGACGTTGCACCGACTTCAACAGATTACTTCCTCCGAAATAATATTAAAAAGGAAATCTGAATCAATCTGAAAAGGAAGAGATCACGCACGACATATTCCAGAGTCTTCCTAGAAGAATCGATAAAAACCACGAAAATGCTCTCATGATATCGGCGGTTTGGCCGAAAATGTGGGGGTGAAGTAGTTAGTGTCGAGAGGATCCAACTTCAAACCTGACTGTGCTATTTGCTACTTTGTTACACAGACGTCGGTCACGTCTGCTTTCTAATTGCTTTCTATTCTCCAGCCATAATCAGCATGACATCATCTCGTAACATAATCTTCAATATATTTATCAACAAATTACGAAGTCGAGACTTCGATAAATGGATGTCATTCACTACATGTATTCCTTAACGTACTATTCTAAAAATACCTAATAAATGATACATCAAAGCGTGGGAAACATTATAGCACTGCATTATACGATTTTAAGTATACCGGTTTACACCAAAACGTGGGCAGTGCCTACACTATACCACAACAAAATGCAGTCGTGGGCACTAATTACTCCATAAATAACAATAATTAATATTCTTTCTTACCTTGGAACTAGTTTCCTGTTCACCTACGCCACATGCCTTGTGTGACATTTCCAGCCCGAATTGAATTGGGTAGAATCTGTTCAACAACGTCTGATAACCTAACATTCATTTTATAGATTCTTGGAACACGTGTCACAGTTCTATAACATCAACCCACATTATTCACATACACACACAATCAGAACAATTCATTATTACAGCGCGTTTTGTTCCATTTTAAACGTCGAAGAGACGAGTACAGTTCTCGGAACATATAAACAAATTCTAATCAACACAGTCACTTTCATTTCTGTACTCTGTTCTCAAACCCTGCAAAAAAGCAACAATTAACCTGTACAACAGATTACACATGTGAACGATCACTTCTAACTCTGTATCATAACGATTTCGTTACAATTATACTGAACACGCCCCCTACTTCCCCACAGCACGAAACACACTGCTCCTTCGCCTGCATCAAAACAAAGCTAGACAATTCTACACGGTGCATGACGCTCAGCGCATCCTAGCGTTAGTCACCAAGAACTACATGCGCTTAATACGAATGTAAAGCCGTGTCAAAAACATTTCTTGTAATTATTTTTCGTATTACAGGCCAGGAAATATTTAACATGTTATTATTACGTCGTTCACGTGCAAATACACTTACGTACGTATTTATACTCAAGACATGGTCTATTGGAGGAATATTGTAAACATAGCAATGTACTTTCGGGTTCACAAAACCACATATCTTGATCAGGTGAGCGACTATCAGATTCTTATTAAAGACTTGCTCAATGGTGTTAGTTACATGTAATGAAGAGGAATTTCCATTTGAAAATTGTGGTTTCTTTATTTTATAAAATAATCATATTCTCGTAACACAAAAAATCTCATTGGCTCCCGAATAAATATGCCTAGCGGAAAACTAAGAATGAAAAGGAAGACATCTGTGATATTAAAATCTAAGATACATTGAACCACTCACACTGAATATTCACACTTAAATTTTGCATAATAGTATATGGAATACGTAGACCTATAATTGAAGTTGTCAGAAATTTGTACTTTCAGAACAGTGTATGACAGACCATATGCCACAGATAAGTCATTTTTCTGCCAAAGAATCAGTCCAGATCCGAGGCGCTTTTAGACATTTCGTAACAAAATAAGTTTTATGGTGAGGGGTTGTTAGCCCCCACGTCCAACCCCTAAGCTGAATGACCACCCCTTATTGGCTGCCCTCGACTGCTTATTCATCAAAATTTCTCAGCTGCCCTTCAGACGTATCTGTTGGAGGCCTTCTCCATCCGCAGCCTGAGGACGGACCTTAGGTAGACGGGAATCGCTGGAGCGAACTGGATGCAGCTGGCTCAGGATAGGGTCCTGTGCCTGGATTTTGTGAATAACGTGATGAACCTTCAAGTTCCATAAAAAAAGTTGGCTGTTCTTTGACAAGCCGAGAATACAATCGACTTTTCAAAGAATATCTTGCACCATAGAGTAAGTGAGTGAGTGAGTGAGTGACGGCCGCTCTATTGGTGAGAAAAAAACACGTTACCCTTTATGGATCTCGATTATTCATTGTCATGTTCACAAAAGCCAGCCACTGGACCCTATTGTGAGCCTTATGAATCCTGTTCACACCCTCACAACCTTACTTACGACAGACTTCAAAATTACTCTTCTGTCTACGTGTTTATCTTTTCCTTCAAGTTTTCCGATTACATATTGCATGATTTATCATTGCTCACGCCTTCTTAATTTCGAGCCAATCGCATTCTCGCTGACTTTGACACCAGGATTACAGTAAGAAAAGCAATTGTAATCGATTTTCGTATCGAGACTGCTGTGAAACAGTGATCTTTGTAATAATTAATCGTTAAGAAGAAAATAAAACAAAGTGACTTGTTATTACGTGTAATTATTTGTTATTATAATAAAATCATTATTCTTTCAGTTGTAGTAAAATGAATAGGATTTCTCTTAAAGCAAACAAGAATTTTCAGACCGGAGTTCAGAAATATTAACGTAACTGGTATTCGAGGTTCGTACGGAGGTGAACAGTCGATTCTGGTCTTCTGGGCTGTGACAAGAGCAAAACATTGGTAACCACCTGCCGGATTATACAGCGTTACAACGCAGAACACTACTATCGTAATTCATTCGCTTAAAGGGATGGAGGCTGGCGATACCCGTATGAAATCTGAACATAGATGGATGAGCATTTGATTGGTAAACTCACTAATACTGTCACTCCACTCGGAATTAGCACTAAAGCACCAGAGCTGTCACAAGCAGCAAGGTATACTTGATATAGCAGTCAACAAGGATGACTGGGCAATGGATTTCTATGACTCCCACGCGTTCCTACAAACGACGTACAGGCTGTAGGCAGGTGACGTAATCTGAAGAACGGTGTAAGAACAAGGAGATTAGAGAAGTCAAATACTGCAAGAGTGCAAAGATAGCTTTCCACATATTTTCCACATTCATAGTCATTTCGTTTCATATTAATACAAAAATCCATTGCTGCAATATCGGGACTCATAAATTACCTCTCAGTGTTCTGTTCAATATTCAACACACACAAAAAAATTCAAACAACGAATGTAGGCTGCGTCTTAATTAGATACATATTTTATATGATGCAGCCCTACCAACTTTTTTTTAAAAAAAAGAAAAATTATAAATCTCGATTTGAGCATTATGTGCATTCAGGACTGTTCGTTACTCTGATAAAACCTCACAGTCTAGGGGGGGGGGGGGGGGGGGGGGAGGTTTGTGTTTTTATTTTGAACTTGCTTTTGCAGAGTTTTGAATTACGAAACTCAATACAACTAACTGGAGATATTAGGAAACTTATTAAACGGGTCGGATAAGAAACATTGCCCCTTCGATATCAACTATAAATATACCAAAAGTGAAGTACACGGACAACGAAAAATGAGTAATGGCGTCATTATTCCATCTCAGAAGTTCAGCACAGTTTATAAAGTGATGGCCTATGGCAGTGGTATTCAACCTGGGGTACGCGTACTCCCGGGGGTACGTGAAGACATCTTAGGGGGTACGTGAAATTTAAAAAAAAAATATTATTTTATGATAAACACTGAATAATCAGTGATGTAATTTATTTAATTTATTTTAGATGTAGATTATATACTATGTATAACTTGAATTATATACCAACAACTTTGGGGGTACAAAGTTGAAAGAGAAATTATATCTGGGGGTACGCGAACAAAATGGTTGAATACCACTGGCCTATGGCATAACCACGATTTTACGCCTATTCCAGTTTCAACTAATCTTTATGTTTTCGGAACGATTAATATTTGAGAATATATACTTTATCGTACACTTAGCTTTGTAACGTCGAGTGTGTATCATCAATAAATGAACATCATACATACACAAACTGATAAAGACAGAGAGAAACAGAGCTAGAGACAGACGAATGAAAAACTGCAGTGCATCTCATAACTTTCTTCACTGTTTCAAAAAACCTGTACTGCGATATGGGGAAATGTTATTGGCTTAGACGCAAGTTTGTTTCAACACAACTCCGAAGAACAGTAGTCTGATATGCCACGGAAGTGATAATACCAAAATAAGACCACAGCAAACATACGCTATAATGAAAATGGATTTGGGTGTGGTCATAACAAATGGAACGAAGAAATGGGAAGGAAACATGGTCGATACTTCATACCCAGTGGTAAAAACTCGATATGCAGTTAGTTCAGCGCGGCGGTCAGCTTCAGTTGAAAACAAAACATCTTCACTTTCGTAGAGAACAGAAACCAAATTTCATTCGTAATGAGAATGTGATATAAAACTTCATTTGCATGAGCTCATTCAAGGAAGTAGCCTCTTAAAGTGAACGATGAAGTAAGTCCATAGTATCCAGTGACATCAGACGACATCTGACAAATTTCCTTTCGGTAAGCATCGACATGAGATAAGAAAAGATGGCCGCCAACTTTCCTCTAAACCAGGGATTCCAACCCCTTTTCGCTGGCGTACCACTAATTCTAATTTAACACATTAAACGTACCACTAACCAAATTCGTTCAAGGAAAACTTATTTATGTTAATATTATCTTTTAATTTTCTTACTTAGTTCGCGTACCACCAGTGGTACGAGTACCATAGGTTGATAAACGCTGCTCTAAACACTTCAGTCTACTTGTTGAAGTTTGAAGTTTGCAGAAACCGTGAGCTAATATTTATACAATGTAGCGAACCACTTCCATTAATGAAAATTCCGACTACGTTATATTTTCCAGAAATAAAGCCATGTGTCGTACTCACCGTCGAGAAAACCTCAAATTCTATTCATAAAAATCAAAGTTTCGCACCAATTTCAATATTTGTAGTACTATTTAATATATGAAAAATGATTCATGCGACATTTCAAGTTATGTTAATGCTCACATCTCTAGCCCCAGAGATTCATTAGTCATAGCGACCAAACAAGTTCCTCGGCCGCCATTACCCTCTAAAAATAAGTACATTTCTGTACAATTTATTACCATATCAGACATCAAAGCCCCACGTAAGTGATGCAATTGTCACATTCAACTCAAAATTCATGAAGCTGCTACGTCGATGTTACTGACTGGCAGATAATTTAATACACCAAGTTTGGGCAGCATCAGGAAGTATTTAAAAAGGTGCTTTAGTTACCAAATTGGTGGCTGAGCTGTCATGTTATAATAAGACAAAGGATTGTTAGGCTTTGTGTATTTTGATATTATACGGTTTCACAAAGAAAAGAAAAGTAATTTGAGAAGCCCTTTACTACATAATAAATTAACTGCAAATGCATTTAATCGTTTTTAGTTTGGGATACTGAAAATTCCTTCAGGGAGTATAATATATTTTAATTAAATTATTATGCTACTTGGGGGAGCGCGTTCAATTCCTTCTCTGGTAAAGTATATTATAAAAACACAGGGTTCCTTTTAACGACCAAAACCTAAATACCCTACACGATGCCTCATTTACAGAAACCCTCCCTTGAAGAAGGAAAAGATCGACACACGTAAGTAACCACAACGATCTTCCTGTGGGATTTGATCCAATTTCTTCTTCTAATAAATAAGATACAAGATTGGTCTGCGTCTTTATTAACAAAGACTCATTGGTCTCCTTATATTAAATAATATCAGGAGTCAGTGAAAAATAATGTATTAATAATGAGCTTATGTGGTTTTAATCGTAACCCAGAGCAAAAAAAAGATACGGAAATATGATATGGGGGCGAACACTTCTCTTCGTGTTACACAAAGTTCACGAATAATTTAACGCCATAAATAAACACTGTATTCTGTAAGATTTGAGGTTTTCACAGCGGTGAATATGAAGATTTCTGTCTTCTGGGTTGTTGCGCTGTGTAGTCTGGTCGATGTTAACCAACGTTTCGGAGGTCATACTGCCTCCGTCATCAGGGCGATGAGTATGAAGATTTCTGTCTTCTGGGTTGTTGCGCTGTGTAGTCTGGTCGATGTTAACCAACGTTCCAGAGGTCATACTGCCTCCATCATCAGGGCGATGACTATGAAGATTTCTGTCTTCTGGGTTGTTTTGCTGTGTAGTCTGGTCGATGTTTACCAACGTTTCAGAGGTCATACTGCCTCCTTCATCAGGGCGATGAGTATGAAGATTTCTGTCTTCTGGGTCGTTGCGCTGTGTAGTCTGGTCGATGTTTACCAACGTTTCAGAGGTCATACTGCCTCCGTCATCAGGGCGATGAGTATGAAGATTTCTGTCTTCTGGGTCGTTGCGCTGTGTAGTCTGGTCGATGTTAACCAACGTTCCAGAGGTCATACTGCCTCCGTCATCAGGGCGATGAGTATGAAGATTTCTGTCTTCTGGGTCGTTGCGCTGTGCAGTCTGGTAGATGTTTACCAACGTTTCAGAGGTCATACTGCCTCCATCATCAGGGCGATGAGTATGAAGATTTCTGTCTTCTGGGTCGTTGCGCTGTGCAGTCTGGTCGATGTTAACCAACGTTCCAGAGGTCATACTGCCTCCGTCATCAGGGCGATGAGTATGAAGATTTCTGTCTTCTGGGTCGTTGCGCTGTGCAGTCTGGTAGATGTTTACCAACGTTTCAGAGGTCATACTGCCTCCATCATCAGGGCGATGAGTATGAAGATTTCTGTCTTCTGGGTCGTTGCGCTGTGTAGTCTGGTCGATGTTAACCAACGTTCCAGAGGTCATACTGCCTCCATCATCAGGGCGATGACTATGAAGATTTCTGTCTTCTGGGTTGTTGCGCTGTGTAGTCTGGTCGATGTTAACCAACGTTTCAGAGGTCATACTGCCTCCATCATCAGGGCGATTCATCAACGCAACAACCCAGAAGACAGAAACCTTAACACTGTATTAATCTAATGTTAAATTATGTTATTGTATCACTCCAAAACTTCTCGTCACTTCGCACTTCGCAAACTCCACGCTTTTCCGTCCGACAATAAATATTAACAAAAGTAAAAGCACGGATCTAGTGAAATAAACAGAAGGGAAAGAGAAACAAATTAAAGAAGAAAGGGGAGAAAGTAAGACAAATCTCTCCAGTCACGCACAGAAAACACGAAAGGCTACCACCAAGAGGCCCAAATGAATGGAGTCTGTTCTACTGAAACTGGGATTAGGCGAGAGAACGCTTGGCTAAGCATGGAAGCTGCCGGACTTATTTATGCCGCATTTAGACGAGCAGCAGGCCAGACAGCTAGGGAACAATGCGACTTCCTTCGAGCATAATTCTCTATTGTATCACAAACACAAATGTGCAGGATCGGTTAGGCTTCCCCGACATTTCACATGACCTCCAGAGGTTATTATCACTGACCTCTAAAAAACACGAAATGATTCACAGCAGGGGGATACAGCGTAAGAACAGAACAAGGCAAATTATATTTGAATATTCACGGTTTTGACCTGACAAACAAGGCTTAGCCTTACACTTCCCTGAGTGGAGGCAAATTCCGTGTATCTGTCGGTCCGTTCACTGACTCCAATCACAGACATCAACATCACACACAAATGACTGGCAATAAAGACCATACGTTTGGCAACTGAAAACAAACGACAAATGAAGTCTCTGTTACAAAATTGTGAGGTGAAAGCAATTATGTCGTCATAATATCTTGAGTCCAGACAATCGAACCCTGATAGTCCAGCTCCTAGTCCAGTCACCAACTAGAACTCATCCTAACCCCACGTTAATATCCTCTAATGTTCCTTTCGAAGACAGGAATTTTAATTACGTAACATATATTGAAACCTCTGAGGCTATTTCACTTTACGCTGGTTGGTCCTCGTATTAAAAGAGTAACAAGCATTCATTTTATTACTGAAAATAATCAGCGAGTTTTGTAAATGATCTATCAGGTAAAACAATATTAAGCAAACCTTCGAGAATCAAATATCCTACACACAGAATAGTGATGCATTTCACAAGACAGACAGACTGACGGAATTTCATCCTTGTTTTAATTAATTAGAATGAGATAAATCTTGTTTTTCGATCTCTTTCAAGAAGGACAGTGAGATGTCTTTGTCAGTGCAATTAATGAATAAGATATATTTGTTTCTATTCTTTGTGAAATTTACGTCACAGAAAGGTACTTATTTCATTTCCGAAAACTCTAATAAAGACGTAGCGAATGTGTCTCAGCTCTGATGTCGACTGATTATTTTAAATAAGAAACAATCTTCTTCATCACGTTCTTATTCTACAACTACCCCCCCCTCCCAACTTTCGGTAAGCCTACCATTCACCGTAAAAGCTACATTCATTTAAGCTGATACTTTATATTCATCCAACAGCCTAGTAGCGAAGTGAAATGTGGTTTTCAATTTAAGACTGGAGCTGAAGAATGGTGGTCTCCACGTGACATGGTTTAAATGTAATGCATTGCGCAGGAATACATTTTCGTAGCATCTGAAGTTAAAAGTGTTCTGATAGCGCGTGATGTTATCTCTAATTTCCGTACTACCTGCCATGTCAATAGCCAGCCGTAAGACTGAAGACCCTCTCCTGTTTTTAAATTTTCGTAAAACTGTGATAGAAACTTTTATGAAGGCGGTGTCTTTTGAATGTATCCTATATTTGACTAACGTTGTCAATGTAACCCAGCATAATCTGTTCCCTAGACCCACCGTGGTCGGGTTCTTTATGGATTTGTTCCAAAACGGAGTTTTGAGTAAGACACTTGGTTCTGACAGAGACGATACTGAGAATTTAGAAAATTAAATACGAATTTTCGTAATTTGTAGACTCCACTCTTCACATAACACCGTCAGAATAATGACTTTATGATTTGAAGACGTGTAGCACGAAGTAAAACGCACAAAAAATGTTGGTCGAAAAAATTCAAACAGCCCACCTGACAAGTATAATAATAATTGGAGAATAACAGAGAAGTGGATCTTGAGGATACACAGTGTAGAAGAATGGGCTCATTCAATTGGTTTTTCAATGGCGGGCTTTTGTTAATACGGCGACGACCTTCCAGGATTACATTAAAACAAGACGATTTATATCTAAAGAAGATTCTTTGCCTCAGAGTTAGTTGACCAAGAACTAATGACCACATGGAGTTTAATAAATATTTTCGAGGTTCATGACGGACAAGTTTTAAACTGCATTCGGTAAAGGAAGGGGACGTGACCGGCACTGAATACGTTAAATCCTCCATGCATACAGTCGGGGCGACTTCATTCTTCGGTGAGCGTACCCCCAGCGTAGTTAAAAATGGCGACTCTGACAGTGGCAGCGCGTAACAAGAGGGTGCGGTAATAAGTCTTGGTTACTTCATCACACCAAAGCGACAGCTGCGCCCCATTCGGCTGGTTCTAGTATATGTACAGTATAGGGTATCTCATTGAATTGCAAACTACAGTAAACAGAGTAGAAGAGATAATTGGGGAGAAGGAGGGTGGAATGGAGACTAGATTAATGTGCAGCTACAGTCAGAGTGATAGTGAGTGTTATAAAAGTAATTGCAACCTCTAACATCCCATTCCACGCCACCCCACAAACTATATTAAAAAAAGAAAGGAAACTTTAAAAAGTACAAGAATGTTAGATGATTACGACTTCCATGATCACAGAGGGGGGAAAGTTATTTGAATCATGCGTTTTATTAAGGGTCTGAGGAGAAACGCACCACGGATAGGGGACATGTAAAATGCATCGAAAATATTAGCTGGAAAACGTCAAGGGACGAGACTTCTTAGAAAAACCAGAATAATATTCTAACAGACCTTATAAAAATAAGATCTGAGGGGTCAGACTGGATTAAACTGGATTAGGGTACAGTCCAATGGTACATTGTTACAAATACAGTAATGAACAACTAGGTTTTATAAAGTTGGGGACATTCTTGAACAGGTGAATGAGTATAAAGTTTTCAAGAAACATTCTGCGTCAAGGAGTAATTTAGTTGCTTAGCTAGTTGGTTTAAATACTTCCCTTTCACATGGAAACATTACGTTAATTTCGAGAAACTTCTGGACGGTCAGCAGCTTATTTAGAGACACGGGCTACTTTATACTGCTCCGCACTGTACTTATTACGAACGTCATTTAAACACACGTGCATTCGCCGCACAACCAACTGTTCGAGCCACGTGCTGTATTTCAATTTCGATTTTCTATTTGCCATAGAAATTATATAAAACCAATCTGCGCTTTGGGGTTAGGAACGACATGAAGCAACCTCAGCGCCGTCCCCCAACGGCAGATATCAGAACTGCTGATCTCGACGAGGCAACATATTTCAACATAAAACTGCAGCAACCGGCTGTTGGTTCCACCTGGGTGGAAAGCAGGCACGTCTGTTCATAAAATCAATGCGAAAATTGGTACGGAGGACTTTTAGGATTAAAGGGTTTCGAATTCAAATAAATGGATCTCAGGGTTGGAAAATACAAAACTGAACTCCACGAAGCAGAGTCTTTGGAAACTAATAATCGCTGTCAGTCAAGAAATACAAAAGATTACTGTCTTCTGGCTTGTAGCATCATGTAATATGGCAGAAGTTTACCAATGTTTCGGAGTTCTTTGCTGCCTCCGTCATCAGGGCAGCCATCTTCGTATTCACTGCCGTGAGAACCTCAAATCCTACTAAAATGTACCGTGTTTACAAGAGCCCTCAACCGGTCCCCATCCTGAGCCAGATCAAACCAATCTCTTTCGTGAAGGTCAATTTTAGTATTGTCATCTCATCTACGCTTAGGTCTTCCGAGTAGCATTTTCTCTTCATGACTTCTAACCAAAATTTTGTAGGCATTTTCATATTTCGGAATTTCATACCAATTTTCATGAAAATCGGTCAATTCGAGAGACATGGACGGACCTGATAGGTGTTCCTCACTTACGCTAAAGCTCATACCTAAAAAAAGAAGTCTATCATCATCGCCCTGATGATGGAGGCAGCAAGAACCTCTTAAACGTCGGTAGACTATACGGCGCTACAACGCACAATATACTCGCCGCTGTGAGAACCTGAAATCCCACACCTAAAAACGGTTACGCTCCAATGCTTGAACGTACCTTAGTGCCGTGTGCAACCTATCATGGCGGCCTTTCCCTGGGAGCTCACCACACCTGATAAATTTACTGCCACAAAATTGAAATCCCTTCCCAGTAGAGACGGCTCTGTGTGGTCTAAGATGAGCTAGGGTGGGGGAGATTTAATCCCAAGTTCTGGTACACGTAAAGAGTGTCACCCTGGGAAGAGAAAGGGGGGGGGGGGGTGTATGCATGGCTAACTCCATACATTGTGGGGAATTAGATTAAACTGGCCGGACTGGTTGTACAGTTTCAGTTTCACTGTAATAACTGTTCTAAAAACATACACCGCTAATGCTGTAATTGTCAGGAGCTGTTTTCTTTGAGACGCGAGATGAATACTTAAAATATTATTTCGACCTGCTTCAGCTTCGGAGGATAAACTTCTCAACAACGGATGTGAAACAAAAATAGCAAACACAGTAAAGAAAGTACCTGGAAAATAAATCGTTAAATCGGAATGAGAGTATGCGTTTTCAGTCGTGTTTGTAACAGCTATTTAGTGGACGAACACAGGAGGACCAAATGCGAGACAAATCTTCGACAATACAGTGACTCAACTGTTACCTCCAGCAATATTTATGCAGGGGGGACACAGTATGTCTGTATAGTTCTATCACCAGCAAAATCCCCCGTAAGCATTCACACTGAGCCCATTATCCATCCCTCCATGCATTCCATTATCATCAGTTAACCCCCCCCCCCCCCAATCCAAATCGCACAACTTTACACTCACGAAATCAAAAAATGTGTCACAAGCTACAATCTATCTGATTTTAATTATTGGTTGTTTCTCGTACAGCAAGAGCGTTGCATATAATGTGAAAAACGTATTCATTTACACCCTTTAGACAATGAGTATTAGGTAGTTTCCATTCTGCACAGTATTATATAAAAACTGTTAGAAGAGGAAACATGTCAACAAAGGAGGAAGCTATTTAGTCAGCAGTTTTCAGACAATATATAAAATTTGGCACTCGACGTGTGCTATTTTAGCCCACATCAATCTAATGTAACCACTACCTCAAATGACACGAAACCAGACTTCAAAAATTTTCACAAAACGGCTTACAATAAAAATGAAAAAGTACGCTGGGATAGTCGAGTCGTTAAAGCGACTAGCTACGGGCCAGAGAACTGGGGTTCAGTTTCTGCCAGGCATTTACTGATATAAATCTGATGATCACTACACATGAATTTACTTACTACTGACTACACCCTTTAATTTAAGATGAACATGCGGAGATATAAAGGTGCTACAGGGCTGATAAGATGCAACAGAATATCAATTACAAAGTTGCTTTTAATGGAAACTACTATTCGTACTTCAACCAATTTTCCACAGCAATTCAGCAGATCTGTAAAAAATGTGACCCACTTAATGGTACCTGCACCTTGTCGTGGTGGTGGGGCTTGAGTACCTCAGTGACCCCAAGAGCTACTGGTAGGGTCTCCCTAGCCAGATTGGTCGATGGGGAGAGGTCAGACTAAGACAGGTACCCTGGTCCTCCTCCAGGCTAACAACCTTGCACCGTAGAAAGGAAGATGTTTCGAAACCTCGATCAAAGCCTCGGACAGACGGACCCAACAGAGGACCGAATGGAAGAGGAGAATTGAGGAGGCCATGGACCAAATACGGACCGGAGAGCCATAGAAGAAGAAGATTTGAATGTACCTAGTCTGAATACCAGTCAGGGTGACCAATACTGATAGAAATTTTCATAAATTTTCTTCACTCTATTTAGGAAAATATTCCTTTCAAAGTGGTATATGACATGCATGTAAGCAAGAAGGTGAACAGAGACCTCTTCGAAGAAAATTTTAACTTATCATACAAGATCATAATTTAACTCCATGGTTAAAAATATTTCTCTTCATAATATTTTTAAGATACCAGAGCGGAAGACCAGCGATGAAGGAAAAAAGTTCAAAAGGAAAATATTACTTAACTTTAATAAACATACAATGGTCTGTGACCACACATATGTGCGTGGTTTTTGAAACCTCACACAGGTTGAAGGCACTGATGTAGGATTGTACTCTCTTGTGCCGCAACGTCCTGTGAAGCAGGAAAATCCCTCCAATGAGTCCTAATAAATGTCTAAATGACAAAAACTATACATTGGAACACGCTGGACAGCTGAAGAAGGATGAAAAATTACAACTAAATGAATTTATCAGCAAACTTTAATGCAATATTAATACAAAATACCTGATGAAGGCAAATTTTAATTTTATATGGATGACATCACATTTGAATCCTCACCTTGTTAATCCATTAAACAGCAAGGTATTATCATAAAATCATTACATTTGTTTTGACTAAATACAATCTGTTGCTTTAGGCTTTAATGCAGGATTTGACATCTAGTTTATCAGTTGTGTTCAAGAAACTTTTTTTTTGTCCTTTCATATAGTTTCTTGGGCAGCTGTCACCAAATTGCAAGTTTCAAGGTCACAGCAAATTGTACAGCTGAGCCCAGGCAAGTGAAGACAGTTCAGAACTCGCAGCACAGCAATGTTGTGCTGGTAACTTAAAGAAGTGTTGTAAGGGGGTGAAGTCCTTCCATTGTTTTTATACATGCAATTTTGTGATGGCTATAAGTCATTTTTTAACCTTTATCACGTGGGAGACTTTAACTCCGGGGTAAACAATTTAGTGGTACGCCAGTGTCACACGTGGCTAGCTGGAATGTGCATGCCATGATGCATGGATAATAAAGATTAGTTTGTGTTACCACTAACATTTATTCTGAACAGCTGTAGTTTGTATTATAGTCAGCAATGTTGGACCATCACCAGTGAATGCTGCAAATTTCACTACATATAGACACTAAAAGAATTCACAAATTTTTTTGCTGGATTATGGTCCTGCTTTCTTCCCAATAAAATAAAAAGACATGTGCTTCGCAATTTTCAAAATCCCATACCAATGTAAGGGTGCAGACTGTCATAATTCTAATAATTTGTAAAATCCTTTTATTTATCTGTATATGGCTTATCTTTGCCTTATAGTAACTACAGTTATTTATGCCAGAAGTCTACCAAGTAAAAAAACCAGCAAGTCTGCCAATTTCAAGAAAACCACAAATTAATGTTAATGGATTTTCCGAGTCGAGTGACCAGATCTGTAGCATTACAGAGGTAAAAGCTATACTTTCAATTCAAGTCCTGATGTCTGCATACATTATATTTGCAAAAATACTCATTAAAATAAGCACTTCTTACATTATCCAACTACATGTTTCATAGCTAGTGTTATGTTATTACAGATTGTATAAAATTTAGCAGGACAAGTTTGGGGTAGCTTCTAATAGCATAAATCATGCACAAAATTTTGTTAAAATTGGTCAACTGGTCAAAAGTTAAAAGGAGCAAAACACACAGACACCATGGTCATCTCATAACTCTAAATTTTTCCTGAAGAAAAAGAAGGTAAAAGATACAAACAGGATTGGGAAACTTTTGGAAAAATGAAAATTAAACCATAAAAAATAGAACATTTACAAAATTGCTTCAGTTTATTTAATAACACTGTCTGCAGCTCAGACTATATAGCGTCGGAAGATGTCAGTATGAGGCATCCTCTCCTAATCAAAGCACTCAAATTTTTTAGACAAAGTATGTAAAAATAGGCAATTAATTACAGCACCAAACTTGGAAACATCTTCATTCCAAACACACTGTAATTTCAGGAAAGAATAATTAAAATAATGAAGACCATACCAAAATTTGTAAGGACCTCGCGTCTTCCAGCAACAACACACATAAACTGTGTGTACCAAAACCAGTGAGAAACAAATGTGAATAATACAATTTATCATATGGGACTTAAATCCCCACATTATGGGGCTGCCAACTGGACTTTACCTCCAAGCAATATGCCAGCACAGCCAGCTGGATCACATGAAGGCGTGATGCATGGATGATAAAGGTCAAAAACTTCTTTTCTAACACCAAATACATTTTCATACCCTTTCATCACACAAAATTGAAAATCATTTCTGAAATTCAAGACCCAACGATTCCACTAGGAAGCACAAGATGTCTGTGTTTTCTTCAATCTAGACAAAAAGAAAATAGATGGAGGTTTAAACCCAAATAATGCCATACAGCATAAAAGGAACAAACATTCAAGTAATTACTCACCAATTTTGCTGTGGGCTTACCAAGTCCATGGCCCGCTTTAGTTTCAATACGAATCAGAAGAGGATTTGTCTGCAAAACAAGATGAGGATTTTTTTTTAAATTAACAATTCAGATGACATTATCAAAATACTTGTAGCTGTGAGTTCTGTAGGAATGAAGTCAGTTCCTTCATGGTGCATCTGCATTCCATTAAAACAGAATTACACAAATGGTCAAAACATCTTCTACTTTTACATGAACTTTATAAACTGCTGTGGTTATGAGATGTATGTTCTTAGGTTAAAGATTCCCATTTCTTTAGGATCAAATTTCAATGATCTTCAGTCTCACTATCGAATTTCTCCAAAGTTAAAATATGAAGAATAAATCTGACATGTTGAAACTTCACGCATTTTATTTCAAATCGACATTTCTCTCTCAAAGTGTTGATCACAAAAGCATAAAGTGTGCAGAGCTTATACAAATGCTCTGTAGCTTGTAATGCTTTAACGATTGAACTTACCTGATCAGAACAATTTCTCAACACATGATGCAGGGTAGCAATGAACTTGAGAGAATGCAGAGGAACCACACGATCATCATGATCAGCTGTCAGCAGCAAAGTGGCAGGATACTAAGACAAAGAAAAATAAATTAACACTCTCTTCAAAGAAGACATTCATCACCATACGGTTCAACTACATTAAATTCTCATTATACATTCAATTAATAAATTTCAAAAATAAATGAGTAATAAACTTCTACACAACAAAAGTATGAAAACAGTTTAGGTCGGTTAAGTTCTGACAAGTTTTGCATTCAGCTTCACTGACCTGAATAATATCACCATGAGGCACTTTCACATTGTGCAGTGGTGAATATTTGATTAGATTTTCATAATGTTCCTTCTCGTCGGAGCTGCCATAGTCCGAAACCCAGGAATAGCCTATCGTAAATTTGTGAAACCTCAACATGTCTAAAACACTGTAAAAGAAATCATGAAAGCAAATCAGACATCTACGAAGTCTCATAGATAAATAACTGAACTGACGTTTGTATGCAGAAACTGGCAACACTGGTTCACTGGCATCAAGTGTCTACATGTTTATGCAGTTTCATGCCAAGCAGTCAATGAGATTCTTACCCAACTTGAACAATAGCTGCTCCAAAGAGATCAGGTCTTTGGTTGATGCATGCTGCAACCAACAACCCACCATTTGAGCCACCCCGGATGGTCAGCTTCTCACGACATGTATAGCCTTCCTTCAGCAAGTATTCTGCTGCGGACTGGAAGTCATCAAAACCATTCTGCTTGTTCAGCAGTCTGCCTGCATTATGCCATCTCTCTCCGTACTCTCTGCAAATGTACGACGATTACTACGTCACCTACGCTTTATTCATAGATAAACTAACCTCACGGCAGAGTATTCCTTAGAAAGTGCCTGCTATTTTGGAAAAAAAATATTTCTTCACCATGGTAGCTAATTTGGATTAAGTGATCTCTATGTTCAAGTTTTTTGACAACAATCTTACATGCATTTCTCATTTCACACACAATTTAATCATCGTAACAATATTAGGTCAAGTGTACAAATTATGAAATTTCTCATTATGCAATTTTCTCCAACCTATTACTACTTTCTTTCTCGGGTTGAAACCATTTCCTAGGCATCTTGTTTTCAAACATCCTCAAACTCAATTGTGCAGTAAAACACCAGTTGGGTTGGCAAGGCACAGAAGGCACGTGTTTCTGTCCTCAACATAATAAGACAGAAGATAGTAATTAAAAACTTTTGTAAGTTTTTTGATAAAATTGACAAACCCTCAAAGATTAGAGAGAGATTCATGAATTTCTTCTCTGAAGTTTTAATCCTTTCATTACATTAGAAAATATAATGGCAATGGCTAGCAGAGCAAACTCACCCGCCTCCTCGAATGTTTGGTACAGCAAGAATTCCTCCAAAATGCTGAATGAAGACAAGATGGGTGACACTAAAGGTGGGTAAAATGCTGACATTGAAACCCCCATAACCATGCAAGAGGCATGGTTGTTTACCATCCCTCACAAGACCCTGCAACGAAAGGAATAAAATCAGCGTAACATCACATCTACTCAAAGTAATTCTGTACGTCAGTAAGAGAAAGTCTAATTCATACCAAAAAAGTCTGAGAATACAATACATATAAGAAGGAAAGGTAAAGTAGCTTGTGGGTGACGTTAAAAAATGTGCATGCACGAGTAGGATTTGAGGATCTCACTGTGGTGGATGTGAAGAGAACTGGCTTCTGGCAGTGGAAGTTTACTGGTATTTCAGACATGCTTGCTGATGATGGAGGCAGCAAGCACCTCTGAAATATCAGTTTACTTCTACAAGATTACATGGCGCAACAAGCCAGAAGAAAGCCATCTTCATACTCACCACCACTAGAACCTAAAATCTCACATAAATAACTCAAAGAAAACTATATTTGAACTCATTTGTATTCCTGGTAAGAGCTGTGATCACTTAGCTTCTTAATTCGATACTACACTATTACTTACGGTTTTGTAGACCAAAAACATTGGAATTTTGGTGCCATCCTTACTCTCATAGAAAACTTGTTTAGTTTCGTACTGAGATGCATCAAAATCATGAACTCTGATTTCTCTAAACACCTGTAAAATATAGTAAACATTTCATTATCTTGACAAACAAAGTCCTCAGAAACCACAGATGGCTATTTGTAATTTTAGACAACCTTATATAGTCACCACCGACCACCGACCTCTCTACCAGGGTCAACCATTCAGCTCTATTATGACCGTCTTTTCCATTTCTTTAGCTGTGCTCATTCCATCTCTACTCTCATGCGTGTATTTTCCCTCACTTGGCCTCCTCGCATCGTCACTGATATCCCAAATGGCAATTTATTCAATATCTTAATTTTTTATTCCCTGAAAAAAATCTCCTTTCTCGTCCATACAACTACATTCTTAATTAGTTATTCTAATAAACAGACTCGATCTCTATTGTCATCACTACAGATGATAAACAAAAGGCTGAATTTAGAAGAGCAACGGAAAGTGAAAGTGTTGACTTCCAACAACAAATGGCACCGTAAGTATGTGAATTATGAGCCATATTAATTTAAAAACATGGCAGATTTTCAGGTGAAACCAGTTTAAATATTTATTAGTATAGTCTTTACACAAGACACGAGCATTCTTTCTTCATATCCTATATTAACACCACTTTTTTTGAACTGATTATCCCATCTTCACGTTTCTTTTCCATTTCACAAGCTCGTACACCGTTGAAATTGTTGGGTAGCTTTGAATCAGGTCTGACGTTTTTCTTTCTGAATGAAGATTAAGAAGTCAAAATGTAATGTTGATTTTTCTTGAAATTCTTCTGGAGATGTTTCCCTGTTGGTAGTGGGGTGAATTAATATAAGACTCAAACAAAGAATACCTGTGTGCTGTGTAAAGATGGAACTAATAAACATTTAAGTTCCGATTCACAACACGATGCTCCTTATATTTCACGTCAGACTTTCTACAACACAACATGAATTAAATGAATTAATATTTTAAGGAAATAAACTTTTTAATGTTGCCATAGGTAGGTTTGAACTCATAAAGTCCTCTGTAGAAAACAGTGATGAACAAGTTACTTACCTCTGGTTCTAACACACTCTTTGTGAGATCACAGCGATATATAATGCCAGGACTGAGGAATGACGTAAACTGATAGAATATCTCTGTGTGTTTCTTCTTGCCCGAGTAGCCGGTAACTGTGCCGACAGACAGTGGGAACGTCTTGAGCAGAGCGCCAGTATTGAGCTCATGTAGCTGTAAGACACTCTGTACAACAACACATAAACTTTATTAGGACAGAATTTCAAAAAAAAAAGTTCAATTTCGTGCTTTGTTAAACATAAAAACAATAAAAATGTGTGGATGAAATTAACATTTTTTTCATGGTTTGTCATAAATGTTACATTGCAAACATTTACAATGACCTCAATTTGAAGCAAACAATCAGATCATAGCATAATTCACCATATGAAAAGCTAATACTAGAGAAATTTATATTATATCACAAAAGAGACTACTGGGAACATACATATTTCTGAAAACAGGAAGTAGATATTAAAATTATTAAGTACAAAACATGTGGAACCAACCTTGGCCTATTTTAATGTACTACCTCAGTGCATGGTAAAATTCAGTAAAATCACAAATACCTCTGACATGACAGCCAATCTCTAAAACCTCCCAAACATAAAACAAGAGTTCCAACCACTACCGCATTCACCATTAGCAAACAATTAAATTCACCTTCACATCGTGAATGTAGCACACAACCAATTTGTCATTCTTCACTGCACTAGCCCAATCCAACACATCCTTCTCATGTTCAGGGACCAATGTAGTCCAGTTTTCTTGGCTAGGATTAGTGAAATCAATCTTGATCAGATGATAGTTGGGAGCATTTTTATTGGTGCGGAAAATACATATAGGGCCTTCATTTGTCACATACTGCAGAGAAAATTAACAACAAATTAGTTGCAATATTACAGTTTTGTTTTAAAACTATAAAAGATTATCTCATTCCATGCACACGTTCAATATAAAACCACGCTGATAACAAAGTACGAGGACTGATTATTACTAGATCGTATTTCTTTCATGGCTCTTTCACTACTCTTGTGTTATGCCTTCTGCACCATCTCATCATCTCTGTACTTAGTGGTTTCCTTATAAATGAAGAGACCATACTGATGGTGCTGACAGACAGTATAGATTATTAAAGTTTCTACTCTGGAACACGGTGCAGAAACAAAACAGCAACATTACCTCATAGTCAGCTTCCAATTTGTAAACTACTTGTGTAAGATTCAGTTTCCCCGAGATTTTATTATCAGGCAGGCTCTTCAGGTCACAGAAGAAGAGCAGATTATCACGACAGTCCTTCTGTGGCATCACAATTAACCACTGACCGCAGTCGCTCACTTCAGCATCTCTAAATACAAAGCAAAACATCATAACGACAAAACGCTATTAACCACATAATGCAAAAAAGAAAACCCTAGACTTATTATGCTGACAATACTAATTATATCTGGACAACACCAACTGCGTATTTTGTCAATTTACAATGCTACAACAACTGCTAAAGTAACGTAGCTTCAAATGATATAAGCTAGAATGATAACGAACACGAAATAGTGAATATTACAAGTCTAACAACAAAACTCTTATTTTATATAATAATTTGGTCTCTTTTCAAATATTTTATGTACACAGTGATTTTCAGGAACATAATCAGAGAATATATAAAGGTATGACTATCCCCACTGTCGCTTTTATATTTCCCCTCATTCGCTATCCACTGGACATGAAAGTATTTTCTTACATTCTCCATAATGGCTCTTCAGGAAATTCAACAACCAATATATCTTCTGATTGTGGTGTACCAACACGGTGATAATAAAGTTTCTGGTGTTGCATGCCGACAGTTTCTGAGCCATCAGCCTTGCCGACCTGGTCAGGGTATCTCTGTGAAATGTAATTTTTTTATATGTTTTGCAATTCAGTTGTGACACAGAATGTAATAATGACATCACAATAAATGTCAACAGTCAAAATTCTGTTTTTTAATGTTTCATCAATCAATAGGTTTACAACTTTTAAAACACAGAGAAACGATAAAACACCATGCGGTGTTATTTCGTATTCACAAATTACCTGTAAATACTTATTCGAGGAGTGATAATTGGATTGAAAGAATTCAGAAAGTTTTCAGCGGAATGTCTGTATGAGTGAGGAGCAAAAATTTCTTTTGACACTTTTAAAATGTTTAACAAAAACTCTTTAAAATTAGAAGCTGCTTAGTCTACAATTAGGTTAGCTCAGAACACATTTTAAAATTACTTCAACATCTTCATTCATTCATGCATGCATCTTGCCCTTCTGAAGTAATCCCTTTACACATTTAAAACCTTGCGGTAACTTCGACCCAGTACCTCCTGCAACATTCATTTGCCACACCTGAGATTCATTGTGGTTGTACATAAGAACTGCTTGTCTGTTAAGAATATTTCCAAAGTGTACATTTACAATAAAATGTCATTGCAAAGAACAGTATTATAACGTTGAATTAACTTCTTATTAATGTATACTTCTGATGGTATAAACATATTCAGTGCATGGAACGAGGAATGGTGGTGGGATATGATCGAAAGACTCCCTCCGAGACAAAACAGGCCAACTGTGACATACCATGAAGACAATGATGAATTTTACTCTATGTGTACACAATTCAAGCTTACGTCACGAAGCGTCATTGTAAACTGTCGATTAATTTAAGATTACCATCTTTTGGGATGTTGTGCCATGCAATCTGGAAAGAACTTAACTGGTGTTTCAAAGGTGCCCACTGCATCCATCATTATGGCGATCGTCCTGATGATGAATGCAGTAAGCACCTCTGACACACTGGCAAGGTTCTATGAGACCACATGATGCAATATCATATAGACAGTCATCTTCATACACATGCCTGTAAGAATCTGAAAAATAACCTACAAAGTTCTTCTTTCTTAAAAACCTGAAAACATAATACTTACTCCATAAAACAATCCTTCATTATCGTGAGTCCAAGTCATCGATGAAAACTTCACCTTTTCTAAAACTTCAGGATAATCTTCACCTTGAAATGAAGAAATAAAACTAGATCACTACATAAATCTGCATTAATTTATCCCACCAAAGTGAAGAAACAGGTGCATCCTTCAACACATTTCTACCTTTCCAGTATCTTCACTGTCCACTCAGCCACTAGCATGGCCCCCACCTCACATCTGTGCACAGTGTTACCAACTACCATCTCTTATAACCATTATTTGTGATCAAAACATGGCTGAAGTGAAAACTATAGTGTTGAAGACTAACTAACGGACATGAGAAGCAAAGGATTCAGAGTCAACGGTGAAATGCTGAGGAAGGAGATACTAAATGCCCATATAAGGGGAAAGATAATTAAAAAAAAAACAGAAGCCATACCTATTTCTTCAATTTTTCATTTAGCCTATAGGCAATCTACAAAATATTTCCCTTTTAGATGTTGGATGCATTTATAAATACACTGTACCTTAAAATATATTAGGGCCATATTATGAAAACATGTCTATTAACCTGTGTCCACCAACTTGAAGTGAATTGTTACCCAATCTGAACCACTACTGCTGAGTCCATACGCTAAAATCTTCCCATCTTCAGAAAAACGTGTTCTTGACAATGCTACAGTTCCATCATCTGACAGCAGATTCGGATCAAGGAAAACTCTGGGTTTAGAATCTAGTGAGTCTTGGATATATAACACACTATCAGAAGAGAAACAAATTAAAGAATTAGTACTCAATAATTATATACATATATATCTGTATGTCTTCCAGGCATACAGCACTTAACAGTAAAATATCTAATTTTATTCTTGTTGCTAAGACTGTATAGTGTCTTTATGATGATAAATTAATAGTGAGTTTGAAAGAGTGCGGAAGGAAAGGGTCATGACCTAATTTAATACACCACTCCAGCATTTGTCTGGATGGACTAAGGAAACCACAAAACCCTGTCTTTCAGTCACACATAAGTGTCTGTAAATACTGTAATTATGTAAAATCCATGTAAGAAAAAGTGGCTTAAGCAAATAATGACAATATTTCCTTATATACTGCCACCATATGAAGTTTAACAATAAGTCTTGCCTGGTTTTATATATATAGTGCTGAAAGGAAACATATGGCACCCATACTGATATGAAAACATTCAAGTTGTTAGAAGATGAACTGTAAAACTAACCTCTGATTTTGAAGTCCTGTATTCATGTAGAAGAAATATTTATCACCATGTCGATATGGACAAGAATACTTTGGAAAATTCCACAGTTCTGTTAATCGAGCAAGAATATCAGAACGAGAAGAACAGTTCTCAAGAATGGGTCTTGTCAATGCATTCTGCTCATCAACAAATTTTGAAGTGTTTGGAGAATCAGGGTCTTCTAACCAGCGGTATGGGTCAAGTATCTGAAACACAACGATGCACATACTCATATTTCCATACATTATGCAAATTTTAATTAAAATGCAATTTTAAGACTTACAAAACCAGGATCTGGACTGATTTTCTGTGCCATACTGTCCTATTTCACTAAACATTTACCTTGTAAAAATATTTTTGTAAAGGAAGCTCCAGATCTTAATGAGATCTATACTTTATGTCACATACTAGCTCTTGTATGCCTAGAACAGTATCCCAGCCTAAATTTTAATGCTTCGCCTTACAATAATGTTGTTTTATAGTAGTAATCTCAACTACACAAAACTTTGTCATATATATATATTTACTTTGTGCCCATGGTAATTATCCACCACATCTTCATCTCTTCTTGCAATTGGATATATCAGCTTCATCTGTTTCTGAAGTAAAACTTGTGTTGCCTTTTGTGAATCTACTGAAAGCAGTCCCTGCAAAAATTGTTTTTTATTACAATCTTAAGGTAAAAATGGTGATATAAGTGACACATACTGTGACCATTTTCAGCTGCACACTTAGCAAAATGAAGTGTTCAATCATAATATTCTCTTCATTTAAAAATTTGGCTCATTTAATTAAAATTATACTTCTTTTTTCAACTCTATATTGTATAACAAACATTTACTTCCATGACAAGAGAAAAAACAGAGGCTGATGAATGTACATCAACTCACAACCTTCCATTTTCAGTCTATCCATGTGTTCCACAACCAGTGTGCCACAAATTTTTATATGAAATTGGAAATTCATTCTTCATAGTTAGAAAAAAGCAAAGTCTTGCTTTTCATAATTATAATTCATAATACACATAGTAGCAAGGATTTACATGTAGATACATATTTAGGGCCATGTATTGCTTTGTACCCCCTTTTCATGAGGCAAAATTTTGTGATGTGCCATCATGTATCTATAAAAAATTATGGTGTGCCACAGGTGAAAGAAGCTTGCAGAACATTGGTCTATCCAGAACAACTACCACCAACACAACTTTCACATTCCTCCTGGGTTATGTTTAGTCAGAGGAGTGTGTAAACACCATTCCTTTTGAGTTTTGAGGTACTCATGGCGGCGAGTATAAAAATGACTGTGCCGTGTCGTCTGATACAAGTTTAAGTACGCTTTGGAGGTGACTGCTGCCCATGAGGGTGATGAGTTCCTCAATGACTCATCACCTTCATGATGGAGGCAGCACGCACCTCTGAAATGTAGGTAAACTTATACGAACCAGACTACACGGCACACCATCCCACAAGTTACCCCTTTCGCCGGTCCTTTTTCTCAGTTTACATAGGTTAGGTTCGGCCCCCGCATAACCATTTCAGCGGTTTACCAATAATCGTACTCACGACAAAAGCGTATAACAAACAATTCCCAATTTAAGCATTACCTGCGACTGTTGATAGCAGTATCTTTGCTGAATCACGCCCCAAATTACTCGCGTGTTTGAACAAGGTTTACGCGATATTCTACATATCTTGAAACAATGTGACACAAATAAATTATTGAAACCCACGAATTTTCTCACAATACCAGGGAGGGCCGAAAATGATTTCATTCTCGCTCTTACCTTTATTGCTTAACTATACTAAAATACGTTAAATATGTGAACAAGAAACTAAATAACCTCGCACTCAGAACGACACTACAACATACACACCACAACCCAAGCACATTACAGATGTACTAAAACGTTAATATTATCCATAGAAAGTACATACATTATCTGTGACATTAACTTCCTTTCTCGGGCAAAGAGCACTATATCAGTGGAAGAGGGCATCATTCCATAGCTTAAAACAATTTTATACGAAAACCACCTTTAGTTACTATATACATGATTGTAAACATATTTTTCTCTACCAAACAACATAAACGAGTATATATTGTCATTAACAGAAAGTATTGTACTAGATTTTGTAATATATCTATACATCTTTGGTCACAGCTGCACTACATTAATACATAGATAATATTAGCATCGCCACTGCGCAAGTATTACGCAAAAAACCAGAAACGTTCTACATTTTTCTATGAACATGAGGAAGTAAGATCAGTTAGAGTAAAGCTCCACGCATTCTTGACCTCAATACTAGATTCGGGGAAATGCTCAACTTCATGCTCTCATTGCATACCAGATACTATATGATTTAGATACTTTTTAATATTGTTCTTCCATCTCCTTCTTGGTCTCTCATATGAATGCTTTCCACAAAACATCTGCACATATTTCTTGTTTCCTCCATTCGAGCTTACATACTCACTCATAACCTCTTTAATATGACTACCCTACCAATGTCGGCTGAGCTATAAAATTTATGAGTTCTTTGTTACTTCAATTCTCTGCTGCATCATCTAAATTCACTGTACTTTCATACTATCAGATCACTTCACTTAGATGTTCTGTATACACTCATCTTTTTAGCACAGCAAGTGACATATAATTTTACTAGTTCTACACATAAAGGATTGATATCCACCATTTTGCACTTCTTCTGAAGTCCAAATACATTCCTGAGCACTTTCTTTTAAGTACATTTCATATTTTCTTCAAAATTAGAAATCACATTTCACAATAAAAGCAATAAAATCACTTGTTAATGTATTTTAGTTTTGGCATTACAGAAAGTAACAACAAATACCTACCTGCATACCATACAGAATCCACATAAATTTCACAGACAGTAGGTATCTGATGTAGCACAATTTTACCTAATATTTATTTATCAAGGATTAAGATGTCAGAAATGGGAGTTCACATGAAATTAATTTTACAGAAACACTGGTGCATGAAGTTCAACCATCACCTAAACAGAAGCTTCATGGCTGGAGGTTCATCTTGGCAGCTTCACGGCGGATTACACTTATCAAGTCCTGGTTCACCAAGAATATGAAACGAAGTCCAGCAATCTGTAACAAGAAGATCACCCTTCAGATCACTTAAAACATGCATAATTCCACCTCTAATTATAGGTAACCATAAAGTCATTCAACCCATAACAAGTATAATGGTTTATTTCCAGTATTTTCCATAAAACTGCTATGCACAGTCACATAAATGATCAATAAGACAGTAAATTACTGAGAGGTCAGCAATGATACTTGGCATAAATTTGGCGATAATGCATAACTCCAGAATTATACACAATTTAATGCAGGCAGAAAATGCAGCAGCTGAGATTTACTGAGACAGTTCAAATTTGATCCTCAATATTTATCGTAGCATGTCAATAAATCATATTACCAGTTTAATATTTGGCATTTTTCTCAAGGCATTCTCCCTCTATGTGTAAAAACCTGCCTCATCTCTGTAGAATAGAATTTTTTAGGACAGATTTCCAGCCAACGGAGGCATCCAGGAGCAATGAAAATTGTGGTTTCAATTTTAATCACTCACATAACTTATATTTCTGAAGACCTGATAATGTTTATTATCCTCATAAAAAAATACAGACTTGACTTACCTCTACAACAGAATTGTTATTGAGACGGTATTTATTCCCTGCAAGAATTGGACGTCCATCAACATATATTGCTCTCTTTCCTTCACTAGAGAGGAAGAAGTCACCATTGTTTCGAAGACGGATAGTGCCTTGACGACGTGATACCTTCCAGGCAGGACCCTCTAATGAGAGGTCAACATCCACACTGTGGTCATGCGTTGAACGTCCGACTGTGATCTAAAGATACAACATATTTCCCGGTGTTTCAAATCCACCGCACTCCCCAAGATATCGCCTTATTTGACACTTTTATGTTCCAGATATAAGCAAAATACTTTGATACATAGATATGCTGATGCAGCATCATCAGTTCCTGAAAACAATATCCCCTGCAAAGTACGCAAGAGTTAAGTAAGTCCCTTGACGTATGTGGCCTGGGAAGTCGTGCGTTGCACTACTGAACTTCACTGGTAATATTTTCAAACACTGGAAGTTATAAAATACTAATGTGGATTCCAATATGTAGGTCTTAGATACCACGCAGTGAATTCAATTATATTAATGTTATAAGCCAACAAGTTTCTCAATTTCACAGCATGATACATAAATGAGCTGAGATTTACATACCTCTCGGGATCGCATGAGATATCTCACCAACCTACCCCGCAATACTGCCAGCGTTTGGTTGTCAAAATCAGGAGGACTGATACCAGTTACAGAATCAACAAGGACCTGCCATCGACCTAACTCATTTTCAAGATGTCTGATCTCCTTCTTTGCATGTCTGCAACACAAGGAAATTATAAGCTGTGAACAAGTCTCTGAAATATGCGATTATATAAGTTTATTACATGTTTGTCGATATTCAGTCTAAGGAGAAATATCAGGAAAAACTGAGTGTATGAAAGAGAAGTATAATATTTTGTGTGTATTTAAAATTAGAACAGCAGATATTAGATTAAATGATTAGTATTTTTTATTTGCATACAGTGCATAAATTAATGTATAACAACATGGCCATATATCTGTATCTTTCATCCCTAACATTACTGAATAGATTTTAATTAAGTTTGGTATTGAAGTTTACACTAAAAACCACAACGTGAATATTATTTTGTCTGTACTGTTCTAAAATAACCCCTACTTTACATACCACTCAAGTTGAACTTTGCTATTTTCACAAAAAAAAATATAAGAAGTTGGTACACAGTATAACATCTAGATCTTTTGGCCATCTACAGCTTCCATTTGAAGTGTTCTTAATATGGCACACACTTAATTAAAAATACTATGATTGGTCCCTCACCTATCTGCCACTGCCAGCTCCTGTTCCAAGATCTCATCCTGCGTCTCAGTTAGTTCTGTATCATTGATTAGTTCCTCCGCATCTGAGAAGTTGAGAACATGCTCTCCCCGCGGCAGAGACTGAACTAAACAATAACAAACAACATACACAATTAACTCCATGAAGCACCATTTTCACAAGAGCCCAACGCCAGTTCCTAATCTTAGCCAGATGAATACAGTGCACACCACCCTCCTACTCAATTTCCTCAAGATCCATTTTAAGCCTTTCAAGGCAATATTTAAAACCGGAGTGCCTACCTCAGGGAAAACACATCTCTCTCTTGCAAAGACCAATTGGTTAACGCAGTTTATGTAAATAATTGCTGTTTATTCTGAGAATCACACAAAATACATATAATATTCTGTGAAGAAAATGCAGGTCTCTTTATTATACTGTATAGTTATGATTGGGCTTTAATGGGTTAACACTGTACTCCCATCTATGCCTAGGTCTTTCAGGTGGTATCGCCCCTTACGGCTTTCAAATCAAAATTTTTCAACTAACTATTTAATATCATTGAACACATTTTTAAGTCCACTACATTCAGGATGCACAGACTCCTAATTCCACAGTCTGAAATCACGTAGAATTTGTTTTAAGACATTTGTTGTGCAAAATATGGAACATTTTAAAGGTGTTCATTAATGCCTTTGCAATGGAAGTATTGAAAGTAGTGTTCAAGCTCTTGAGAATGCCTTCCAATACAGACAACAGCAGACAAGAGTAGAAATATACCTTTCTAATATCACTCACAAAGGAGCCATATTATGATAAAGAAATGCTTCATGTGCTATCACAGTGAATGCACAATTATTTTGTTACCTGTTTGATCTGGCAACAAATGGTACTGTTTCATAAGTTGCCAGTGTGTTAACAATGCCTTGGCAGTTCGTGCAGGGTACAGGATGTGTGGGTTATGTTCCAGAAGGTTCTGGAAAACTTCCAGTCCTGGCTGTGACGTCTGAAACACGAAAGGTACAAGCAAAGACCAATGAAACAATATATGAAAAATGAAGACAACTTATAATGAAGAATTTACAATGAAAACAATGACTAACAGAGGATTATGTGGGAAAACAATAAATGTGTATAAAGTTTTGCATAGAAAACTAGGCACATTCAAGATGATATTAAACGAATCACAAGAAAACAGTTCATGTTGAAGATATGAACTGAATTCAACAGATTCAGGACCAAACTGCAAGCTTATGTGATCACTGTAATAAAACAGCAGCAGGGAATTTATACATCACAGACATTAACATCTACTGCTCTCCATACCGAGTTAATCTCATGACACTGGGCAGTACACTCACAGACTTTATTGTGCCAAGCAGCTGCTCCTCAGCCTTGGAATAGAGCGTGCGGCTTTGAACATTAGCTATGAGTTCAGGGTGAAGGTTCCTCATAGCTGCCACTGCCACACGTGACACGGACGGATCATACAGCAAGGCATACCAACGTTGCTGCAGTTCCTGCACTGTGAACCTGCAGGAAAACTTAGTGCCTCGATGAACCGTACGGAGGTCATTGGCCTGAAAGGAAACCATTAACATTTTTATCTAAAAACCTCAAAGGAAAAGACCATCAATGAGATCTAGGATGCCATACTTCTTCTTTTTCCGGTTTAACAATGTTTATACATTTTCTGGTAACCTTTCACGGGTCCCCAACATTTTTTTTTTTTAGTTGACTTGATCTATGGACATTCGGTAGGACTCCTTGGACGAGGGATCGGCCCATCACAAGGCAGGATGCCATACAACAATACTGAACTAGATGTCAGTAAAATAGACCATGAAGCTGTTAAGTGGCTATCATGGTAACCAGAATAACCTGATGAATCCCCACCTAGTAATTCCATGTGTGGAAATGCATGTATTCACACAAAGTTCCCAATATTGTCAACCAGTCTGGGTTAAAGAGCCATGTAATTTGTTAAAAGTTGACTGACATTTCAGAGGCACCAAGAAACTCTGAAATATCAGTAACCTTCTTGAAATTACATGATGTTACTACCCAGAAGACAGTAATTTTCACACTCGAAGCCATAAAAACCAAAAGTCCTAAAACTGAAATGTCAGTAAAATTCCCTAATATCAAATTTCATGAAAATCTGTTCAGCCATTCTTGAGTTGGCACATGTAGGTAAGCAGACAGACAGACAGACTGACAAGATGAAGTTATAAGGCAAAAATTTGCTACTTTCATTTGAAAATATACCTAAAAATAGACTAACCTGCTGAACACCGATGATAAGTGCCAAGTCATCGGTTGGCTTCCATCGTCCAAGATCTTTGGTGGCTACTGAGTGAGTGTGTCGAGGTCGCCTGCTCCGTCGACCTCCAGATGAAGATGATGGTTTGGTAGCACTGCGACGTGGTTGACGATTTTCTGGGAGTGTCAGAGGAGTCATCACTGAAGGCAATGCCACAACACTGCTTGATGACCCCAGCTCTGCTAAACATTTTCACAAGGGATCAATAAATACTATATTCAGTACAGACAGCATACATAGCAAACATAAGTGCTTCATGCAAGAGGTGTTCTGTTATATGCACTAACCTGGTGCACAGCTGGAGCTAGGTGTTGAGGGAACTCGAGAACTGTACGTGGTGTTGTACTGACTGAGCCCGGGGCTGGAGTTTGACTGTGTGCGAGCACGAGCTACCTTTGAGGCAAGACTCCCTGGTGTACCAAGACTTGACTCCACCAATTCATCATCAAATCTTCGTCGCTTGATAGAACGAGAACTACTGCAAAGTTCAAAAAGAATGTCAACCTAAATAAAGAGTTATGTATTACAAACAACAAACATTTAAATTTAGTATATATTTGGATATTTTATTTCATCTTGGTTTGACAACCATACAGTGCTTTGAAAGCTGGCTCTGCTTCTGTTTTCAAATGACCTGACCAATTTTCACAAAGGATCAGTATATATCATTCTAACAGTACACAGTATTTATAATTCAACATGACATTTACATCTCACCTTCTGCGCTTAGTACCAAGTGCTTCCAGTGCATGTGGCTGGTCAAGAGGAATGCCCAAAAGACCTCCAAATCCTTCTACATCACCCAAACCAACAGAAGTCAATGATGAAGAAAGTTCCATTTTTAACTGAAAAAATAAAAAATTGTACCTTCCTAACACAAACAAAAGAATCACAAAACAGGCAGTTTTGAAAGAAAGTATTATTTGTAGTTGCTTCGTATTTTTCTCTTTTTAGTGATAATGTGTCAACTCCAAGGGTTATATAGTGACAAATGACATGATGAAGACGAATTATGAGTTTAGGACATTGGAGATAAGGGTAATGGACTATTTTTCAGGTACTGTCCCTGCACTAGCCTCGAAGGAACTAGAAACTAAAATTTGTTTCGCAAAGGAGTGCTTGCTTGCCTACCAGCATGGGTTCTCATACCGCGGCAACTTGTAATAAAACACAGTTACCACCCAAGTTAAAAATTTGTAAATAAATATTTAAAATGAAATATATCAACAAATGTTTTAAAAAGCATTGATTAGGTTAATACGGGAACCTGTTTACGACTGAAAGTACAGATTTTAATGGTATGACATTTCAGTATTCTGTCATTTACAACGACGAGGCCTGAGAGATATTAAAAAAAGGGGTGAATGTATATCTTTAACGGTTTGAAACCACCTGCTGTACAACTTCAATTCGTTTTGTGGTATATATCACCTACTTACATTACAAACACATCCTGGTACCCAACAACTACTTACATTATAAACACATCTTGCTACCACGGATTATTTTATCTCAATGTCACAGATGTACCACAGACATATCGGTCTCAAAATTAAGTTGGCGGAAAATGGCGTCACATGTAAATTCTGCTGAACTGTACCGATAATTCAAAAGGGTACGGCCTAACGCAAATTTCAAATCAATTAAACGCAACATAGCTAACGGCATTCACAATACTCCATATTTAATCATTCTAGAATCTCCTTTTATTACGAAGTAACTAATTACATAAATCAGTCCTCATGAAGTTGAGCAGCTTACCAAATCAAGAGATGGCCCACATAACTCTTTATTATGTTCACAAGATCCTACCACTGGTTCCTCACCTGAGCCAAATCAACTACTTCAATATCATACTCTAAATCGCTGGCGATCAACTTTAATACTACCTTCCCATCTGCAACTTTACATCTTATAATAACATGTAACTCTTTAACAATTTTACTTTAATGTGTAAATAGTTGGTAATATTAAAATAAAGTCCCATTAATTTTAGGTTTTCTTGGCTGAAGATGGAAGTACTTCCTTCAAAGAACTGATATACAGACAAAACACTAAACAGCACAACCCAGATGTCCACCACCAACATTCAAATCACTAGGTTATGCTGGACTGAATAAAAAAATTGAAGACATTTGACATTGACATCTATACAAAAACAGCTGGGAATAATTATGATTAAACAACTGATTATTTTTGTTCCTTGCTCCCTCTTAGCAACCAAATAGTTTGTATTGAACACGACGCTGCTGCTGGTCAGCATGCACTCCCCATCACACTTTGAAAATGTAGCTCAAACATTCAATGTTCTAGAACTTTGTTTTTGTGATAAAAATATTATGAAACCCACTTACCTGAATGAAAGCTGTGGCAAAACGAGAAGTGTATTTCACATCTGAGAATGCTTGAATCAGACTGTCATGGAAATTAATCAAATCTATTCTGAAGGGTTCTAACAATTGTGTAATACAATCTGGATTGTTACAATTTTTGGACTCTGTCCATTGTGTGATTTTATAAAATTACATACAACTCTTTGAGGAACGGATATATCCTCGTCTTCAAGTGTGAGGAAGAGGAAGGGCACCTACTCTGTGGCATCCATTAGATTAAGCTAATCTCAATCACTGGACCTCAAAATGCTGAATAACTTTATAAAATCAGATGATGGACAGTCCTAAAACCTAAAAATCCAGAAGCAATGCACATCAGACACCTGCACTAATTTACAGATGCATGTGCATCCACATTCACACACAGCCACCACAATTCCGTAAGCCTGACTTGGAAGAAAATCAGGTTAAAAAACAATTCATAAAATGGACAGTGAATGAACTATAAACTTGAATTAGCAGGATATTAAAATAAAAAACTAATCATTCTTGTATTACATGAAATAAATAAAAAGCACTGCATATAATCAAAGATACCCATAAAATCACAAAGGAATGTTTGATAGTTATAAAAAGTTCTTAAAAATACAGCTGTCATAATGAACATATTTAAAAATTAACTTTCAGCTCTTATAATACTACATTTATCACAATAATTTATGTATTCAACTCCTTATCATTTCAGGCAAAAAGCAAAAAATATGCCAGTGTAAGAACAATTCACTACCACAAAATTCCGCAGCAAATGCCACACCATTTAAAATCATTGTATTCTGACAATACCATACCTGTTTCTCAAACATCCTTCACATGCTACACTTTAAATTTAACATCACTGTATCAAAGGAATGAAACAAATTGTTAAATGTGTTAAGTTTTCTATACAGAAGACTGTCTGTCAAACACTGGGTGGATGTTAATTGTTTTTCATACAGCAAGTTAAGTGCAGCAGGGGGTATTTCATTTTACTACATTCTAAGCACATCAGAACATGAGATACTTGCATATAATAAAAAAATGTAATACATAACACAGATAAGTCACTGCCAAACTAACCAATCTGTTTTTGCACACCCAAAAGGCAGAATGCTGTAAGTCCTTTTACAAATATATGTCACATAATATATATGTTCAACAAAATATTGGTATACTAATTCAACCATTATCACACACCTTTACAGAATCAGTATACAATACATTACAGCTGTTTCAGGCACCCTGCTCATTATATAGCTTATATATTCATATAAAACTAAAACATATTTCTAATTGTAATATATTATTAACGCAGGATACTTCTCACAGACATGAAAGGAATTTAATATGACTAGATATTGACTAGATATGATGTTTGACCTGTGACTAGACAGCTGAGTTGGTGTGACACCTCATAAAAAACTGAACCATATTAAAAAATAAATAAAATTATGGCAATGAAGTAATTTCAAACATTATGACCATTAAGGAATGTGTTCTAATTACACAACTAAACCCTGTTTACTTCTAATTAAAACAATTCTAACATTCTAATGTAGTATTCCCCAGGCTCATGATACATCCATTAGACATAAATTATTTAAAATGTATCTCTCTTCCAGTATGGCATCTAGTTTTCATTCAATAATCTAGAAACCCACTTCATTTTTGTTGTCATCCTTATGTAATGTAACCTTGGCAACAGACGGTTCAATACCTCTCAAATAATCATGAGCCAGTTCAATCAAGCGCACATTCTCACAACCCATTTTACTGAAAACATTTTAATATTACCCTCCTAAATCATCCTTACATAAAGAGTGATATATCATTCTGTTGTTGACTACATTTGTCAACAAAAACATTTCTGGTTTACAATATACTTCTTCTATGGCTCTCCGGTCCGTATTCGGTCCATGGCCTCCTCAATTCTCCTCTTCCATTCGGCCCTCTGTTACGTCCGTCTGTCCGAGGCTCTGATTGAGGTTTCGAAACATCTTCCTTTTTAAGGTGTAAGGTTGTTAGCCTTGCGACCAACCCCCAACCTGGAGGACCAGGGACCGGAGAGCCATAGAAGAAGTAATTCAGTGCACTCCAAATTAGTGTACAACTTTCTAGTCTTCTTAATCCTATTAGTTTGTTTGCTCAGTTTATAACTACAAACAAGGATGTCACTTAATTTAAACATTCTCTATTGACTTGCCAGTATGATAAACCTGATAAATGGGAGCAAATTTTGGGAAGTCTTCTTCAGTACACAGCTCAAAAATTTCAATGTCATCCATAGTTCCTGTTGAAATTTCATTTTGGTCACTTGTCTGCAAGCCACCAGATGTCATTCCATCCTTAAGTTCTTCTGACAAAGCTTTTCGAACTGAGTTTACATCTGAATTATTCGAGGTAAATGCAGTTGTAGGGGAAATTTCATGGCTGTAATCAGAAGATGTCACATCAATGCATCTACTGCTTTCTTCTTTACTGACAGTAGTTTCATGCATTACAGTAGCATCTACAGTAGAAAATGATTTAAAATTTAAAAGCGGTTGAGTACAATCTTCATTCATAGCTCTTCCTACTGCCTCACTGCCACTTTCAGTAAGTTGCGTTACTTCAGCAACAGGTGATTTTGTCAAGTCAAAATCTGTTAGAGTTCTTGACAACATAACAGTTCCCTGACTGCTCAGCATTCGAATAATTGCATCTTCATCACCAAAACCATCAGATGAAGCAAGCAAAGTTTGTTGAGTTCTGATGGTGTATTCTTGCTGTGTTCTTGTATTACTGCCCTCTGTCTCTAAAAGAACTTGTACTAAATTAGATGAATCCAGTGTATCATTCTGAACTTTATCATTCACACCGCCAGTGTTCGATGATAATTTATTTCCATTGGTGCTGGGCAACAGTACCTCAATTAAATTATTACAGTTAGTACTGGATGTTTGTGTCACCTTTCTTTTATCAGCTGTATGTGACAGATGACTGTCATCATTTATAGTCTGAGATGGTACAAAAGCCTCTGTCAAAACAGTCAGGGGCTCAGTGTGTTCCTTTACGATTTGTTCCGTGCAGCAGGCAGGTTTTCTGTCACTGTTCCCCTCATTACCTTGCACAACCATTCGAAGACTTCCAGCATTCTTTGACAAATCATAATCTGAAATTATGGTGTCACGAGGAAGTACAATGATCTCTTGAACCCGTGATGAAAAGCTGCCTCCCTTTCCATCATCTGCCATTAGTGTTACATATTCAAGATTTACCAGACCATTATCACCATCACCTACTTCATCATTTCTGCTGCTCGTCAGTGTTTCCACTACCTCAGAAGATTCAAGAAACGTACGCAAGTTTACATATGACTTGGGATTGTCTGCTTCCATGTCTATGTTATCTTCTTCATTATGATACAACTTAGCTTTGTCATCTTTGTCAATGACAACATTTCCATTATCCTGAATAGAATTTTCATGATGCACATTCTTGGTATATAAAGTTAGATCATTTGCTTTTGCAGTGGGCTTCAGTATATGAACAGAATGACTCAACTTCTCCTTTAGAGATGAATCCAACTTACCACCATATTGCCTCTCTGTATCATCATTTTGTACAAAGTGAGAGACATCATGGTCCCCAGGCTGAATTACAAAATTATTTGTATCCTGTGCAGACAGCTGTATAAGTTGGGGCACATCTTGAGAAAGACTTACATAAATATTTGAAGCATCAGTTATCATGTTGTTATAAGACACAAACTGATTTTTGGTTGAGTAAATATTAAATTGTTGTGGTAACTGGCTTGTACTTACACTGGTAAGGTTGTTGAGCTCCACATTACTGCTACTACACAACTGAATAACTTCACCTGAAATCTGATTGTCCTGACTAGAATTTATATTGCTATTTCCCTCAGCCTGACAGCCACCTCCTGAGGGTGAAGCAGATACCTGTACCAGTTTACTGAATTCCTTAGTAGTGCCTTGGCCTTCCAATACCTCTGCCTCATTACTTGGCGGAGGCTGTTGATGAACAGAAGTCTGATCTTTCAGATTACTTATGCGGGCCAGCTTGGGTCGAGGCCCACTTTTCCGTCCCCTGGGTACGACGGGTTGCTGCAAATGACGCAGTATGTGGCGTTTGCGGTTGCTGCAATCAGCAAACTTCTTCCCGCAGATGCTACACTGAAATGTAAGGAGGAATGGAGCTTAACAAACTGCATCTGAGACTTTACCTGTCAAGTAAAGGTTCCTGTCATTGGTTTAATGGCATGTCATTGCACAATGCACTTACATATGTAATGTGAATTTACCTGAAATGGTTTGTCGCCAGTATGGGACCGACGGTGCCTGAAGAGGGCGTTTGCTGTCACAAATGTCTTGCCACATTCCCCACACTTGTTATTACGCTGACCTGCGTGCCTCAGCAAATGTGCTTGTAATAACAATTAAATGACAAATATTACAAGCTGCAAAGAGTGATGTATCTTCTTTATGACAGTGATAAAAATTAAATTATAAATATTAGGTGATATTAAATGAGATGTACGTTCTTTATGGTCACCTGCTCACCTGGAGGGAATTGACTTTGTACAATAGTGAGCAAAAATTCACAAGAATAATTTATATTAAGAGACTATGCTGTTGATGTTATATTTTTTTTCTTTGTACTTGTGTTATTATGCTGACAGCATCTCCTGTACCATTTTAACTTATGTAAACCATAGTACTCATTTCATGCACAAGAGAGCAGCATGAGATAGATAACATGAAAGCAATAAACTGGTTTTGAGATATAGGTGACTCTCGCTATACTTAGGGTTGTGTTCCTGAGAACTGATGCATATATATATAGTGAAACCATGTGAAACAAAATGCACATAACAATCACCATTTTGACGTTAAACTGGCATCAGAATTCTTTAATGCTAAATTTTATCATCTGTATCACATTCTTTGATAAGTCTGGAGAAGGTTGATGGAGGTAAACAGGCTTTAATACCTGGCTACACATGGGGTATTTATATTCCTCATGATAATGAAATAAAACCATGGATAGTGAAATCACAAATAATAAGAGTCACCAGTATCCAAAATACATGATCATGGAAAAAATATGTACTACATTACAGGGTTGTTTACATATTTTACACCTTGCAGATTCAAAAAAGGATCAAATGTAAAACAGTGCAAAAGAAACACAGGCCAATTGGATGTTTACAGTACATCACACACCTTTGAAGTTAGTGCTGTAGAGGAACTCCTTGCCACACAAAAGACATTTATGCTTCTTAGCACAGCGGTGCACACCTTGAACATGACGACTCAGCTGGCAGCGTGTGGTGAACCTCAGCTCACATTCTGAGCATTGGTGAGGACGTTCACCTGGAAGTTTAAATTATACATATCAGAGAAGATATGTCTATACCTGCTGAACGGTTAGCAACCACTGAAAGAGGAAACAATTTTGTTATGTGTTTAAACAATGCAGTCACTGATATAAGTTAACACATCATGTTCAGTTTTTCAGCAGTACTGTGTAACACAGGACAACACATAAATACAACCACATGAAAACAGTACAAGGACTTCATCACAAAAGCTTTGTATACTCTTAGTGAATTATTTCCATAAATTTCTTTCCATTAATGATGTATTAAGTAGTATTTGTTAATGTCAGAAGTTACCTATTCAATTAAAGTAATCATTTCAGTCAGGAAATATTCACTGATGTTCCAGACTATGGTTCCACAGAAGAATTTAAATACAAATTCTGGGAAGAACATGTATTCTTTAAATGCTTCCATCTGTTTAGAGAGGCCATACACTAACACAAAACAGTGATATTTTCCTGTTCACACCAAATTGAAAGCTAAATAAACATTTTGTAGTCATCATGCTCTTTTACATTGCATGAAAATGTTACCTCAACTAAACATTAATGTTCCTTGTAGACCTATCACCACAAAATTTCAGGCACTGGTGTTGCTTCCACCTCTGAAGTTTGCAAATCAGTATTATCAAAGGTATGAAATTAAAAGTACATAGACAATGTTTGATGTTCATACCAGGTTTAGTGAAAATATGAGTCAGTTTAAAAGTTATTATGGGAAAAACACAGAGACATGATAATACCGTGATCCAATTATTTTTTACAAGGAAACAACATAAAAAATCCACACATAACTCTAAAATATAGTGACTTATTGTTCTAGTAAAAACATGGCAGACCTGTGTGGGTGCGCTGGTGCTGCTCAAGGTGACCAGCTTGACGAAACTGCTTGCTGCAAAGTGGACATGAGAATCGCTTTGTTTCTTCACTGTGTAGTTTCACATGGTTACAAAGTCCTGAGGCTGTGTGGAACAATCTCCCGCAGAGGTGGCAGCAATAATTTCGACTTGCTGAATGAGTCTCCAAGTGGCTCCTTGCAACATAATAAAACTCCATATACAGCAAATGACTAACCAGAAATAGCATGTAGAGAGGCAGACACAACAAAAGATTGTTTTAATATCTTTATTTCACTAAATACTCTTAACCTCTATCAGATATATTTCACAACTTACATACAATCCAGTTGAATTATGTCACAGTAGCATACTGCTACCATTTGGAAATAAATTTGGCTGGCCGCCCTATATACAGGGATTAAATCCCCTATTCTCATAAGATAAAGGAACATAGCTAGACAATAAATTCCCTTCATTTTATAAAACCCAGTGTTCATTATTGTGTTCATAAGAAATGACCACTGGCCAGTATCCATAGCACAATGGAAAAACAAAATTGGCCATATCAGCAAAATTGTAACCTTAAAAGGCATGAATCTTCTTCTTAAAATGACTTTGAAACTTCTACAGTCTTGAAAAATAAGGATAAAAAGCAATTTCCTCAATATATCTTTTCAATCCTACTGTACCATTTTTATTACTGTGCCTATAATAATAAATGCTGAAAATAAAATGAAAACAAAGAATCAGTTTGGTGCTGCAATAAATCACATTCTGTACTGAGGACCAAATTTGTTTCTTGAAATCATAAGAAAGAGTTGCTTCAGAGGTCCTGGAGAACAGCAAAAGTCCTAATGATGAAGTTCAAATAGCTTCAACATGAATGAGATGAAATAGCCTGACAAACGAGGGTTATGTTTTTAGGGACAAATTTGACAATAAAAATGCTTCATATAAATGTACCTGAGTGAGAACTTGGAGCGGAACTTCTTGTTGCATTTGTCGCACTGAAATTCTGATAGACAAAGATGACCTGTAACATGTGCTTTCAATTTACCATGACTGGAGAAAGTCCTCTCACAAATATGACATTGATGAACTTCAACAGATTTCTTTATCTTCAAGGAACGTTCTGAGAATTTTATTCTTTTAACACAGGCCATAACCTCTGCTGTTATCTGCAATTGTTCATTTTCTTTTAATCCTACTATGCTGTGTTCTTGTTCTATAACATTATGAGTCTCCTCAGGACTGACAGTTTTCTTCTGAATTCCAGCTGATGGCATCTTCACTTTCTCTTCAGAGGTATTACTGTTGTCACTTACATTTCTTACAGAACTAGTCTCCTCCCTATGTTCGTATTCAATATTTTTATAATTCTTAGTTATCATAGATATGCCAATTTTTGTCTCTGAACTCACAGATGAAAAATTCTCCACTTTCTTAGACAGTGCAGATGTGTTTGTTTGGTTTGTTTCTGCAGGAGTTTTATCACCAAGTGAAATTTGAAATGAATCTTTACAAATGTATGAACATGGACATGTGACACTGTCCTGATTAGAACTGCAAACATGAACTGATGACTTCTGCCAATTCTCTAAGTACTGTTGTAATCTCTTTTGTGTCTGTTCACATTTTTTATAAAAGTTCTGCCAAGAAGCAAGCTTCTTATTGCAATCATCACATATTTTCTTTGGTAAACTGTCATCTTCTTTAACCTGTAAACATTTTCATTCAAATAGTATTAATTTCCAGTATTTTTCTGACTATAATGTGCAGTTTTTCTAAATTCACCCCCAAAAAACTGCTCATTGCATTCTTGTACACACATAATGTCAGCTAAAAGATTTTGCAATAAACACCTTAGAATTGTAACAAAACTAATTTTGATTTCATCCAAAATTAAAATTAGAATTTATTTACATTCTATAGATCCTTCATAGTACAAGCCAAGGATGTGGAAGATGTCTTTGTATGAATTTGAACACTAAAGATATAAAATGTCAAAACAGCCATTGAAGTAGCTAATGTCATAATGAGCAGATTCATATTTACTGAAATATGACTATGGATTAATATCTCACATTTGTGCTACCTGACTTGCTGTGATGATGGTTATGTAAGGTTAGTGACCTAAATGGCTGTAAATTTGGAAGGTAACAGAAATGATCCATTAAGTATGAGACACAACATTATTCACAGACTTATTACTTCTATTTGAAATAGGAAGAATTGCCACAGAACAGAAAGTAATCTACTATTAAACCTATTTATAAAAGGGCAATAAAAGTGTTCATTACTGAGAATATCACTGTTATAAATTACATACATTTTATCCAACAATTCTCTCTTCAGATTCAAACAAACAAACAAACAAACAAAATTATTGGAGATCATCAGCATGGATTTTAAGACAACAGATCAACTACTGACCAGATATTGTGCATCAGATACTGGTTCATAATGGAAGTACCATGGAACACTATGTCAAGTACCTGAATCTATGAGCTTCATGAAAGCCTGTTAATTTAGTTAGGAGGTAGGTACTGTATAATATTCACACCTAATTCGGTATGCCACAAAAAAAGACTGTCATTTGTAATTTTTACAAAGTAGGAGTGAAGCAAAAGACATTTCAATGATGGCTTAAATGCTTTTATAACATTCAAAATTGGTACGTTCGAAGGGTACTGAATAACTTGATTCCTGCATAGTAAGAACCTAAATGAAAACTACCTAAGTTAGAACACGGCATACGGAGCGGTTTATTAACTAAAATTACGATGGCTACAGGCCTTCTATTTCACATTCAGTCACTCACGAAACATGTAGATCGACAACGATAAAAGATCATATGCATTCATACTAACTTGTAGCTGAAGGCATTTGTATATAAGTTGCGACAGTTTCCCGTTTGGTTTAGTTACGGCAGACGGTAGGTGGGGAGTAAAAATGTCAGTAAACCGTCTTCCAAGTCGGCCACAGAGTCTACATTTCTTTTGAAAGTTCTCCTCACTTTTCAATCCCATTACTTTACAGAAATGCAATTAATACATGTGTATAGCTTGGACACAGCGAACATAAGCATCCACTCCACCATTAATCATGCTGCAGCTGCTGCCAAAGGGAATCATCATATGCTGGCATTATCTGTGATTTCTAGGAGAATGGAAGTATCGAATGAATTATTCGGTGATTTTCGATAATCGTCGTAGGACTTATGGTATTTACTTTTTGGCATAAGTAAAGAACATCTCAGGGGTTTGATCCACGCTCTTGCTGAATCTAGCACCAACATCTACGTTTTATTTGTTTTTTAATGTCACAATATGTTACAAAACAAGTTCACTTTTTTGCTCTTATACGCTTAAACTTGCCTAGATTCAGCAAAAGGCTGTTTTCACATGATAGGTATTCTATTTCTAGTCCTGATGATGGAGGCTGCAAGAAACAATGAGAGAACCTGAAATATCAAATCGAATTGAATTTTGATTCTCATCGGTTATATACAGATGATTGTTTATACGCAACCCACATTCGTAAATATGTCTCCTAAAAATAGTACTATCGAGAAAATAATGTGCGCATGGCCTGGCAATTTTGGGTCTTTCTCAATGACCGGAAATTCCCCACTCACAAGGGAATGGAATTTCTAAACCACACCTGCAACAATATTGACTGAGCATGCCGTAAGGCTCATTTCTCATTTCATTACATGCAGTATAATAAAGTAAAGCTGTCCCACTATACGCCATGTAGGCGCTTTGGGGGAGTGGATGTATAGCTCCAACTCATTCTTGACCTCGGCACTAGATGGGGGGTGAGTACTAATTGTTACGTCATAGTTTCCTTCGGCATTGTCGCGTTAGTAAAGGCGTCAACAATCCGCTTTCTTCAATGTGGAAAGAGCTGAGCTGTGAATCGCTTGTAGGTGAAGTGTGTTGTAGACGAGATACTTTTGTGCTTTTAAAAGTCTTTCACAATAACCAAAGTACTTATCTTCTGTGAATTACTAATAAATTCTTCACACTGTCCACTCTCTCCATTTTATTTTGACGGTGGACATCGAGGTCTCTTCCTCTTGAAGAAAGAATGACGTAAGGACATCCTATTTATTATTATTATTATTATTATTATTATTATGATCAATTGTTTAATTGGTCCACAAGCCGCCAAAAACTTCAGGCGTGTTGCCGTCATAACTCGGATGCTTGCAGCCCAGATGAAACTGTAGTCACGGCTCGAACCACGAGATAGGCGGCTACAGTGAGTTGGGGTCGTACGCACGTGCAGTAGTCGGAGTGACCCGAGAAGCACGGCCTTTTGCATTCGGCTGAGTAACTGCCTGGTAGTGGGGAACGAATAGTTCCAATAAATTTTACATTTGTCGTTCTCAACGACGGATTCAATGTCCCCAGGAGAGTACGGCAAAAACGGGTGTCTTATCTATGCCATAAAAGTGTCTCAGGTGGTAATAGAGTAGAGTTGCTTATAACATTTACAGATTTTCATTTACATTTGTGAAATCTTGGAAGAGAATTAGGCTTGTCTTCTTTCTAACACAAATTCAATTTTTTATTCCATTGAATTCTGTTTGTTTACGTCGTCATTTATAATAAAATAATTCCGTTAAACAGTGTGGGATTCGAATTTCTGAAACAACAAGACATGTCAGTAGCCGAAATTCTTGATGAAATTGTTTAAACCCTTGAAAGCCTGGTGGTAAGTATATATACCACTTGCCTGCTTTAACAGTCAGTAACTTTTCATTATGCATTTGTGGGATTCGTTTGATTCTCAGGGTAAAGAGTGATAATTTCCTTTAAATTCATTAACCGGTTGATCTTTGTAATGGTGAAGTGTAGTGTTTTCTGTGCGGTACGGACTGAATTTTTCCAGTGATATTTAGACGAGCTTCGACATCAAATGTTTAATAAATGGGGCCTCTGTTACGAAAGATAATTCTGTCACTTTAGATTTCTCGATCCATGAACTGCAAAGAATTCGTTTTATTTTTATTAATAATTGTCTGAATAAACTGAAATGCACTGCATTCTGTAACCGTCCACTGCTTAACTTCTAAGGTGCCGCTGGTTGACATCAGCAGCCGTCCAGGGGGTGGAGAATGTTTTTAATTTGGGAGCATGTGATTGAGGTTGGTTATCCAACAAAACCTCGTAGATCTGAATTGAGTTTTCCGTTGCGAAACATTTCAGAAAATAAGATCGGGAAGTATTTCTGCTGGTTCCGTTCGCTTAGAAGCGGGTGTCCACTTCCGGTCTAAACATGTGCTAAAATTCCAAAGTAGTTGTAATGCAATGAACACCTTGAGCTGCGTGATGCAGAAACACGTATTAAATTGAACAAATCCTTTAAGAATGATTGTGAAATAAAAACAAGTTGACAGTGGAACCACGGTTCCGGAGAATCTGACGTAAATACGTCTCTGTATTTAAATTATATTTAAGCAATAAATACAATGAAAGGAAGGTTTCTGAATGTAATGAAATGTAATGTAATGTCAAAATTATCTACTCTACGACGCACTTCTACAAGCGATTAACAGTTCAGCTCTTTCCGCAATAACGAAAGCGGATTGTTGACGACAGTAGTGTAACACAACAATGACGAGTAAACACGACGTTCCCTAGGTAACCATTGTTGTCGATTTGTTGATACGGATCTTAAACATTTTCGTTCCACGTTTTCGTTACACATTTTTTGTTCCACGTTTTCGTTACACATTTTTCGTTCCACGTTTTCGTTACACATTTTTCGTTCCACGTTTTCGTTACACATTTTCGTTCCACGTTTTCCTTTCACTTGTTTGCCGAATGACCCTTCCGTATAGACGTATTTACGTATGATATAAAAGGCTCATAACCTAATGAAGAGTAACGATTAAGTTAATTAAGAAAACTAAACTAAAGTCGGATGCTCGGTTATAATTCCTTTATGGAGGAAACAATAATTGTTACTTCATAGTTTTCATCGGCATTGTTGTAAATAATAATAAATAAATAAAGCGCCCCGCTACATGCCTATGCAGGGACTTGGAAGGGAGCGGAACGCCCCGGCATTGTTGTATTAGTATATATTTACGTCAACAATCGGAAAGAACAGCTGTGAATCGCTTGTTGAAGAAGTGCGTCGTAGACTAGATAATATTGTGCTGGTAAAATCGTTTTAGAATATCACAGGTACTTATCTTATATAAGAATTATTAAGAAATCTGTGATACTGCCCTCCACAATCTCCATTTTAGTTTTGATTAAATCGGTCATTGACAGTGGACATTTAGGTCTCTTACTTTTGAGAAGAGGGTGGGATTCTAATTGTTTAATATTAACCGTCTAATCACAATAAAATATTTTATTAAATATTAAAATATTATTACACAATTAACATTTAATATTTAAAATATTTAAAATATATTAAAATTATGCTCTTTCTATCGAAATGTTCGATTTACAATTAGAGCATCATCTTTTTCACGACATGTTTCGGTTTTCAATAAACCATCTTCAGGTGTATAATCGACATAAATTCAAATGTAATATTCCTTTTTATTATTATTATTATTGATAAGAATTATTTTATGAAATACAAGGACAAAATACTTTACGTGTCAGTTTTACATGCTGACCGTGTAACAACATATTTTAATCTGCCAATACAGCATTTGGCACGCAAAATGGCAAAGAAAGCATTCGGGAAATACACGTATACTACAAACTGAAAGCTTTGTTCAACTCCTGTCAGCAAACGTCTGTGTTCGTAGGCTAACAAACCGATTTTCATTTTCACACCTGTCATTTCCTTTGAGTCCCATAGGCAATGAATAGAATCGATATTTGAATATCGATTCTCACGGTTATGTGCTACATCACTACATTTTAATAAATTAATTTATTCAAATATATTTTTACTCCGTTTACTTTGTGAGGTGATAAAAAAGACGGCTACAGAATAATAATTGCTTCGGTTGGTTACATAAAACCTGTTCCCCACGTTTCCAAGAACAAAGTTCTTATTTGCTTGAGTAGTTCTCTTTTTCCGATTCGTTAATTATTAATCCTGCTTTAATGATAATTTACGTGCTATTTTTTATTGCGATATGTCGTTTTCTAGGTGATGTCAATCAAATTCTAGAAGTGTTTTTAAAAATCCATTAAAGTATGGCGTCTGTTTTAATTTATTTAATATTTAGTGACGCAACTGACTACTTACGCAACTCAACGGCACAACATCTTTACGAGCATCAGATACCAACTAAGCTCCTCAGCAAATTCAATTTTGTCGCATCCAAACGTAATCATAAAATCCCATTACTGGCCCTTATTTAGGGGGCCGTGAATTAGGAGTTTAAATACGGCCTCCCCCCAATGTAGGAAACGTTATAAGAAATTACTTCCTGTAAAAATAATGAGGTAAAGTTGTCTGTGTACTTAAGAATCATGAAGGCTCACTTAGACATGGAGATAAAGCTCTACCATTTGTTAACGTAAGTATTAGATGAAAATAAGTGGACATATTTAAGCGCCTGTCGCTTTATCCCAAGATAAATAACCCTCCAACCCTAAAACCGGTCTAGACGCGATGATGTAGGGAAAAGCTCCTGTCTTCTTTCTGAAATCGAACCCCGGGCATCCAGCTCTGAGAACTAGTGAAAGGAAAAAAGTGTGGAATTATATGCAGACTTTGCACGAGTAATACGTAAATCTGGTTGATGTAATTCTAAGTGCCCTGCTTTGTCATAAAGCCCTGGCAACGATAATTTGAATATTTAACAAAATACCCCAAATAATGTATTTAGGCTCATCATTGACGTGAACTTCAAAATTAATAAAACTAAATGGAAGTTACACCCACGCAATAACAGTGTTGCTTACAGGTTTTTATTAATGCCTGCCAAAATATTCGTTCACAGACATAATTCAGTAGCGCTTATAAAGTTTATGACCTTTATACGGAAACTGAGTTCTGTGGCTGGGAAAAGGCATATCTATGAATGCATATGAAGTCATTTGAATGTCAATGTAACCATTAGTTGACTTTATCGACAGATGTTTCCTTATTATTTATGTAACCCATGGAGCAGAGTCTTTTAGAAGGTAACAGTCGATCGGGAAGTCAAGAAACTCACTGTTTTATCGAACCCGAAGATTCACAAAAGACCGGCATCAATCCCATTCCTGGGCCAAATGGATACAGTCCACACCCTTCCACCTTATTTATGATAAATATTGTTTTTCAAACGCGTCTGTCTCTCGCAAGTGGTCTCGTCCTTTCAGATTTTCTAACTAACATTTTTACGCACTTATATCTCCCATGCGTGCTACATACCCCACTCATCTTATTCTCCTTTATGTACCGTTTGTATATGTTATTATAAATTACATATAGTATTTATGGACCAGATGACGCATACCATCGTAACTCTATAAATTGCCCTCACAGTGTAGAAGATGACGACAGAGTCTCTTGTATTCACTTATACTTGCTAAGAACACAAATTAACTTTCATGTCCGTAGCATTGCACAATGCCATAACATTTAGGAAGTTGTGCATACGTAGACATTCTTACATCATAATTTAGCGCGATCCATGAATATATTCTCAAGACACATTTATTCGTTTTCATGGTACAGACATATTGTTCCTCCGTCAGATGGCAGTTTCAGATTAGTTTTGAAATTCGCTGATAGAGAGCGGAGCAAGGTTATTTCCCTGTTTGTACAACGAAATACGAGCTTGATTTCTTACTCTCCAGAAAGGTTGATCTGAAAAACGATTACTTTATAATATATAGGTCCCATGAATTCTCAGACCTTCACTGAAATTAAGTCACATGTAATGTCAATTTTCTCATTTACAGTATATCCTTAATTGGTTTCTTAAATTAAAATACAGCGTATAAATTAGAAAAACTGATAAATTACATATTATGTTGGTCTATAAGTTTCCTCCAAGGAGTAGACACCTTCGAAAGAACCTAAAAGTCACTCAGCTACACAATAAATTCCCCACGATTAATTTAATAGATCGATTTAATATTATCCACCTATATACGTCTACATCTTTCATTCAGGTTTTCCGGCCAAAATTTTATAAAAGTTGTGAAGATTTTCATTATACAATTTTCTCCATCGTTCCGATGGTTTGTCCTGCCTCTCAGGTCCAGATATTATCCTCATAACCCTGTCCTCAAATACAATCTGCAAATATTTCCAGAATTTAATCTGGTCTAAATTTCTTCGTGAAAGAAATTTTGGTTTGTTATCGTCGTTTCCAAATTCTCAAATACTGCCATATTTTCGAACGATTTACATTAATTAGTTATCTTATATTAAGATTTTGTCCTGTAGTATAGTAACGCGTTTACTTCTGGATTAACTCCAAACATATTTACGGTTTACACAGTTTTGACAAATAAACTAATATTATTGGCATAGTTCAGAACCTAATAAGTAATAATCATATAAAACGTTCATTGCTGAAATAAAAAGTTATCATGTATTAGGCATTCCGTTCTTCGGTACCTTTGAACTCAATACATAAATTGCTTTCATAAGGTAGTATATTTGCGTTATATTGTGAATTAGGTTAATATTTTAATATTTTCCGTCAAATCACAATTTTAATAAGATAATAAAATATAAAATATTTAAAATATCATTTCACGTTCCGCATCGAATGATCGATTTACAAATTGGAACGTCTCTTACGACATGTTTCGGTTATATATATATATATATATATATATATATATATATATATTGTAAATCGATCATTCGATGCGGAACGTGAAATGATATTTTAAATATTTTATATTTTATTATCTTATTAAAATTGTGATTTGACGGAAAATATTAAAATATTAAATATTAAATTGCGTTCAGTTAAAATTATTTGCCTGGCACATTTCCCTTGTCTTAATTGATTTTAGTTGCACATTTGAGTACATACTGTTCTAAGGAGTAACAATTCTCTGAATAATAAAATTTGTCAGTATGTAAATCATTCACAAGACTCCTCACGTTCTTGAATTTGGTTATGTATTTTATTAGAATGCACAATACGTATGATGTGTTTTACAAGAACACACATAAATGTTCACAGTATTCTAAAAAAAAATCTACATTGGAAATGTAAGGTATTGTTTTACTCTTTGTCGTCATATACATAAAAATGGATTGTCACACGTTATATAACTCATTATGTGACGTATTTTAAATTCAATTTGACGTAACAATACGTTAGCATATGTACCCGCGAAATAAAAATTGATCAGTGCGCAGTCCGCCGACAAACTTCCCGAGCCCCAACGAGTTCATACCATGCTCATATAAGTGGGTTACAGCCTTCTCAGCTAGCACTCGAATTTGTCGGTTAGTGTTGGTGCTGGTGCGTGGTTGTGAAAGTTGTGATTCATAGGAATGCTAACGAGTGATATTACAAACGTGTATAGTGATAATATTCCTGTGTCTTCAAATATGGAAACCACTAGGTGAGCTATAATCTGCATCACTAAGTGTTATTTGTCTTATCGTCAGTTCCTTTGATCATAGTGCATGTTCGGTTTGAGCCGGACATTTTCCTACATGTTTTCATTTGCCAGAATGTAACCTAAGAGTCGGTATTGTTTGCAGCTTCATTATTTCGTTGTGAATAGTTACATGGTATTTCGTACAAACAGCCAGTAAGTAACAGTTTTCGAAGTGTTTCCATATTAAGGCACCATTAAGCTGTTCTGTAATAGGTAAAAAAAGTGTCACCAATTCGATATGGAAGTTCAATACTGCGCCCTTGATGTCAGATTAAAAGAAATTATTCTTCCGGATTAAAAAAAATGCTTGTGGTATATAATTATGGCCGAAAGCTAGCGGCCATTGTAATTGGGAGTGGAGAAAACAGTAGTCTCTAATAGTGAATATGTTTACAATTTCTAGGAACTGCCTCAGGAGGATTGCTCGTCACGACGATACGGAATTCTCAAATCAGAGTATAATGAATGTCATGGAGAAATTTGTGAAAGCTGTCAACGATATGGACGAGACGATACTAGTTCCATGCAGGCTCATGGATCTGAAAGTTGGAGATGCTGGGGATACTGTTGTAGAGATGAAGGCTTCATCGAAACATGCAGGCAGTGGCAACAGTGGGAAACGATGTAAGTCCACCCTAAATGACATGGCATCCACTGATCTGTACAACCTATATACGATGGTCAACTGTGTCAAGAATGAGCTCTTGTGGGGACAGAATGTAGCACCAGAAGAAGAAGATGAAAGGCAGAAATCTCTGAATGGTGGAATTGGTTCAGTAACCCCAACTTCAGCTTCTTCTGGCTCTGTAAAGGGCCACCTCAGGCGTCCATCAACAGTATCTATGACCTCAATAAACTCCACAGCTTCCATTTCAGACTCTGATTCTGATACAGGGAATGAGAATGATTCTGGGATAGAAGCCGAAGAAAATAACGGACAAGGTTCCGACTACTCACTTCAAGTAGCCGAGAGTTTCCGCAGGCATCTTCACGGGCTTCATCATTCCCTACAGCAAATAACTGAAGCTGCTGTGTACCTGACAACGCGTTATCAAAATGATGTTGGTGGAGCTGTGTGATCGTTTCTGCACTCTAAGAAAACTGAAAAACCAAAGTCTATGATGGGTTGTTGATGTTTACAATATTAGTCAGCAAGAAGTTAGTCTTATGTTGGTGAAACTGAAGTTTATAACTCAGGTTAGTTAATTGGCATTGAAAAAGAAATTTCAATTTTTGATTTGTGTTAACATTATATCAATACAAGAAAAGAAATATGTTCAGTTGGTAGAAATTCATCTTCCCACTCCTGCATGATCAATACTGATTTCACCAAAGTGAGGTGGAGACAGATTAAGCTTTATGGACCGAAGTATTTGTTAGTCTGCACAAATTTTTCAAGGTAAATAAATAACTCTGTGGTATTAAAAGTATATAACTTGCTCTTTAATTGTGATATGGACAAGGTGAAGACTATGCTTCTTAAGGACACATTTTCTTCAGATTCGTGTGCACAACAGTGTGTAAGTAAGTAGTAGTCACGTAATAAGATGTGTGTGTATTTTTGCAAATGCTAATTGGTAATTTAATGTGTGATCCTTTGATGGGAGAATGAGAAAGGGGTGCAATTGTGCGAATAGTTGTATTATTATAACTTTCTGGTGGCAGTACAAAATAGACACATTGCCAAATTCTGCAGGACAAATGTAAACACATCAGTGAATAATATTTGCCAATTTTAATATTAAATTAAGCAGGAGCCATTAAAAAAAATCTGGATATCTAAATTAGATTATTAACTCAACACTTTGATTTTATCAAGACTGAGCCCTTTTTCAACGTGGTGTACGCAAGAGACTAAATGTGGTTTCAGATCTTTAGAAGTGTTTCCTAACCAAAAGAAAATAGGCAGAAAGATAAATCCAGTTTTTACGTGCTGAAGGGCGACATTATTAACGTAGTAGTTAAGGAAATATCAAAGATGCGGGTCATCAGTTTTCATTTGAAAAAAAAACAATACGGAAAGGAATGTTCTTGTAAAATTTACGTGTATTTGTTTCATTCTTTGGTGCAATGGAAATAATTGTATTAAGTTACTTAGAATTGGAGTAGGAATCCAATTAGAATTTTTAGAAAATGGAAGTTCTTTTATTCATATGCTAATGAATGAATTAAAAGCTTTAAAGATACTTTGTGTCTGGCATTATAAAATAGTATGTACACATTTACAAGTGCATTTCTTTTAGCCATGTTGGGTCTGTCAAACATCCCTTATTTCAGAAACATTACTTGTCCTAATAGCAGTTCACTTTGTTCTAAAAAAAGATGACGGTAATTATTAAATGCAGAAGAAGGGTTACATTTTTTTTGTATGATACGAAGTGATGTTTCATCAGTGAACAGTAGCAGAGAAATGTGTCTAAATCTCTTTGAGTTTTAAAACTTTGGCTTCCATTATCATATAAATCTTCACCTGTAAGATTTGAGGGTTTTCACAGTGGCGAGTGTGAAGATTTTTGTCTTCTGGGTTCTTGTACTTTGTAGTCTGGTAGCGTAAGAACCCAGAAGACAGAAATCTTCACCTGTTATCCAATTTCTTCTTCTTCTTCTTCAGTTTCCTGACCGTTACTTCGGTCTTCCAGTGCCTAATGTTTTCTTCCATTCTTCTGTATTTTCCCATCCTTCCAGAGGTAGTTTCCACTCAATCATGATTCTTGTAATTCTGTCATTCCATCCTGGTCTCGGCCTCTCTCTCTTTTGGTTGCTATTTCATAGTCTTCTTTGGTAACCTTTCCTCCTCCATCCTTTGCACGTGTCCGTACCAAATCAGTTGTCTGTTCTCCATCTCCTCAATTATATCTCGATCCATCCTCATGATTTCTCTAATCCTTTCGTTTCTCACTCTCTCTCTTCTGGAAATTCCAGCCGCTCTTCTTAGGAAATCCATTTCGATTATTCTCGACTTATTCTTTTTTTGTTCCGAGAGTTGCCAAATTTCTGCTCCATAAATAGCCACTGTTATCCAATTTATAAACTTTACTCGTTGATGAAAAATGTGTCACAGATTCCAGTATAGAAGGAAAACTTTAAGATTGTTTAAGGTACATTACCTTTTATTGTTTAAAACAGTGTGAGCCGCTTATTTTAGGCATTATATTAAGGTTGTTTTTCATGCCTTGGCATGGTTATTTCCTGAATCTGTTCCTCTCATTATATTATTTTGCATAGTTCAATGTTTTCCATACATACTGCATTTGATGCAATGATTTATTTGTTTAATAAACTGTCTTAAGAATACGCAGTGTTAATTATTTATTGTGCTGACATGTAACCCAACACAGACTTACATAATGAGGTCTCGACCTTGACGCTTCACGCTGTTTGACAAAGAGGTGCTGGTTTCTCAAATTTAAAACAGAACTTGTATCTGGCTGTGTTAAATTAATGCTATCTGAAGTGGACTAGAAGAGTCATAATTAATCTGCTCAAGATCAGTTAAATATCTATAAAATTTTATTTAGATGTTTATTTTAACGATGTATGCAGAAATCATGTGACTGCCAACCGCAGACTTGTCGTCACCAAGACCCATCAAGACGTTATCCTCGCATCACCTGTCACATTCCCTTCTGAAATTCTATAAGCATGACTTGTGTCCCTCGTCCTACTAACATTTCAGCCCATTTTCTTGGTTAATTACATCAATAGGTTACTCTGACCTGTTCAAATCACGAAATAAACGTTAATAGAATGGATTGGTGTCTGTTTTTGAAATTGACTATTGCTCAGCTGAATAAGAGAACAAGAATTGAAAATAATATTGTTCCAGGCTTTTATACGGAATACAGTGATTAATAAAATTATCCATTTCAAAATTACTGACTTTCTTTTCTTGGTCTAACATCACTTTAATAGACTGGAGCTTGCAGAAATATGTAAAAAAAAAAATTCTAATCAAAATTGCAAATTATTAAGGAAAACAATTTTATGACAAAACTTAATTAATTTCCTAAAAACTAAACAACAAGCCTTCCAATGCTGATGTAGTAATTTTCTTAACACATTAAAAATTTCCACATATTCCTATAAATAAATATAATTCTTGTAACAAATACACAATGACTTAAGAGAAAAGAAAACGAAGTTAGTTGTGGAGTTTAAGAGCTGGCATACAACGTGTCATGCTGGTCTACTTAGGATCCTTCATAAATGGCACCTTGGCATAGTTAAATCATTTCGACCTTCCAGACTTCATCCAGTTTTTAAGTATAGTTCTGTCATCCATTAGCAGATAATCTGGTTTAAATTCTACCACTGCCATATTTTCTGCTGTTGTAATATGACGTATCCATGGCGAAAGAAAAGCCTTGTCTGGAACCTTCAGCAGTTCAGGGCAAGTCAGTAGGTAGAATACTTTTGTTTTGACGTCATGTAAACTCGCGGTTCATTCTGTCCTATCTGGCAGCAGGTGTTAGGAGCTGCTTTGCCAGCCATAACTTAACAACGACCTTACGCACACGAAGTGTCACACACCTTCGCTATCGTAAAATGACTTAAACACTTATGGAAACGTACTTTGTGCGAAGATAAATTGGTATCGAAAGTCGCGGTCGGGTGGTTAGCACGCCTGTTTCGTATTCGAGAGGTTCTTGGTTCAAATCTTGGCCCGCAACCTGTCTACCCTGACAGATTTCGTCGTGGTTTTCCTCAGTCACCCGAGCCAATCGCTGTTGGGGTATTTTAAATTAGGCAACGACCACTTCCTTCCACATTCTTCCTGTTATTGTGTTTCGGAGCTGTACAGTCAGAGCTGCTGGCAGTGTAGTTCAATAAGATACCTTGCATCGCTCTATGAAGACGTATGGGAAAGCACTTTTAATCTCGGCGAGATGGAAGTCAGTGGAAGACTCCACGCTCCAGCGACTTTGCCCCCAACGTGTGCCCCAGAGTAACGATGAAAATCCCTTCTCCCTGCTGGGAATCAAATTTTGGTTGTTCAACCGAGTATGTAATACGTATCTTATAAATCCAACATGTTATATCAGGCTTTATAGCTCGAAGGCTTGGTGTTAAAAATATTTATCACTTTATTTAAAAGCGCTGTTTCATCTGTGTCATTTATAAAACTTCGAGTGAGAAAATGAAACGTACGAATTAGGCAAAATGTGCGAGAAAATGACGAGGCAGTCCAGGCATTTCTTCGGGTAGTTGCATTCGTGGAGTAAACGTAAGCAGATTTCCTGGTCTTCGTATTTCTCTGAACATGACAGAGATTAAGTCCTATCATGGCGTGTGAAGCAACCCGCCAGCTGGTTTCAAGTCCTCGGTAATCTACGCTTTCTTGTGTGACGTCAGACGCTTACAGTCGGGTGGCATCACACGTTCATATTGAAATGCTTATCAAGAAAGATGCAGGCTATTACAGAGGACGCATCCCCGTCGAAGAATGAACGTTTCGACGCTTGCTTCGTCTTCACTAAAAAAGCGAGAGACGCCTATTATATTAGATCCGGTAGAGGGCTATTACGGATTCCACAGAAAAGTTTGTAAACTTCTACCAGACTGCACGGGGCAACAACCCAGAAGACAGCCTTCTTCATACACGCCGCCATGAGAACCTGAAATGTCACTGTGTATTGATGAGTTTGTAAATAGTGTGAACGGTTATATCAGGACGACCGCTCTCTGAGCTGAGTTCTAAACGGGAACTCCTAAATACTCCGAAGGACTCGAATGAAATATGAATCAAAAGTGAAACTAAGGCGGGCAGTATTAATACAAATGCCAGTTTCTCTGCAGCGTATCTATAAAGTATCCTGTAATTTAGGAGAACAGTTAACAGCTTATAATTCGCAAGTCATCGGATGATACGGCCATTTTTGAAAAAAAAAATGCTGAACAGGTATGTTTCGATGAACTCGTTTGTCTGCAAAAAAAAAGTTCAAGGCTAACAAGCGTGGATCAACAGATTCACATTGGCCAAAACGACAAGCGTTTACCTAAGCGGCCCCCTCCTTCCCCCCAAAGGGGGCCGTGAAGATTTTATTGGGCCTAATATAATTCATATTTAAATTCCCAAGAAGAGCTATAATAAGTTGCAAACTTGTATGTAGAAAAATACTTCATGTTCGTCTGTTTAAGGCGGTGTAGTCTGGCAGAAGTTTGCCAACGTTTCAGAGGTCCTTGCTGCATCCAGCGTCAGGACCTCTGAAACGTTGGCAAACTTCTGCCAGACTACACGGCGCTACGGCCCTGAAGACAGACATCTTCACAGCGAAAATGTTATGTAGATGTCGACTTCCTGTAGAAAATATCAAAATTATAGAGGAGAGTAATTGTTCATGGTGGTGTTGAACGTAGCTCATAATGAAGATAAATTATTCCTATCCTATTTCTAAATTTTCCCTTATAATTACCATATGATCACTCAAGAAAAACCTACGATGAATGAAAATCGGGAAATTAGTCTATTATATTCAAGTCCGACTGAAGTCTGGAAACAATTCAACTTAGAACACTCGGTCCAGAACAGGAGACTGTGATATCGCATTCGGCTTCCTCTGGCTATTTGTTTCTCGCTGTCTCAAGACTCCTGAAATTTGTTGTTAATTTTGTAGTCATTTCAATAGTCCATACAGAAGCCATTTCCTGTTGTTATATTACATAAGCCTTAAATCATATCGTGTCAAACTGACTTCACTGCATTTCCTATCCCACGACATGTTTTCGCATAACACAATTCATTATTCTAGCATGACAAGATTTGTATCTATACTCATTATTTCGTATCCCACAACAATTTTGATTTTAAAATGTTAAGCGCTGTTTTGGGTATTAAATTAAGCCTAAAAAGCATTATTTTTTATATAAAAAAGTATGTGTATGTATATTCTGACAAGGCCAGTGGTTATCTAAACTATGAGGTACCGCAGTCATTGGATAATAAATATGAACGTGAAAGCCTCACAGTAAAAAGTCCGGTTGAACGAGCAGTTCCGTTTATCGTCACATAACAATTTTCCTTGGTTGGAAAATACTTTACATCGCGTGCACAAAAGCTGTATCTTTGTATTTTTCATAGGAGGTCAATTGTCGTGATTTAAATAATTTTGAAAGAACAATGATTATTCTTCTAAGAAGACTGCGAGCGAAGAACTGTGTACGTGTCACCCTGATTTAGTCCCACTGGCATAGACTGACGACTGTGGTACATCTGCTCGCGAGGGTCCTATGATAAACCTTACACCATGTGTAGGCATTTACATTAGGCAAAATGAATTAGTTTGCCTGTGGGTTAATTATAATCACTGTTCTTAGTAATAATATTATTTTAAGTTTTTTGTCATATCTTTTGTTTTCAGTCAGTGATAATTTGAAGTTATTTAAACAATTTTTAAGTACTGTCTTTTCTCGCGAGGCTGTCCAACCTATGGTAATTTCAAATAGCCCAACTTCTGAATAAGAGTAAGAAACATCTCTGCCGGGATTATAATCCCAGGATCACCTTATTTGCAGACGATACTGGAACTTAGCCAAGTTCTACTAATGTCAACCATGACAGGAGATTGCATTTTGGTTAACTCAACGACACTTTTTCGTTTAAGACTTGAAACTTTCACGGCTACTAAAAGTGATAAAATCCTTTCGTTATTTCAGAGTGAAGGCCAACGTTTCAAAGATCTCTTTGTTCACATCAAATGATTAATCATTCACTGATGATGGAGACAAAGAAGTTTTTCAGATGTTGGACTTGGGCCCCGAACTGACATGGCTGATCGTCCGAGAGGATTTTATCAGCGTTGAATGGTAGGATAATTCTGAATATGGAAAAAGAAGGCGAGGTGGTCTATTCTGTGGTACTAAACAAACATCTGCCTGGAGACACTGAAGGGAATGACAAGAAGTATCAACGAGGATACCAAGTCTCCGAATTAGGACGCACGAGCACTAATCATTTATTTTGGTTTTCCTGAATTTGCTTTTTTTTATTAAACAAATTATAGATAGAAACCAACCTGGCTCGTTCGATTCTGACAAAAGAGGAAAATGAGACCAATATCAATTCAACGTTAATTCCTGCATTGAATTTCTGAACTTATCTCGTTGATAAAAACTCCTACCTGTCGTTAGCAAACAAGACACAATCTCTTGAGATCAGTGCGTTTGACATTTCTGGAGGTCCATCTATCTCCTGGTCTGAGTTGTGAGGCGCGTTTTATATTTGCACAGCAGAGTAAATTGACACGTGGTCAGAAATCCCTATGAAGGCGATAAAAGTTAAGGCAAAGCGTCAAACGTTCTTAACCTTGGCACTACATGCAGGTAAGTGATCAGTCTCACTGTCCGAATGGGCCAAAGACGTCGTTACACTTTCCTTCTCCTACCCAGAATCGAACCACAGCCGTCCAGTCCAGGAAGAGTTACTTTACAGACCGATTTGTTCACACTGTATTAGAATATGGCTACATATTCATTAAAATGGCATGAAAGTTAGTATTCAAGGTTCTTATTGCGACGAGTAGGAAGATGGCTTGGGATGTTTCCGGTAGATATTGATTGACTTTTCAGAGGACCTTACTACCACCTTCATCAGGTTGATGAGTGCGATTGAAATGTTTGCCTAAACGTTGGATAAATTTCAACATTCAACGCGGATCGTCCCCGAAACCCGAAATTGTACGCTGAACAGCAGCGAAGAACTAAGGACAAGAACACAGACTAATAGTTTTACAGAAAAACTGTGTTGAATTTATTATAATGTTGTCATATTCTCATTAGTAGACTAAAGCAGTTAATGTTTAAAAATAATCTACTCGATAAACAATCTGCCCCTTTATTTAGAGTAAAAGACACTACTTAGGCAATCGTTACAATGCTGAATGATATTCAAAAATTGAAACGAAAATAAGAAACCGGACAGCTATAAGAGAAACCAGAAGAATGTTCCGGGCAGTTCCAGCTCAAAATCACGCCCTATGTGTTCTGTTCAGTAGCAGTGTTGCGTCTGTACTATGAGTAACTGATTTCAGATACCCATAGGTTATTAAATACATGCAGTAGCCAGAAGTTGTTCCCTACAAGCAAGTATTCATGTTAAATGGAAAAGAGAATGAAACCGAAAAGCTGGCCTTGCCCTTCAGACACGAATATAACTGAGTCATAGAGCCACTGCAGGTTCATTAAATTTCTTAGTTAGTACCTTTGACATCAGGCAGTGTTTCGATGTATTGGTCGACACACAGTGACAGATGAACTATGACGCGATTCTGCACTTGAAGTGATTACAAGAAGGCGTTTGTTTGTCTTCTTCCTTTCAAGGTCTGGACCAAAGACCCATCACAAGGCCAATCTCACTAATGATTCCGGTGGGTGATCGGAAATTCTTCTGGCTTAAGAGTGTAAATCATGCGACATTTTCTTCAGACACATTTATATCATTTTACTTTAGACCCTGAGAGCCTCTTCGTACTCGAAGAAAGGGGGGGTCTACGGATTCGATTTTCATTCTGCAAACCGACTACTCTAAGAATTCCGTAAAATGTAAAAATAAAAAAAATATATCCTCGTTGTCGTCTGTCACTTTTTCACTCCAAGTCTTTTCCTTTCTACCTCTCCTTGTGTTCCTTCTCTCCTGCCAGTTCATGACCTGCAGAACTGTGTGCTTAGGACATGACACGGATAGCAGAGTCTTTTCTTATTCAGTTTAAAACGTGTCGATTGGATCTGAGAGGTAAATATGGAGAGAGCAGTGGCCTATATCGTTCTATTGGTTTGTAAAGGCGTTCGAATTTTCATCTGGTTTTTGTATTGAGACCACAAATAAAGTAAGTCGCCACTTGATCTTCGCACGCTGCAGACAGAAGGAAATGGTATGTGTCATGATGTCACTGTCCACGATATTGTATAATTGACAACTGTTCCTACAACATTTCTGTTAAGACTGTAGAGACCTTCGTAAAATGTCGATGGGTCTTTATTTCTTTAATGACATTCTGTCAATTTCAATGGTTATGTAACACCAGATGATAAATTATTATGAATGATGTGTTGATAATGATGTTGGAATAAGCAGCAGTGACCTTTTTAATTTTATATTACACAATATGCCTACATTCATTCTTAGATAATTTAACAATAACGTTTCAGCTGTAGCTATTACATAACATTAAATTATACGGGAAGATGATAATGACTTGGACTGAAAGGAGACGAGCGTGGCCTATTTCAATTCAGCCTACTATCCCTAATGTTACCTGGAGATACTCAGGAAGACAACGAAAATTACCAAGTCATTATAGCTGCTATACTATACTATAGCCTGGACATGAAGGCTTTCGGAATGTTGACAGCGGCTACTTGGAATATTGTATTGTATATGAGATGATAATATTCTGGGTCTTAGGAATGTGGATTCTGATGTGAAGCATCTGGACAGTATGTGGCAATGTAGCCCTAATGACGGGGGCAGAAACACTCTCCGAAACGTTGAACATTATCCACGTTTTTAATACGACTATTGCCCTTTTCTAGTAGGCACGTGATTGATCAGTGGAATTTTCTACGTCCTTCCGAGCGTTCTGGGATTTCCCACTGATGGTGTTTTCCCGTATTTAAAGTAATTTATGCAAATATATAACATAAATGTTGTATTTTATTTCAATATGTATTTCGAACGTTTAAAGTGTATATTCAGTCTCAAGCTACCAAGGGCGTTGCGAGGTATTTAGTCATCCACTCAACACACGAACCTGGAGATAAAACAACAAGGGTTTGCGAGTTCAAACAATCTTCTTCGTTTGGATTTCTTAAACTAGCAATCATGAACGCGAGTACTTCCTCCTTCAGCTTCTTTAAGTAACAACTGAATGTGTCGACAGACAATGTCCATCCTTGCAGACAAATTTCAGTCCTTTAATGAACACTAATGTACAACTAAGCATGAATTTCTTTCCGAGGTTCTCATTTGAATCTGACGACAGACACAATACGTATCCTATTTTGTGTATTTTTCTTGAACCAAACATTTCAGTCCGTAACAAACGACACAGTGTAATTTGGAATAAAACTGACGCTTTAATGACACAATGTAACGTTATGCTGGCATCCATATTTAATATAGTCCCTGTCTGGAACGCAGCAAGCCCTAACTAATACCAGCAGATAAAATATGCACCTGGCAACGCAGACAGCACTCGTCGCTGATACCAGAGAACATCAAATTCCGATGGTACTCTTAGAGGTTTGGTTTGAGGTTCTCGCGGCTGTTACAGTGCTATGTAGTCTGGTAGAAGTTTACTATTGTTTCAGAGGTACTTGCTGCCTCCATGATCGGGGCAATGAGCCAGCTTCTAATGTCGAGGTTTATCTCAACATTTTCCTGTATGCGTTTATTATATCCCATCACCCGAGACACACATCCAAGGCACCACCATCTTTCATATTTCACTGTCTTAATAATACTAATTGATTCGCATACACGGTGTCATGTAGTTCCTTGCTACAAAATATACAAACTTTAGAGCCACTCAGTCTATATACGCAATCTCTGCAGCTGATATAAAGAAGTGATAATGAAATCAATAATGAATCAAACAGTACGAATACTGCGAAACGGATTGCACAAGCAGCGACACTTTGCTATTGTGTCTGCTACGCGCATTTGTTGGTAAACACACGTGCGATGCATAGCAACTCTGTGTAACGCCGACATGTATGCAACACATATGAATCTGCTGATGTAACCCATTAGGGGTGCCAAGTTACCTTGGGAACAAAGCTCAAAGCCAGTGCAAATTACCTCGGGTCGTATGTCTTGAAGACAGCAGAAAAACATTCTCCTTTGGAGACATATTTCCAATGAGTTCGTCGTTTTACATACCTCATTAGCCTTTACCTTAGTGCATATATTACAGAACGCAGAGAACAATAAAAATTATGTTTCTTTGCATTTCATAATGTATTCACCACATCGAGTTATTGTATTTGTGGTTGATTCGAAGACGGTACTAATATATAGCTTTCTCTGTAATTTTATGATAAGATGATTAATAATCAACCAATTGTAAATTACGTGCAAGGAATAAATCGTGACCTAATTTAAAGTTATATCCTGGAATTTTCCTGGAAGGACTGAGGAAAAGTGCAAAAATCATGATAGAGTACAGCCTATCTTCGAGACGATATTTGGACCTAAGCCCTTCCGAAGGCGAAACAAGGAGTAGGTACCAAACATTTAACAGCCCAACTTTCTATCAGACATCGAAATTTATTTCAAAGTTCTTATTAATGTAAGACTGTAGCAACATAGCCAACATTCGAAACATAAATACACAAAAATTAAACACAAACTCGAACATATGACAGCAATGACAGATCACACGGACTGACCATAAACGAATGAAAGAATTAATCAGTAAGTAAAACTTATGTTGAACAGAAACGCTTACATTGGCTGCAGGTTGATAGCGATATTTAAACTTATCACCAGCCAACGCCTGTCTATTATAAGGATAAAATACATTTTCACAGGATGAAATTTGTCAGATTATAACCTCAAAGTTCACTGTGTTTCCATGTTTGTAATTTTTAACAAATTTATCACATTCTATCTATGTGGTATACCGTGTTTACCATATGCAAGGCCAGGAGTTTATCTAATTTGTCGCCTGAATAAATAGAGGGACCTGCGTATTATACTCGCAAAGAAAGAACATGCCTAACTACCTAGGAGCAAGTCTTCTTACCCTTAATACTAGCCACTTATTGTTTTTGGTACGGGTAGTATTGTTATACAGTGCATTAACGTTGTTGGCAGTTGAACGAACTCCATGAATTGGAGTCCTTGAAAATGCAATACTTGTTTAACAGGCCAAAAAATTATGTGATCCTAAATATCACTTCTTTGTTCAGAGGACCCGCCACAGAATCCTACCTGAACCAGCTGAATCCAGATTACACAGTCACATCCGATTTTTCTAGAACTGACTTTAATATTATCTTCCAAAACTTATGTCTCCCATGTAGACTTTTCTTTCAGAGCTTCCGATTAAAATTTCGTGTTCATTTCTCATCTCATCTCATCATATTACGTGTTCCGCAGATAGCATACCCCTTGATCTGATAGCAAATTGTCTTGCCAATATTGCTTAAAACTTTCTTGCACATTAAAAACTACACACTTGTTAAAGGTCCAAGACTTCAATGTTATGCCATAGACGTTTCAGGAAATGGGAATTCTATATTAGTAAAAGAGCACTGAGCCATATAAATGTGAACTTAAAATTCGTCCTAGCCTTTCTATAAATAAATGGGAAATTCTAGAGGATAAAAGACGTCAGACGGTTTTCACAGAAGTTATTGTTAATATTTTAGATCAATAATTGCATGGCAACTTCCTTTTATTTCGATTTTCACACTTTACATCATAGGGCAGAAGGATTTATTTGCTTAAGTTGACAAAGTAGAAATTACGACATTGATCGTTGTTGACTCTTTTGGGACTGTTGTAATATTTGAGCATTAACATGTACAACCAGTGTCGTATAATGATGTTGTAACAGGTATTGTTTAAGCTATGGCGAACAAATAATCAAGAATCTACCTTGAATTAGCACAGGTATACTCTATGTATGCATATACGTCGTATTTTACGTTGAATTTGCGTTCCTGGAAAAATACCATGGAAAGTTCCTGTGAATTTTCCATTAAATTTAATCGCTCAAAGTTAACAGCAGCAAAAACAGCGAACTTTTCAACCGCCTATAGCATTTCTATGGGAACCATGTTACTTTTCATGAAGCTCTAACCAATTTATAACAAATTTCTCAACAACGGGCACAAGCCATGAATAGATCAACAATTTTATCTAACTTCATCGTATCTCCACGGAATTTCAACAAAGTTCATAAAATTGATATGGAGCTAATGGGGAATTTCCGTTTCCATTAAATTTGTCATTTGCGATGAAAACTACAATGTATTTAGGTGCATTGGTATCCCTGTGGAGCGTCTATCAATGTCGCTTCATCTGTATGTCTATCTGTAAGCATGAAACAATTTGAGAAACGCTGAACGAATTTACATGTTGGAAAGCTTCTCTAAAATTTGTCGACACTTTTCGCTTTTAGTTACAATGGGAAAAAATAACAGGTACTTTACATTTTATTATATATTATTTAGTGTTCTGTGTGACGACAGGTCCATATGAACAGGATCCTTCCATCCTTTTCTCGGACTGGGACCTGTTCATATACGTTCTTGGCAGATGATCCAGAAGTGGTTTGCCATTGCCTTCTTCTGTGTGTGAATGGAGTAATTGTTGGGATGCCACGGGGGAAAACTCCGTGTTGCCTAGACCACGGCCTTGTCCAACACAAGTTATAAATTCGGGCACCGCCGGGAATCGAACCCGAGACCCCAGGATTACAAGGCCAGCGTTCTAACCGCTAGACCACCTCATCTTATTATTATTTAGTGCTCTGTCTGAAGACAGGTCCATATGAACAGGATCCTTCCATCCTTTTCTCGGACTGGGACCTGTTCATATACGTTCTTGGCAGATGATCCAGAAGTGGTTTCCCATTGCCTTCTTCTGTGTGTGAATGGAGTAATTGTTGGGATGCCACGGAGGAAAACTCCGTTTTGCCTAGACCACGGCCTTGCCCAACACAAGTTATAAATTCGGGCACCGCCGGGAATCGAACATAAAGAACTCGAATTCGTTTTTGAGGCGAGGTGACTCGGTGTGCGATCTGCAGGAAATGTTAGTTACCATGGTTACCAATGCTACACTTATTAAAAGCGAAAGGTCGAATTCTGACAAAAATGGATAAAATGGTGTCCATTTAATGCAGGTTCCGTTTAGACAGGTTTCGCAAAGTCACCTGTTCAACGAACCATAAATCCCACTTACAGAACGATATGAGGCAGCGACAATATTTTCGCTGAACCGGCCAATGGAAACTTCGCAGTTTTTTTCCCCCTTGTCATTGTTTTTGTACACTTCAAATGACATCACACTGAATACTGGCGAGCAAACAGAATCACGAACTCCAAAAACTTCAAACACATTTTACGACTAAAACTAATATTTGATAGCCGCGGTGATATTGTTAGGATTCAGCAAACACCTAAGAAGCCCTTATTTCATTTCCTTTCAGAACTACGTAGTCCAACGCCCCTAAAATTAATTTCGTTGAGAATTAATTTAAATATGTTCTGTGGCAAAGCAAATATTTCATTAAGGCTTTTGCTGTTTCGTTAAACACGCCCATTGTCAATTAATATGAAAAGGGTTTCTTAAAGAATACAAATATTTCCTTCTTTGTCCACTGACGCACTTATTTGACGTAAGAGTAACACTTGACTGATGAAGTCACTATCAACAACGAAAGATAAAGCTTACTTGTCATTTCGTCCGACAATTATCGTTTGTATTGATGCAAAATAAATAAATAGGATAATATTTTACGTAAGGATCATTAACCAATCCACTAAATAGGAAGACCCACGTACGTAATTACGGTGCAAAATCTTGCTTGAAAGATCTGTTTGCTCAACAAGTCCCGACCTTTCTATAGACTCCGAACATTCATTATCGTGCTAATAAAATCCCGCCAGGAGGCCATATCCTGAGTCTATGTTCTTCTCTTATCCATACAAAACAACAGGTAAAGTAGGATTTGTGGTTTTCACGGCGGAGAGCACGAAGATGGCTGTCTCCTACGGCACAGCGCTACACTCCAGAAGACAGCCATCAAAATGTCCTTTATTTTATCTTCCGTATTATCGCATTTTGATAAATATTTAATTTTCTTAAATGCCGGCATTTTTCTGTGGACATCAGTTTGTTATCTGACTTTCAGGCGTGAATCTTGAACCGAATGCTGACGCCTGTTAACAAGGACTCCAATTTATTTGCAGCCTGTTTAGCGGGTGGCTGTAGCTGACGGCGTTCGCAGTCAGTACATGTGCACCGGACACGTGACGCCCTCTACTGGCACACGATCGATACCAGCCGTCGCACTCTGCTGCAGGTACAGGTCGACAGAAACTTATGAAGCAGGAGGGAGGGCGTCAATGGATTATCTAACAACATTGTATCAACTGAAGAAGTTCATAATGCGTTCTACCGCCCCGGTCTGATATAGGCTATGACCGAAAGAACGTTCAAGTATCATAGGGGTCCTATGTTATTTAAAAGCGACATACCAACTGAGAAAGCTTACAGGTAGACAGAAACTTTTCTAAGAAACGGGTCTAACGTGTTATTCAACAGCGTTGTTTCAACTGAAGCTTAGGATACTCCATTCTAAAGTACGAATTACTGGGCGACGAAGAAGATGGCAGACAGAGGTTACTTGCCACCTGCCACCTGCTCTATATACAGCTTCCAAAATACATCCAAGTTTTGCACATTCACCCTGAAGATAGTAACCGTGATGTTTGCCGAAACGTTAGATAACATTCGTCTCGGCTTATCTCGAAAACAGACGTCGTAGAGTTTATTTAATTTTTCCAGAAGTTTTTCTTTTCATATTTCTTAATTCCGTCTTCCTCCGTTAATATTTGGGTTATAACACCACAGAGAGTTGTGTGCAGATATTTGGGTCCCTGAAGATGGAAACAATTAAATTCACGTAGCACTCGGAAGGCGAACATCAACTCTTGACTTCAGTTAGAGCCTTAAATCGCCATTCTACCTGTAATCGGTTTCCTTCTCTTGTGTCACCCACTAAGTCAGTATCTATGACAACCGATAGTTTTCATGTTATCCGAGCTGACTACAATCTCGCTACACAGATAGCACTTAGATTACCGGAGACATGCCCAGGGTTTGAACCTTATATCCTAGGTATGTCCATAACGCCGATTATGCTGTATTACGACGTCTGACGTGACATGTTTGAACGATCCATCCTTCATCGTATCCAAATGATAAACTCTAAATATACGTTCTAGAGTTATAAATATATTTGTGGCGTGACTGTCCTGCTGTTACTACATTGCGTTCTACGACAAAGTCATAACAGTTGTGAACTTCTGGGAGAATCGATCACCACACAAAATTCTGCCTGCGTTCGCATGTTCGGGCATCCGTAGAGTCAATTTCTCATACAGAAACCACGCCCATATCATCTTGTGGCTTGTTTGACGAAGCTTTCATCAGCTCAGACTTCTTGGCTCTGGTGATAATATTAGTGAATTAAAAGGAAGTGATCGCGGCCTACTTTAAATAATAATCCCGGCATTTGCCTGGATTGAATGCGGAAACCACGAAAGCAGTCAGGATATTTAATCTGAGTAATGACAGCAGGGTTATAAATTAATGTGAGATTATTTAAATGTTACTAAATAGTTATTTTATTGTAAATAAGTTGATTTGTTACTCATTTTGTCTAACATTTAACACTGATTTTACTTGAGAAACCTTTCAACAAAATGTTTAATTTATTTAATTAATTAATTAATTAATTTAATTTATGTTGCGAAACGCCAATTGTTCGCGATATTAACCCTAGTTTTTGACTCGTGTTCTTCATTAAGGCTGTACAGTTACTCACAGTGAAATATGACGTCATTAACCATCTGAAGTCTGAAGTTGAGTTCGTACCTCAAAGAAAACACACTACATCTCTGTTAATACGATGGCCTGGTTAGTGTTGTTCAAGAACATAATCGGCGTTTCCTCCCAGAATTAGAAGAACCCATAAGGACACAGTGAGAAAATGTATAGTCAGTGAATGGTAAAGAGTCTGGTAGACCACTGTGCTTCAAGTTCATAATACGTGAGATGATAAAGTTGCGTCATATTTTGATAAATATATATATTTGTTTAAATCTTGTCAGTCTAATCACAATAAAATTTCTATTAAATATTAAAATATTACTATAATTAACATTTAAATATTTAAAATATATTAAATGATGTTCTCTATCGAAATGTTCGATTTACATTAGAATATCACTTTTTACACGACATGTTTCAGTTCTTAAAGAACCATCCTCAGGTGTATAAAATTATATAAACTTAAATATAATTTCTTAAATGCAACTTTTTAGTCAGATGTTTATCAGATTTCAAATGATGTTTTCTTCCAGATTTATTGTATTTTTAATATCGTATTCGAAGTTGTTCTGTATATGTACGTCGTGCTTAACATGATTTTGTGTGGGTGAACGTTTTTGTTGTTGTTTTTGTATCATCCTGTAAAGTAAATAATATAAAGACTAAATGAATATTAATAAATTAGAAATAGAAAATAAAATAATATATTTGATAATTTAATTTTGAAACATACTAGAAATGAAGTTGTGGAGGAGTTAAACAAATTCATAATACGTGTTTTCTGATAACACAGGATTACGTATAGTGTAAGGGGGTTTCATAAAACGTATCGGCGGACCGCGAGTTAGAACTCTGATGTGGGTAAGGATAAACTCGGCTTTGCGAAGTTCTATTTCGACTGCCATTTTGGTAGGAGCGAGCCAGTTTGGCAGACATGACACAACTATTTTTAGGGCAGACGGAAGTTGCGATTGGAGTGATACTTTCTCCAGAGACCAACAAACAACCTGTTATACTCGTAACAGTTAATTGCAGGAAGCGAAACGCACATTGAGTGCGTCACGGACAAAATTGGAAATGCGAAACTCAAATGGAGTCGCTCTGTGTTATATTACGCGTTTGTCCTAATACATATTCATTTACTGCGGATATTGTTGCAAAAATCTATGACAGTGAAGACGTCACATTGCATAATCAAGTATTACTTTTATTTTTACTTAATAATATATTCACATAATTTTGTATTCATATAAATTAAGTGAACCGCTACGGTAGTCTAGCGGTTAGAACGCTGGCCTTGTAATCCTGGGGTCACGGGTTAGAATTTATAACTTGTGTTGGGCAAGGCCGTGGTCTAGGCAAGACGGAGTTTTCCTCCGTGGCATCCCAACAATTACTCCATTCACACACAGAAGAAGGCAATGGCAAACCACTTCTGGATCATCTGCCAAGAACGTATATGAACAGGTCCCAGTCCGAGAAAAGGATGGAAGGATCCTGTTCATATGGACCTGTCGTCAGACAGAACACTAAATAAATAAAATAAAAAATAATAATATATTCACATAATTTTGTATTCATATAAATTAAGTTTTGCTGAATTGTGCAGAAATGAAAATTAAGTCCTCCCAAAAGCTAGTCAGTGTCGGATCCCAAGTTAAAAAAGAGTTACATCTAGCAAAGCAGATTCGGAGATGGAATATAGACTATAGAGTTGTTTTATGTTCTTCGTCGAAGACACGTCATGTGGAAGTTTTCGTTTCTGTATTTTAGCTTCACGAATTGTGAGTGGACAATTGAAGTCAGGATACTAATTGTCCTCTATTAACAGTACATCCTTTACAGGAACTTCAGTTACAATGAGTACATTAAATTTTCCACACAGGTACTAGAAAATCCATCCAACCTTTGAGGAATGATTATAAATTGTTCTGTGCGCGAGATTTTCTACACACATACACGGAAATTTAATAATATAACCACTTATTTCAGGTGACTAACAGTGGTATAGATTCTTTCTTAAGAATCTAATAATCACTCAGCTGGTAAAGACATTTCAGCCTCTTATGAAAATCTAAGGTTCATTTTCCTGTTCATAAAACCCCGTCATTCTGCCTCATATTGAACCAGAGATCAATATTTCATATTTTTATATCGTATTTCTTTAAAATCCATCCTCGTATCTACGCTTAAGTCTCCAAAGTGGTCTTTTGTCTGTTTCCGCACCAAAATTATGCACACATTTCTAATTCCAATGCGTACCATATATCCTAACAACTTTACACTATTTAGTCTGATCACCATTGTACGATATGGTAAATAGAAAAAATTACGAATTACTCAATACACATATTATTTTCTGTCTTAACAACACTTTATTACGTCATGTGGCTATATGTTTCGACACACGTATGTCACTTTCGGGCTATCATACTTGTTTACTTAGTGCGTGATGCTCTGAAGATGATACACATGTCGGAATATGTATCCATGCAACATAACTAATAATAAAGTGTTGCGCAGAATGGAAACAGCATTAGTATTGAGTAATAGTAGTAACATCAGCAATATAACAACTCACAACTGTAATAAAAAGTAAATTGAAGCAAAGCTGTCCCACTATATGCCATCTAGGCGCTTGGGGGGAGAGGATCCAGTCTGGATGCAGACTCTAGAAGAAAAATCCTCTGCCCCCGTCGGGGATCGAACCCCGGTCTTTCAGTCTGTAGCTAGTCACTATACTGGCTGAACTACGCCAGCTGTAATGATCCAATAAAACGAACTGTGTTAAGAAACTCCTCGTTGTCCATTTCTTTATCTTTCTTATATTTTCTTTGTATTAAATATGAATGTTCTAGGCCAACATCTTATTCTCAGGTAGCCAGTCTACGCTGTTCCGTTAAATCAGATACGAATATTCACACCCATGAAAAACAACGATAGTAGAATTTGCATTTTTATGACAAGAAGAATTAATCCTCAGCACAGGAGGTTTGTCGCCGGCTTCTCACCGCGGAAGACCGGTTTGCGCCCGGGGTATCCAGTGGGCTTTGTAGAGGAAAAAGTGGTACTGGGACAGATTCTTCTGGGAGTCCTTCGGCTTTACTCTGCCAGTATTACTTCACCGCATTTCTTTATTCATTCGCGTATCATAAAACTCAAGTTTTATATATTAGACTATAACGTTCTAAGCGCTTGCTTAAAGGTGATAAGTTGTGTCAACATACAATCATACAGCTGATCTATGTATCTCATTTGTTATGGGTTTACTTAACGATGATTTCAGTTATTCAGATTATAGTCTGCAGCTTCGAATTATATAATGATTAAGTGTGTTTGAAAGGATGTTGAAAGAAGTGGTAATGACCTAGTTTTGGGAACTATTCAGGTAGTTATATGGACGGACTGAGGAAATTGCGAAAGAACTGTTAAGACAGCCGGTTTCCGGGTCGAGAACTGAGCCCGGTGCTTTGTAAATACGCAGAAGGTGGGGTTAACCACTCAACAGCGACGTTAGCCTTGTTTCATTAATTAGACAAGAAAATGGAAATAGATACAGGAAAGGAGTGAGAAGAAAGACAGAAAGGAAGATTAAAATAGAAAAAAGGACATAAAGGGGGCAGAGAAACTCATAAGGAAAGAGAAAGATAAGGCAGGAAGAAAGAAAGAAACTATGAACGAAGAAAATAGGGCAACAGAGAGGTAGGTCATTTTCGTTCAGCCATGAGGCTAGAATACAACTTCGCAAGTCCTTATTTATGCTTCCATATGACTTTAGTTTTGACTCGTGTAAGCGGATTCCTTAAACAAACAAATTTCGAAACTAGTGTTAGTGAAGGACAAACTTGACGCCTTTGGCAAGATATTTTTATATTCGTCATTGGGACCGATTATCATCGATAGACATACGGTCTTGAAGCACACTAACCTGTAATTAACTGATAAAAAGTTGTCAGTGGAACCACGGTTGCGGAGAGGAATTTTATATATTAGCTTTATTCTAAATATTTCCTTTATACATGGTTTACAATTGAGATAAGTTTGATTAAAACATTGCTTAATCAACTTGAATTAGTTACGATTAAAATGGGTCTGTGGTAGCTGAATGTAATGTAAAGTAATGTAATGAAATGTAAGGTAAGGTAATGTAACATAAGTTAAGGTAATGTAATGTTTTATAGGTAACAACAATGCCGAGTAAACAGATGACGTTGTAGGTTGTAAGATTATGTCCTCCTGCTGTGGAATCTAAGCCTAATGGCTCGTAAGGAGAAGACATAAACATGCCTTTAGGTAAATAATCTTTAACAACCAAACGCGTTTCACAAAATGGAGACCTTGCCCGAAAATCCTTGAGGCAGAAATTAATTTAAAGACAATTTCTTCCTGTGTCCATATAGAGATAAAACAGTTTCTAAAGATCTCTCACTGCCTCTGGGATGTTGTGCCGTGAAGTCTGTAGACCCTGATGATGGAGACACCACTTCCGAAACGTTCTTGTTCGTATGTATCTTTAAATATTCACTCAGATGTGGGGAGGTTGGGGAAAAATACGGAAGAAAGGGGGAAGAAAGAGGACTTGGGATAAAGACAAGAAAGAAATAATAATGTACCGGTGAATCTGAAGTGGGTCTTTACGGTAATTGTGTGATAAAACCCGAAGTGTTTAATGTCTTGGGTACAGTTTTTGACGTAAATACGTCTATATTTTAGGGTCAGTGTCATTCGGCAAAAAGTGAAACGAAAAAGTGGAACGAAAAAGTGGAACGAAAAAGTGAAACGAAAAAGTGTAACTGTATTGTTATGTTACCTAGGAAACTTCAATTGTTATTGTTACCTAGGAAATGTCAATTATTTACTCGGCATTATTGTTATCTTGGAAACGTCATCTGTTTACTCGGCATTGTTGTTACCTATAAAACATTACTTTACATTACATTCAGCTACCACAGACCCATCTTAAGCATAACTAATTCAAATTAAATAAGCAAAGTCTTAATCAAACTTTACTCAATTGTAAAGCATGTATAAAGGAAATATTTAGAATAAAGCCAATATATAAACTTCCTTTCCGTATAGACGTATTTACGTCTAATTCTCCGGAACCGTGGCTCCACTGTCAACTTTTTTTTAAAAAAAGTGTACAAACTGTGAGACTGGCTATGCAATGGATGTGAAAGGGCTGAAGGAACAGTTGGAAACATAAGCAGGCCAAAACAGCTTCGTGTGTTTTCTTATTCATAACTTTTAGTCCATATGTAGTGCGACGGGGCAACGTCGTTCTTGCCAAGATAATAGTCTCTCATGTAGTCAAGAAATTCTCTGCCGAAGGTTCAATGCCCTCTTCACAAAAGCTCGCCAGAGAATTTCGCCCCCTTCATCCGCAAACTAAGACGACATGAAAGCCATTTAAAATGAAATAATAGAAGCGCGAATATTTATTCTAATTTGGTGTGAAATACTGTAACTGACGCAATAATTTAATAATTGGTATGAAGGACACAAAATCAAAATGTACTATGTCTGTTATGTTTTATACTGCAAATCAACCCCCAAACTATCTAAACTGAACGTATGGCTCCAAACGAGTCACCACATGTTTTCATGTATTAGGTTAGAGAACATTGCTATAAAACAGAAACTGGTTGGAATAAATGCCAGCATTCATGTTTAATGCATTAAAATTGAAGCTAAGTCACTATTTATGTGTAATACACGTACTGATTATTAAAAATAAAGGAAAAATAATTGTCAACAACAGTGAGAATCACAATATACGTACTACTTATGTATTCATGCTTTGTACAAACTGTGTTACTTTTTCGTTAAGTACAACATAGCACGCCGCATTCATACTCATAACTGACTATTATCTGATGAAGAACTTTTAATATAAGACCAACATTTCATCTGAATTCCTTAGAACCCATTTTAACATTATCTTCACACCAAAGTCTAGGTCTTCTGAGTAGTCTGATTCTATTTTACTTTTATTGAGGGCATCATGCCAGAAGGGTGACAAGAGATTGAATTCTTAACACTAACTTGGTTTGACGAATGAGCAATTAGTGTTCATACTACCAAGCAGCATAAGCATTACACCCTTATATTTATTTATTTAGTGTTCTGTCTGACGACAGGTCCATATGAACAGGATCCTTCCATCCTTTTCTCGGACTGGGACCTGTTCATATACGTTCTTGGCAGATGACCCAGAAGTGGTTTGCCATTGCCTTCTTCTGTGTGTGAATGGAGTAATTGTTGGGATGCCACGGAGGAAAACTCCGTGTTGCCTAGACCACGGCCTTGCCCAACACAAGTTATAAATTCGGGCACCGCCGGGAATCGAACCCGAGACCCCCAGGATTACAAGGCCAGCGTTCTAACCGCTAGACCACCGACCATATATCCCACTATTTTACTTTCATAGACCAAATATCTTCCATTTTACAAATAATGATACGCCATTCTGGCATGATACCCTCAGTATTCAATACACTTTTAAGACCAGATGCTTGTGAACACGGTAATAAGCCTTCGAGATTTTCAACAGCTCAGCACTCCTAGTTTCTCAGGAAGGACTTTGCTCTCCTGCTTCAATCAGTCGGTTAAGAAAGTACGAAAAACGTAAGTTACAGTCCATACTACTATTTACTACACCAACAACCTGAGATAGACTTTAACAGAATCTTCAGAATTCTCCCAGATAATCACATAATCACTCAGTTTCAGCTTAAAGTTCTTCCAAGAACGTGTAAATAACGTGTCATTCAACAGAGGTCAGTTTCACCCACTGGATAGGTCCCAAAGTCTCACTGGACGTGATGACGAAGAATAAAGCGCCCCTGTCAAGAATCGATCCAGGTAGAACAAGAAGTCACCTTAGTTTGATGACGGCATTGAGAGAAATGTCTCTGGGTCCAGATCCGAACCCTAAACTCTTCACAAACAAAGCATCAATGTGACGTCTGTTGAATCAGTGTCATGACTGATTCTCTATTCCGCAGTCCTTGACATTCTCCTGTCCACGTGATGGACATATAAGAAGAAACTGGAACGTATTACGATAATTGTATGGGTCCACGCTGATAATGACTGGCAATGTCCCTGCATTCATTGGGTTACTAAAGTATAGTCAGTGAAACGGGGGCAGTTGGTTGGTATTAGTGTCAACACCTACGGGTCTCCTTCCTTCTTCACTGAATATCAGTACACAGCAGAGCTACGCTCATGGCATTGTACTCATCTGCGAGATTCTCGTTATTTATTCAAAGCCACTTATTCAACTGCAGATATACGAGAAGCGTCAATGAGATGGGAAGATTGTTACGAGTAGTGGGTGACCAGATAAGAAAGAAGGCGTTCGTGGCCCGTTTTAAGGAACTGTGACATAATTCGTCTTGAATACGTGAATAAAACACAGAGAATCGTATATCACCCGGTACCTCCTGAACAGATACCTCAGTGTTACCACTAAAAAAAATACTGCTTAGTTCTCTGTGTTCACAGAACCACAATTCAACCTGAAGACGGTGACTAAAATGTTTGTCGAAACATTGGATAATTTTTAACATTCGACGCTGTTCATCCCCGAAAATCGAAGTTCTGCATTGCACTCCAGCCGCTAGAATTACAGAGTTCCATGCGCGATAGGAGTGGCTCTTGTGATTAATATACAAGGACAGTCCACAAAGCGATGTGCTTTTCCATTGCTATGTTTGCCACAAATTTTGAATTAAAATCAGTACAAAGAATCTTTTAGCACAACCAGTCACATGTAGGCTCTAGCGTCAACTTCTCAAAAGTCGTATACATAAAATTTAACTTTGTCCTTGGGTAACATCCAAAGAGTTGAGGTGTAATGAATCAACAATTATGACAAACCTTTGTTCGGATTGTCGTTATTAAAACAGTAAGGTAGGTCCACTGTTTACAGTGGTAAGATGATGGCCGAAGGTGTACTTGAGGTATACAGTGCTTAAGTACAGCTTCCCCATTCTTCGCCAATGATAAAGTCAATATTTTCTGTTTGTGAGTACATCAGGTTCTCAGCTTTCTTAGGATCAAATCCGAAACTATAAACTAAACACCGAGCTAGTTAAGTGTCGACATTCAGAGGGTTAAACTATGTCATAAAATACGTTTATGTAAACCTTGCTAGCTATAATTACCATACTTGTCATGTTATAATGTGTTTACTGTTTAGTATTTAAAAACACAGATACCCATTATCAGGTTTTAGATTTTTAGTATTAAAAAATTTTAAATTGTGTATGCTATCTTTGCATACTTATGAATTTCTAGAACCGTCATTTACATATTAACAGGAACGACACTCGGCAAACTAGAGCAGCACCACAACTTTACTACAGTCGATTTCAGACCAGAAATTTAGTGCCAAGATTGTAACACGAGCTAAAATAACATTCCTAAATTATGTTTCCAAGTAAATTTCTCTAACGCTACTGGTAAAGAACATGCAAGTTGCTGTGTTAGCAACTACTTTTCTTACGTAATGAAGTCTTCTCTGGTGATCAGCCGTGTAAATACGGAGTTGCAGACAAGGTGAAAGCGTCAAATCTTATCGACGTTTCGTAAGTGATTATTCAGACTTCACAGTCATGTTTTGAAACGGCCTTCTGACCCAGTACTCCTCAAATACAAGGATAGAACTTCATAGCCGTGCCAGCTGAAAGTGATGCTGGAAAAGTTCAGTTACTTATCCTTCCGTCAAAATTTCTAAGTTGAACCGATTGTCATGTGCACAAGCGAGAATTGTATTCTCACAACATATGACCTCAGGCGAGGCTCCACCAGATGGTCACATCTATTTTGGACGTTGGAATGACGCCAACTCCATGTGAAGTTCAGGACTAAAGCTCCTCATTCCATTAAGCAGGACTTCGACTTGAAACTTATGAAGCATGACAAGGAGGTTAAGCATTATGGCCTATTTTGTACACAGCTTAACTAAAAAGAAAACATCTCAGGTAATAGAACCCAAAGGTTTACCACTCGACAGGATCCTATTATGATTCTATCAACCCTCCCCATAACCTATTACAGTCAGATCCGTATGAATGTTATCCTCTCACATCGTTTTTTTACCAATTGTCGTATCTGAACAGATTCTTTAAATCTACCACTCTTTATACGTTTTACAATTTTTTTTAATCAGAACTGCGTTGAATAAACAAAGATTCCAGGCAACGTAAACTAAATTGTTAGAGCATCTCGCAAGGGATTAATTATGCAAATAATATACTAACAGAAAGGTTCATTAAAGGTTTCTGTAGGTCGTCTATTCGTAATTAAGTTAGACATTTAATATTGTATGCATATTTGACACACACAATCTTTAGGAAATTAATTTTAATTGAATTTATAACTTGTGTTGGGCAAGGCCGTGGTCTAGGCAACACGGAGTTTTCCTCCGTGGCATCCCAACAATTACTCCATTCACACACAGAAGAAGGCAATGGCAAACCACTTCTGGGTCATCTGCCAAGAACGTATATGAACAGGTCCCAGTCCGAGAAAAGGATGGAAGGATCCTGTTCATATGGACCTGTCGTCAGACAGAACACTAAATAATAATAAGATGAGGTGGTCTAGCGGTTAGAACGCTGGCCTTGTAATCCTGGGGTCTCGGGTTCGATTCCCGGCGGTGCCCGAATTTATAACTTGTGTTGGGCAAGGCCGTGGTCTAGGCAACACGGAGTTTTCCTCCGTGGCATCCCAACAATTACTCCATTCACACACAGAAGAAGGCAATGGCAAACCACTTCTGGATCATCTGCCAAGAACGTATATGAACAGGTCCCAGTCCGAGAAAAGGATGGAAGGATCCTGTTCATATGGACCTGTCGTCAGACAGAACACTAAATAAATAAATAAATTCACAAGTGTGGTTGTCATTACACTCATAAATACTTTTATATTTTTAATTTTCGGTAATAGCTGCAGCAGGATGGTATCGAACCCGAAATCCTCATTTCACGAAGAACTCGACATTCGGATGGTTTGGTATTAATCGATAATGCAGCACTGGACAGGATGATACCCGATATAAATTGTGTACCATGAAAGTGGGGGTGTTGGGCTGATTATTCTAGCATCTAGACGTCAGCAGGAAACACTGTACTGTCCATGGTCAACTAGCCAGTGCGTGGTACGTCATTGGAAGATCCTCGGACGTCACAACTCGACAGAGCAAATCCGGAAATCGCTAACAATTAACAATAGATTCTGTAAATATTTTCTATGACGTCCGTCGCTTTTGGACATTTATCGATACACAACTAACACAAAATAAACTTTCACAGACCACGTGACCGCAACATCTAAACGAGCGAAGCGGGAAAACACCAATCTAGGACTCGCCCTCACAACATAAACCAACGTGCTGTTACATTAAGCGACAATCGCGTAATATTTGCATTAACATAATCTGTCGGAATGTCAAGGAAGTCTTAGGATATTTTTGCAGTATTTTGTTTGCCGGACTGCCAATTTGTCTTAGTTCTCCGCGTGTGTTGGATATTACTGATGGTATTTACCCATGCTGTAACTATATTCTTGGCACAATTGTCAGTGAAAGGATTTATTTTTGGGGTACCATATACATGTAACGTCGGAAATAATGATCACGTGATATCAATGAGCGCCGACTCCGAAGCATTTCCACAAATAACAGCTTCTTGGTAGTCATTGACATTCCAAATGGCATCGAAGAGCGATCTTGAATAAACTGAAACTATTCTGAGATGCTTATAAACAACAAGCTTATAAAACTGAGCTCCAGCACGTATTATCCAAACCTACTCGTCCTTCGTAATTTTGGACAATCGAAGAGCCTGGCGGTTATTAATTATTGTATCACGAACGAGATTGTTTAAGCAGTTTCTGTAACCTTAGAACATGACTTACTAATGGGCCTGTACCTTAAAAGGAAGACGATGAAGATATAAAATAATTGATGAAAGACTCTCGGGTTACAAGCCGCGTCAGGTGACTGAATGGTGAATGATGCCAACGTTTCTAGAGTCTTTCATCAACTTCAGTCGCCGCGAAAGCTTCACTTTATAAAATAATTATTTCAAAGAAAATACAACAGATCACATCACACAAGAGTCAGAAGTTTTCACTGCATCGACGGGGTTTATCAATGAGATGGATTTGTAATCAAGAGACGTAGCCAAATGTCATCACGGAAACACTGCGGTTGGGATGAAGTTTACGCATGGAAGACGGTGTTTGTGTCACGTGACAGCGCACCGGATTTCCTTCTGCTCGATGACTGGCACAGATGTACTCTCATTTGTGCGAATTATTTACCTGCGACTTTGAGTGTCGTCTGACATTATTGATCAGTAAATATCTCCTATTTCCCTCTTCTTTACCACGAAATGCAAAGGAAACAAGTTCCTCCGACTGCTACAATTTCGGGATTATTGACTGCGGTACGAAGAATTCGACAACTGTTTAAGATCGTTATAATTAACAGCTTTAGCTCATTTGCACAATAGATTCTTGACATTGTGGTTTAACAACGTTTCAGAGGTGCTTACTCCCTCAGTAATTGTCGCCCTGTCAGTAAGCACATTTGAAACGTCGGTAAACACTACAGAACTACACGTAGCAAAAAAACCCAGAAGACAGCCCATTTGGTGTCATATGACCTGGAGGCTTCTATAACGCTGGGAATCCGTACTGAGGTGGGATACAGAGACAGGTGTTTAATCCAGGTACGAACAGCAGCCTACTTCTCTTGTGTAGACCTTGCGGAATGTGAAAAATGGGTGAGCCAGGAAGGATGGGCAGATAAGGAAGGCGGCTTCGGGCAAAATGCTTGACGAATAAGAAGGGGACGAGCGAAAGAAGTACAAGAAGGAAGAGTAAAAGAGGTAAAAGAAGGAGATTATAAAGTGAAGGACAGGACAAAGAAGATAAAGGACGGGTAAAAGAAGACTGAAGAGGATAAATGAGGAGAGGTAGAAAAATAAGATAAAATGGTAAAAGTATCAGGAGAGGAAGGTGATAAGTTGAGGACGAGTGTTTTATTCCTGAGTCATATCCCGTTGTGTGGTTTTCTTCTGATTGTACGATCTTCAGCTTTAGATAAAGCTGGATGTATTTCATTCGGCGTCTCGCAGTCAGTCGCAAAGAACTCGCGTGCAATTTAATAGCGTTCCGTTCGTTACATACCACAGTGGGTCATATGATTCCTGAAGTTTGGCTGTCATCTGTAATATCGCACAATTCAGCCTGGTATATAATGACAGACGTTTCAGAGCAACATGCTGCTTGCATTACCAGTGTGATGACTCTATATGACGCAACATTCCATAAGATAACCATCGTCATATTCGTCGCCTTGAGAACCTGAAATCTTACACTACACAGCGCCGATAAAGAGGGATACTACTCAGTCACACGATTACAGTGGATTCGTTCATTATAATACGAATTTCAACAGAAAGATTTATCAGCTGTGCGGTCGTCTTTCGATGCTCTTAAAAGTTTCAACAAATAACCAGTAGTTTCTGAAGTCATTTGCATTATCTGAAATTTCTCTGGGTCAGAGCTAAATTCAAATTTGAGAGGTATTTTATCGTCTCTGTCCTGAAGAAAATTAACCCAAATGTTTCCTCCTAGTGTCTTGTTTACACAACCACCCAAATCATAAGTACATCCCGAACATGAATTCCTCCATCCTATTTGCGACTCATTAATTGGTGGGTGTTGGTGACTACTGAATAAGCATATCTTTGCTTATATTTTCTGACGTTATATTTTCTAATCGTGGTAACCGGTCTTAAGTCGAGCGTCATGACCACTCAAAAACTGGGAAAGTTGATTCCAGTCCCACTGGAGGCAATGATGTATGTTCGCATTTATATGTGCTGTGCTGTAACGAGCCGATCTCCCCCATTCGTAAAGTCATACAGGAAGTCTAAAACGATTCGTGATTTCAGGAAGTTATTCTGACTTAGAACAGACTACTACGCCTAATCCATAAAAGATATACGAATAAGACGGTACTTTCTGTGAATCTTTAACACTAAAGTTTAAAACAGGATAACAAGATCGGTCACTTTGCATGAAGACTACATCCATTTCTGCACGCGAAATGACTATGAAGAATCTCCGAGGGGAAAATCGCGAACCGGGGAATACCGGGAATGGTATTCCCCTTGTTGCGCGACCACGTGGACAGTCGCCGTTATTAGGGCCTCGCCCGGCCAGACAGGCATCACGCATACCAGACAGTTCCTGTAAGCGTCACTGACTCCGGACAACTCCGACGTAGCTGACGCCTCTAATCAAATGTCAGTTGTTGAGGTGTGTTTTTCCACACAGTGTCCGTCTGTTGTCTGTGAATTCCTGCGGTAGAGGGAAGTAGGAGGAGTACATGTGGTCATGAAACACTTAAATTCGACTGGAATGCGCTCAACGTTTTTTCTCTTGTGCATGAGATGTGTTCATCGCAAGTGTTCAGAACATTCAGAATGCCAAGTTGAAGAGAACGCATTTGGAACAAAACCTCTCGCGTACGGTTTACATCTTTCCAACTTATGGGAGCGCTGACTGACAATGGCGATATTTTTTTCATCGTAGTGGTTGAATGAAAACCTCATCGCCGTTTTGGAGATAAACAAAGAAATGGTTAAGAAACAGCACTGCAATTTGAAGTGCCCTGTAGTGTAAATGTGAGTTACATCCGTTCCCTAGCGGCAATTGAGACGAGACGAAAAGGTCACTGAACTTCTCACGCCTAAGGGCGTCTTTTTATTCGGGTATTAGTAGACCGCTCTGAGCACAATGAGACATACGAGCACCAATTGCGACAGAGTCTGAACCAACTGTGACGGTTGAAACACCGATTTTACGTGTGTGTACAACATCTAGACATCTCTAGAATTTGTTCATTCGATTACTTCGCAATGTAGACTGCTTAGGTAACATATAAATCTGATCCGTCGAATAAAATTTGGTAGGGAGTTATTAAATCCTTTGAAAGGGTTACAAAGTTCAAATATCTGGGAACAACAATAACAAATGAAAATGACACTCATGAGGAAGTTAGGAGGAGATTAAATTCCGGAAATGCTTGCTACTTCTCAGTTCAAAATATTTTGTCTTCCCGTCTGATTTCTAAGAATCTGAAAATTAAAGTATACAAAACAATAATCTTACCCGTTGTTTTGTATGGGTGCGAAACATGGTCTCTCACTCAGAGGGAGGAACACAGATTGCAGGTGTTTGAGGAGGATATTTGGGCCTAAGAGGGAAGACGATGGGGCATGGAGAAAACTGCATAATGATGAGCTTAAAAATCTGTACTCCTCCCCCAACATTGTCAGGGTGATTAAGTCGAGAAGAATGAGATGGGCTGGGCATGTGACACGCATGGATGGGACAAGAGGTGTGCACCGGGTATTGGTTGGGAAACCTGAGGGGAAGAGACAGCTGGGGAGACCTAGACATAGATGGGAGGATAATGTCTGGCGGGATCTATGGGAGATAGGAGTTGAAGGAGACTGGATTTTGTTGGCCCAGGACAGGGTCCGGTGGAGGGCTTTGGTTAATTCGGTGATGAACCTTTGTGTTCCGTAAGCCATCTGGTTGGTTGGGTCCACTATTTGGGAAGCCTGAGGGGAAGAGACCTCTGGGGAGACCTAGACGTAGATGGGAGGATAATGTCAGGCGGGATCTATGGGAGATAGGAGTCGAAGGAGACTGGATTTTGTTGGCCCAGGACAGGGTCCGGTGGAGGGCTTTGGTTAATTCGGTGATGAACCTTCGGGTTCGGTAAGCCATCTGGTTAGTTAGTTTAGTATATTAAATTTGGGTTAGAAAGGATGTTTGTTAGCGTGGAAGGGGGAGTGTGAATCTGAAACTGAGTTCTTAAACGACGCTGTTTCAATTTCATAAATTGAAAGTGCAGTGAGATTATGATAAATCGGAAGGCAAGTGTCACTTCCCTGTTTCCTGATATTCTGTACTTTTTTATTATAAAATTATCCAGGAATCTTATCTGAATACGGGGACAGAAACAGACTTGTAACCGCTTTAAACGTTCCTTTATTCACACAATGGATAACGGCCGATGATAATGGCCGACTGTTGCCCCAGTTCTACATTTCTTGTCGGCTCAAGGGAAAACTGGTTGGAACACTCTCGTACTGTCCAACTATAGTTTCAATGGCAAGTCCGACCATCGACCCACGCGTTGCACATCCTAATCTATCATGTAGTGTGACAGAGAGAACAGCTGTAGGAACAGTGACGTCACGGATGAGGTGAATGAAGTTCAGCCAATGAGAGAACAGAGTTTGGGGGTGGGGTGATCAGACCATGTGCTCTTATTGGCGCAAAAACTTTGGTAGACATTCCGTTTTCCTTTTCTTTTTATTTTGTAGCTGAATTGTAACTGTGCTGTATAGTCTCAGCACCTAGATACCCCCTACAGAGCGTGGACATGAAGTCATTTAACCTATTAAGAGAGACAAAACAACATTGGAAACAAAGCCTGTCTAACTGGGCCGTGAGGGGAATATCCGATGTCTCTGTTGTGTCTTGACATTCACTCTTCTTTCACAGCGAAATGGAGAAAAAGAATGATTGACTGTAGCTGTACCCAATAACTAACGCTCAAACCAAACCCCCCTAAAACAAAATATGAAGATCACAAAAATATCGAAATAATTATAATATTTGTTTACAGTCAATCACAATAAAATAGTAAGTTAAGATAATTAAAATGATTAAAATATTATGTTATGTTCCATATCGAGCATTCTATTTACATCGGAACATTCACAACATGTTTCGGTTTAACAAACCGTCATCAGGTGTAATTTATAAACTTTTTAAACTCAAATTACAATTATTACACCTGATGACGGTTTGTTAAACCGAAACATGTTGTGAATGTTCCGATGTAAATAGAATGCTCGATATGGAACATAAGATGATATTTTAATCATTTTAATTATCTTAACTTACTATTTTATTGTGATTGACTGTAAACAAATATAATAATTATTTTAATTAATATCACAATATGACGCAGCTATACTATATCAAAAATATCGAATTAAATTCTTCTCCCCGCCACATGTTCATTCAGCCTTCGTTTACGATGACAGAGGCTGATGGTTATTGAATTTATTCTCTTTTGTCCTTGGCTCGTAACGACGCTTCGAGCAGCCAAATGTCCTTGGAAGAACTGTTACAAAGGATGTGGAAGGCGGCGGTCGTGGGCTATTTCAAGTTACTGCCCGGAGGGTAAGGGGAAATATATAAAAAACAGTGTCTCTGGGCTAATAATTGAAATCAGGGCCTCCAAAAACAAGGAAGTGATCGATCGATTGTCTTCAATAGGTTGGGAAGCTTGAAGGCGAGAGATCATTTGAAGTCTTAGGCGTAAGTTGAAGGATAATATTGAACTGGATCGTAGGGAAATAGAGTGAGACGGTGTGCATTGGATTCGTCTGTCTCAGGATAGGGATCGGTGGTGGGATGTTATGAACGGTAATAATCGTTCGCGTTTCATAAACTGCGGGGAATTTCTTGACTAGCTGCGTGCAGACCTATTGTTAGTACCCGAAGGACTCTGCTCCATGGAGACAGTTAATTGATTTTCTCAGGGGACGGAGAGACTAGAATCCCACCAAACGGATACCGAGTAAAGTTCGTTCTAAAAACATTTTAAAAATGATTTATGACGGAAATTGGCTGTCCTGTGGGATGTAGCAGTATGTAATTTTGTAGATACTGACCGACGTTTCAGAGAAGCCTGCTGCCTCCGTCATCATTCTCTGGAACTTGGTTCAGTATTTACAACTACACAAGGTAATGCATGTCGCCATTAGAAACTCAGATCGAACTCATTTACGTTTGTTCACAGTAGTATAAACCAGTCTTTTGCAGACACATTCGAATAATATTAATTGAAGAAAACAACCTGACAATTGTGAGAAAATGGAGCAACACAATCGTGTACATTTTTCACTGTGACCCAGTTGCATTTATTTGGCAGTTAAAACTTTTAGCCTCTTTACTGCGTAGAAAGTCAGCATGCTTATGAAATTATTGGAATATTTTTAAGGAACATCGAAAGGGTTAATCCGAAGATTTCACACAATTTTGCGTATCTCATTGACCTCGATGTTCGATTACTGCATATACAAATCAGATCTTCGCAAATCTAATCACACTGAAGATACAATGCATTAAGGAAGATATTATTTACGTTATATGTTTCTATAAATATTCACTATGAACGTTGCAGATTTTAATGAGGTCTATGTTTCATGTCCTATATTTATTTACAGCTTATTTAACGATGAATTTTCAGTAGCTCAGACTATATAGCGTCGAATAAGAGGATAATAGTGAACAATGGATTGGAAGGGATGTGGAAGGAAGTGGTCGTGACCTAATTTATGGAACCATCCCCGTATTTTCGTAGAGGAACTGATAAAAACGACGACGTTTTCGTGTCCTTTCGTCTTGCATTCTTTTGAACGATGAATCGTTCTGATAGAAAACTAATTAAGTTTTATCTGAACTTTCCGCAAAGCAAGGGCTACACTGGACCCCTACAGAAAAAGATTAAAATCTTTTACAAGCTTCAGAGAAGACCCCTGCAACAAAATCCAACGAAATCCATGGAGTATCCTCGGAGATGAATAATGTGGACGTAATTGTTAAATAATGGTATTTAATTTGTTGTAGGTAGATACCAATGTTTCGGATAAGAAAAATTCCTCCATCTTCAGGGCTATCGACATACTTACTACTTGAGATTTCAGTTACTCACGACAGTAGTAAGTCAGTTGGCTTGTTACTAAGGTTATGACTCAACGTTTTAGTCAGTAAGTCAGTCACTGAGCAGGAACTATTACCGCTTTCAAATGTGTGCTAAAATATCACGCACTAACAATTCATTCATGTAAAAAAAAGAATTCTGTTTCTTATTTGCAATGTAGGCCAAGGCTTATGACGTCGCGTATAGAAGGTACAGCAGCTGACATGAATAAAGCAGTACGTGGCCTTCGAGAAAATTCTGCTCGTCCCAACAATAACGCTTCCGCCTCAAATAATATCGAAATTCCTGGACGAGAGGGTCTCCTTACGGAGCACCTAAACTTGTTTACATTGGAACTTCAACTTAAAAAAACAAAAACAAACAAACAAACATACATTTAATAAAAACCAGTGTCTGATCCAGGAAATGTAAAACTCTGACAAGGGGAAATTGTGTATCACAAAAAAGAATTGGAAAAATAATTAAATGTCAAATACCGCGACTACATAGAGAACTATACGAATCTGAGTGACATTGCAGACAACATATAGAGGTCATGGATGTGTCAAGGTCATGTATAGGTCGCAATATATACTCAGTGCCTACATTGTGTTGGGTTGGATTACGTTAGGTTAGGTTAAGAGAGGTTGGGTTAGGTTAGGTTACGTTACGTTAAGTTAGGTTAGGTTAGGTTAGGTTACGTTAAGCTAGGTTAAGCTAAGTTAGGTTAGGTTAGGTTAGGTAAGGGTACGTAGGGTTATGTTACTTTATGTTAGGGAGCTTTCGGTTAAGTTGGATTAGTTTAGATTAGTTTAGTTTACTTCAGGTCGGATCAGTGTGTTCGATTAGATTAGGTTATGTGCCAGAGAGAGGTTTTTAAAATTCTCAAGGTCATATATTTTGACGCTTATTTCTGCCAAACCTTAAATACCTGGTTGCCCATACTCATGTCAAAATGAAGTCATCAAAAGTTTAAGTTCATATGGAAGTCACGAGGAGATCGGCCTAATAGTTTGCCAGGTACAGGTCTTTAAAATTCTCAAGGTCATATATCTACCCGCTTATTTCTACTAAATCGCAAATCCGTGGTTCACCATACTCATGCATGAATGAGGTCACGTAAAGGTCAAGTTCTTACGGAAGTGACGACAAAATTAGCCCACTAGTTTCCCAGATATTCGTCTTTGAATTTCTCAAGGTCATATCTTTTCACGATTATTTCTGCCAAACGGTGAATACTTGGTTGACCATACTCATGTCAAAATGAGGTCAGGTAAAGGAAAATGTCATATGGTAGTCACAACAATATCGGCCCACAAGTTCCCCAGATATTGGTCTTTGAAATTCTCAAGGTCATATCTTTTCACACTTATTTCTGCCAAACGGTGAATACCTGGTTAACAATACTCATGTCAAAATGAGGTCACGTAAAGATCAAGGTCATATGGAAGTCTCGACAAGATCGGTCCAGTAGTTTCCCAGATGTAGGTCTTTATGTTTCTCAAGGTCATATCTTATCACTCTTATGCCTGCCAAACCGTAAATACCTGGTTGACCATATTCATGTCAAAATGAGGCCATGTATAGGTCAAGGTCATGTGGTAATCACAACAAGATCGGCCGAGTAGTTTGCGAGATAAAAGGTCTTCAAAATTCTCAAGGTCATATGTTTTCACGCTCATTTCCCCCAAACCGTAAATACCCGGTTGACTATACTCATGTTAAAATGAGGTCACGGATGGGTCAAGGTTATGGCAAGACCACGACAAGATCACACAAACTGTTTGAGAATAAGAGGTCTCAAACTTTTTCAAGGTCATTCGTAGTACTATTTTCTCACGCATATACAGAGTGGTGGGAAATAAGTAGGCATTCCCATTGAAAAAGGTACATATAAAAACTATTTTCATTATCTATGGATTGGAAATATAGAGGTTATAACTATTTCTCAATGCCTACTTACTTCCCAGCCACTCTGTATGTACGAAAACGTAGTGAAGTTCGTACAATCTTGTTACGTAATACTGTGTTTCCTGAGAAGGTCTGAGTTCCTGTTATAAACACGAAAGTATTAAGCTATATGAAATAGTGTTGACACTTCATCACGGATGAATATAAAGTACTAACATGGTGATACATCCAATAATATGTTCATACTAATTTTCGTCACTTAGAACCATTAATTAGTAACTATAATATTGGTGCCTGAGTAAGATAACGGGCAGACGACAAATTCAACTCAATAATAGGATAAGAAAGAAGTAGCTATTCTATTTTCATTTACTATACGTAGAAATGGGTATATAAGATAGAAGTGAGTGAGGGCTCAGATACTTGAGGTACTAATTTTTGTCATTGTGAATGGAAGATATCAAGATGTTTCTCCATTACTGTACATATTTTATTGAGATTGGATTTGGTTTATAATAAGCAGTGTAATTTCCGTTAAAATAGAACGAGAAGATTCCTCACTCGAATCGTGAGTTCGAATCCCACTCTTTGATTTGCTGTCATGTATAGGACAAACAAGGAGTCCTATTAAATGTATGAAAAAGGATTAATAGTTTCAGAAGTTATTTCTGAATTTAAACAGACCTGATTCGTTAAAGATGAAATTAATGGAGTTCCTTTCTTTAATAATGGCCCTTCGAGGCCCAGTGGTAACTATATACACCACCTGATGGAATAATCACTTTTGTATATTGACGTTTGTATATTGTATTTATGATCCTCAGAGTGGATAGCGATAGTTTCCTTAAACAGCAAAATCCAGTTAATCTTTACGATGGTTGTGTTTTCTTTGAGGTAAGGACTGAACATTTAAATATTATTATGACGAAAATTTCAATTAAAAGGGCAGAAACGAACAATAGGCGAGAATACAGTAACACATGAATTCACAGAACAATCGCGTTGCCTTCACACGTGGATTAAATTAAAATGTTAACACTCAGATACAGTGACTGTCCTATTTATGTATTTAGTACCTTAAACTGGGCTGGGATCCATCAAATTTCTTATCTAATGGACAAAGCTGGCGGTTCTTTTACCAGGTGGTGGAAAAAGGTAACCACACATTAATCTAGTGATATTGAGCTGCATTGAATTACCCCGTTTCAGTGTGTGAAGAAAGGTTTGTATGTATACGATAATGCAACATGGGTTTAAATAAAAACATGTAACTGCCCAAGCAAGATTTGGTTCATTAGCTGGCGATAATGAAATTATCTATCACGCAGTCTTGAAACACGTGGAAGTCTATTTAACAGACAGCGAAACTGACGTAAATTCATTTCGAACCTACGTGTTAATTGTATCGGTCTTGGACTCCTGAGTACGAAGTTCTCCCTCGCTGGTCGAGGACAGAGTTAACTCGGGAGAAGCAGTTAAAATGTCGGAATAACAGATGGCCTGGTCTATACTCAAAGAGGGTACTGGTGAGAGATGTACCCTACTATTACGTATGATCTTTGCAACATTTCGTATCCAAAAAGAGCACCAGAGACATTGATCCCTCCACGATACATACGATATACCTCGTTAAATTCACCCGCATTTGTAAAGTTGATTTGTTTTGTATTATTTATCCTGTGAAAGAAATATTTCTAGCTCTTTTTATCAACATAAACTGCGTGTTCTACACCACAGAAATGTTCTAGAAAATTTCACTTGGAAGCGTTGTAGATAGCATAAAAAGCAGAATTTATTCATGGCGAGAAACCTTCAGGACATGCAGGTATCAGGTAAAGAAATCGAATATTTGGTGATGTCTTTGAGACAAATTATTGGGTATTAAATAGAATACTGAGTGTAAATAATAAGAAATTGTCTATTGCTGGTGTAGGCAACCCTCGGCCAGTTGTCGATTTCTATCCGGCCCGCGTAAGGTTTTACAAATGTTTTAATATTATATTAACCTCCACTTTGAACTTTGTTTTCGTCCGCTATTGATAATCTCATACTCAGCGGAAATAAAGAGAGCACTGGATCCGGCCAGAGGCTTCTTAATTTTCCCATGTCTGGTCTAAGTCCCAGGACATTCTTCGAGATTTTGGTGTTGTTATATTACTTTGTCCTTCTAGCTCTGGATGCGGCACATTAATAATAAAGATACTCTACCGCCGTTTTGTAGGATTTGAGGTTATCATGGTCATTTTCCTACCTTTTTTGTTTTTAATAGCTCAACATGTTCATATAAGAGGATGGCGGACTATTAAATATTGCGTTCATTGGGCGTTGGGATATTTCTTAACAAAATGTTTCACAGCAAATGGGTTGATCAACTAAGTCCTCACTACTGATCTCACCAGAAAACTGAACTTAGTGAACTTCTTTACCAGAAATGTCAAAAACATAAAGTGCAGACAATGTTGTATGACTGCATTAGATTTACGAGAAAAAAGAAAAATGTCTGAACAAGCTCTGGCTCTGTCAATACTATTCCGAAGTATTAAAATGTCAGTGGTGCAGGATTTGAGGTCTCTACGGCGGTGAGTCTGTAGATGGCTGACTGCATCATCAGGGCGATAAGTTACTTATCGCCCTGATGATAGAGGCAGCACGACCTCTGAAACGTTGGTTAACATCGACCAGACTACACAGCGCAACAACCCAGAAGACAGAAATCTTCATACTCATCGCCGTGATGATGGAGGCAGTATGACCTCTGAAACGTTGGTTAACATCGACCAGACTACACAGCGCAACAACCCAGAAGAGAGAAATCTTCATACTCATCGCCGTGATGATGGAGGCAGTATGACCTCAGAAACGTTGGTAAACATCGACCAGACTACACAGCGCAACAACCCAGAAGAGAGAAATCTTCATACTCATCGCCGTGATGATGGAGGCAGTATGACCTCAGAAACGTTGGTAAACATCGACCAGACTACACAGCGCAACAACCCAGAAGACAGAAATCTTCATACTCATCGCCCTGATGACGGAGGCAGTAGGACCTCTGAAACGTTGGTTAACATCGACCAGACTACACAGCGCAACAACCCAGAAGAGAGAAATCTTCATACTCATCGCCCTGATGACGGAGGCAGTATGACCTCTGAAACGTTGGTGGACATCGACCAGACTACACGGTCCAACAACCCAGAAGACAGTTATCTTCATGTTGATGGTAATTTTTTTAAATATATTGTACCTTATCTTCAACAGTGTAAAAACCTGTATCATGGGCACCAAATACATGTGACCTTGGGCCTGGATTACCCACTGAACGATATCAGATGGTGTTGAGTGCATCTTGTTACCTTCAGTTTAACTTTTAAACAATTTCCCCCATTATTCTTTATTTAGCATAATTAATTACCTATTTGGAACCAGACAAAATTTATTTTTGCTATGCAGTGGAACCGATTGAGTCGTGTGCTGTCAGAATTGTTTTAACTAAGCAAATTCTTGGAATTCAAACGCGAGAGAGGTGAGTGAACAGCCTATAGCTCCAATGCGTTTTTTGGAGCAGACTTTTTGTCTTAAGCTGTGTTTCGAATCCTTCAGAGATTGTCTGCCGACAGAAAGAGCAAAGCAAACATAAGCACCCCCTAAAAGTCTGAAAAGTTGACGCCCATGGCTTGTGTTCATATTGCAGCTGTTGTGACCACGTGACCAACTATCGCGCTGCACCAAATTCCAAAAGCATTTTCAAAGAACGCAGTTTGCCTTGAAAATTTGTAATTCCATTTTAAAGAAAAATGACGTTTGCTTTCACTGCTGCTACGTTAAGGAATATTATATAGCAGCTCCTATTACGTCACGTGTGTTAACTTAGAAGGGCACAGTAATAGTGTACGACAAAGTAAGCTTGGCTGATTAATATAACGCCAAAGGCCGGTGGTTATCTGGTCTGGGAAGGCGCTAATATGTCTGATAATAAACGGAAAAGCGAACGCCTAATGCCATGGTCTGTCGACTGAACAGTTTCGTTTCTCGCCACATATTAATGGTTCAAAACACTCACTCTTAGTCTTGGGGACGGCTATCCAAGCAAATGTTTACCCTAGTTTTCCTCAGTCCCTATAGACAAAGTCTGTGGTAACTAACTCTACGAAGCACAGTCCTTGAGGAGCAAACAGTCCGTTTATCTGGCCAAGAAATTAATTCTCCGCTCAATACAGTGGTCGTAAAATATGACTGAGGTCATCCGTGGTTTTTGAATGAATCGGTCACAAACCACTCGATGCTACAAAACCAGTACACATGAAAAAGCTTCGTTAGATAAAAAATAATCGTTCAAAAATGATCTTTATTTCCACACTTTCCAAGTTTTATTTCAAAATCATCCATAATTTAGGTTCCATTTAACAGACCCAATAGAGGGGTGTTGGAAACAATAAATATATATAATTTTCCCTCAAACTGCCTGATGAATTTAGGTAAAATTTGGTATCAGACGAAGGGGATCAGTACAATTGCTACCAGGCGCATTTAGGTGGAATGAAGCAAGTGGAAAATTCAGCATGTTATAAGAGAAACGTCTTCATGGCGCGGTCTCAGGGAAGATCGTTCATGTTAACCTTGCTAGCCCGGCTAACACTCTCAAAAAATAAATATGGAGTACTGTCTTTATTTTCCTGTTCAGTGTTACTCCGTACAATGGCACACAGGACAGCTGACGACTAAGTTCAAATTCTGTTCATTGCTTTTACGTCAGAATCACTGTCATAGCAAACGTGTTATGTCTTTATACAAGGACATCTGGATTCTTGAAGAACAAACAATGGCAGTCGTGATAATCTTCGCCTCTATTGCTCATTAAACACCGCGGCTTTTCAGTACGAATCGCCACATATGATAAAAACTCTGACCACCACATCACAAAACACATTTATCTAATCTTATCTGTATGTTACTTCTTCCTATTGCATAAAGTACTTCGTTTCTGCAAGTACTGGCCTCAATATCCTTTTTCCATTGAATCCTTGGTGTACCTCACATTCATCGACCAGTCACTTTATAATTCTACCCTCGTTCATGTTCTTTCAAAGGTTAAATAAACACGGTCAATATGGACTTGTAGGTGGATACCAAAGCTTCAGATAAAGTACAGTTCTCCGTCTTGTGAAGATGGAGACAATGTTTTCCTCCGAAACGCTGTTATTTATCATTAAGTCGACAAGGCGTTACACCCAGAAGACCAAAATCTACGTCTTCACCGCCCTGAGAACCTCACAACAATCTTATTCTCTTCCCACAGGTCTGTTACTACAATCTCTTCAAATACACGAAACAAGTTCTAACATTTCTGTTATTCTACTTCATGGTGTTAGTGAGTTAGAAAAATAATGTAGGATCTAAATATATATACTGTTACGCCTGTGCTGTTTAATATATTTGCAAGAATAAATTTATATCTGAAAAAAACCAAGGTCACTGAGCTACGCAATATGTGAAAGATCGCTTTTGTCAACACTGAAGAACACGTTCACAGTTTTCGCAGCTGTTAAACATTATTTAAATGAGCATCGACCTTTAAAGGTTTAATATTGGAATTACTTGAGTGTACTAACCAACCCGGACAGATTTTATTTCTATGACTGTCAACTGTTGAGACGTCACTGGGCCTTCCCACAGCTCAAACACCTCAAACACAAATCTATGAGGTGCGATCGGAAAGTTTCAAGACTGTGTCAATAGAGGGCGAACCGGATGTTGTACGAGCTCCTGCCGCTAGGGGGTGCGGCCTACATTCATAGTGAATCAGTGTGCCAGCCGGCATCATCGAATTAGTATTTGTTTCTTAGTTACGGGCGTTTTGGTAGTGCATTACACCGACCCTCCTGCGATTTCGGAATGTCGTGTGCATCAAATTTTGCCAAAGACTCGCCAAAACGGATCGGAAACCTATGAAATACTAAAGCAAGCATTTGGGGAGTCCGCAATGGGTCGTGCACAAACTTTTGTGTGGCATTCACGTTTTAAAAATGGCCGAACCTCTGTCGATGATGACGAGCGTTCTGGACAACCATCTTCGAGCACAACGCCCGAAAATGTTACGAAGATTCGGCAGGCCATTCACGAAGATCGACGTCGTACCATCAACGACTTGTGCGACATTGTTGGGATAGGCTATGGGACCTGTCAGCTGATTCTAAAGGAAGAACTCCACATGCGACGCATCCTGTCTGAGGACCAGAAGCAGAATCGACTTCTCGTTTGTCAGGAGCTGAAAGATCTTGCAAGAACCGACCCCAACTTCGTTTCTAAGCTCCGTGTGACTTCTTCCTCTTCCCAAAGATGAAAATTCAGCTAAAGGGAAGGAGATTTGAGACGATAGAAGAGATTCAGGCAGAATCGCAGATGGTGCTTGACAGGCTGACAAAGAAAGATTTCCAGGGATGCTTCCAGGCTTGGCAGCGGCGCTGGGATCGTTGTGTTCACTCCCAGGGGAACTACTTCGAGGGTGATGGATGAATTTAATACCTGAGATAAGTGTACGGGTTTTTATACGCGCAGTCTTGAAACTTTTCGATCGCACCTCGTATTTTAGATAACAGGCTTCTTCAAAACAAGTTAAAAATGTTACCTTCCGAATTCACGATATATAATCGTTATGTAATATATCAGACAGATACAGCATCGTTAAGTACGTCAGTAGACGATATTCCTAGATGGTGTCTTCATAGTGAGCTGAGACTGCCTGTTGCAATGCAAACTTCAATCTGCCCGATATTAGCAGAGTGAAAGCATAATTAATGTCCATCTCTTTCATCTGTCACGCGATGGATTTCGAATAGTTTTGGTGTGATGTGGGTATCTAGACTTACAATTTTTCGATCAAATTTCATCCATCCACTTCATATGGAGCTCAAATCGAATTATGAAATTTCTTTAGAGAAACGTGTTTCAATGCTTACATAATCCCTCGGTATTATCACAAGAAAAGAGACCAAAATACCCACTGCATGACCCAGGGCAGGACGTGCCATATTGGCGAAGAGAGAACTCCTGCCACACACACACACACACACTTAGTCTCTTTGGCAACCGAGCTATATGTACGTCATATATAGCTTAAAAGGATGTAGATTATTGCAAAATGTTACCATCACTTAATATTTGCATTTCTCTTCAGGTGAAATACCATACAAGTGCTGACACAGAGATCGGCTCACATGAACAAATAGTCAACTAGTTCTGGCCGGTTACGACCAATGGCTTCGTTTACATTACAACCAGTACCACGAGAGTAGTCTTCAATAAATTTTTTGGACAAATACACTGTATGTTAAAAATAATCATTTTACCACACAGCCACAAAATAAATATATATATTCACTGTACTGTTTTGTAGGTTTATTTAATGACGATATATCAACCACGTGTCAAAAAAGCGTCCATTTCCAAGATTATTATAAACTTTGAAATACATTAAAACCACAGTGGAAAGAACCTGACTGGTATATTACAGTATTTGCCTGGACGGGATGAGGAAAATTAACGAAAAGTATATTTGGTGGAGACATAAGAATAAAAAATAAAGTAGAAGAAAGCGGTTATCTATCCATGCCTGGAGCTGGATTAGAACTCGCGTTACTACAATCAGGACAACTATATTATTATTATTATTATTGTTGTTGTTATTGTCACACTTCTTCACATTTTATAATAGTATAATTTACTTAATTGATTCATGTTGTTTTTACAAATATCCTAATATAGTTAGTAGTAATTTTTTGTGTATTTATTTTCCGTATAAATGTATTTTATATATTGCTTGTTTTACCTTTTATGTTTTATTGTGTTTGTGAGTTTATCTCTGTGCTGTATCTGTAATTGGCCATCAGACTGTTGATACAGCACACAAATAATAAAGAATTGAATTGAATAGAATTATTATTACTATCATCATCATCATCATCTGTGATTCTGTGCCTTGCTTGTTTTATTTTCCTTGTAATCTAAATTGCTTCATTTAATTGATTTATTATTACAAATATATAAATATATGCAACAGCAAGTTGAATTTGTGTATTAAATTACTCTACATTTCATTATATCCGTATATTGCTGTTTTGATATATTTATTAATGTGTTTTTCTCTTGTGCTGTATGTACAAGTGGCCTCCTGTTTTTTAATGCAGGGCAATAATAATAAAGAAATGGACTGAAAGAGAGCTTGATCGTTTTAGATAATCTAGTTTTTTATATATTGCTTTAATTACATCAAAGTTACAGCATACCTCTGTCGTATGGAGAAAGCTTACATCGACTGACGAATAAAATAGAAAACACACCAATAATTTGCTAATATGTGTTATTATAGTTTTTTTTAATCTGGCATTTTACGTGGTTATGATATCATTCTAAGTCATTTGAATTTTGAAACAATTTATTCCGGACTGCAACATCTCATTGCTTTTTCTTATGAATGTTTTCAAGGGCAAAATTAATTGGCATTATGTCATAGACACTGCGTGCTTACAAGGTACATACGACTAATTTCTACTTAAGCGTGAGCAGTTCATTAAGACATTCTTTCAGCCACATGCTTCATTTATGAAAATTATACGTGTAGATTTTTTTTACTTCGATTATAAAAAGTTGTCTCTTTCGAGGACACCATTTTCTTACTAGATGTTTATATAATTACATATATTCAGTGAGATTTGAGATTTTAACAGTGGTGAGTTCAAAGATGGCTGAACCTAATGATGGAGGCGGTAAGGACCTACGAAACGTCGGTGAAATTATAACAGATTGCACGGCGGAACAACCAAGAAGACAGCCACTTTCAATATGTACTTGGTTTATTTTTGTTCTCATTTTTTGTTTTCTCTATTATGCATATATTTAGATACATTAGCTTATAGTCTCGATTTGGAACCAGAAGGTGCTACCACAATAGTGGAAAGGATCATTTGTTGTCCCTATCCATAAAACACGCCACGGTGGTCTAGCGGTTAGACCGCTGGCCTTGTAATCCTGGGGGTCTCGGGTTAGATTCCCGGGGGTGCCCGAATTTATAACTTGTATTGGGCAAGGCCGTGGTCTAGGCAACACGGAGTTTTCCTCCGTGGCATCCCAACAATTACTCCATTCACACACAGAAGAAGGCAATGGCAAACCACTTCTGGATCATCTGCCAAGAACGTATATGAACAGGTCCCAGTCCGAGAAGAGAAAAGGATGGAAGGATCCTGTTCATATGGACCTGTCCTCAGACAGAACACCAAATAAATAATAATAATCCATAAAACAGGGGACAGAACTGAGTACAGTAAATTCCGAGGTATCTGTCGTTTGTCAACGTCAAACAAAATTTTATTCAGTATTCTTTTGGCACGGTTAACGCCATTAAAATTATCATAACACGAAATGTAGACACGTCGTAAAATTTCTGCAGTATTCATCCTCTTATTGTTTCTAGATTTTAAGCTCGTTAATTCTAGATTGTGATGCTCGTTTACAAATATGCATAAAATAGACTTCGCGGACGAACAAGAACGACCTGTATAAAATTTGATGAAAATCAGTCCAATGGTTTTCGAGTTATGACATGACAATAGAACAATGATACTTATTTATTATCTCAAAAACTGTAAGACTCGCGAATAGTAAATTTAGCATAAAATGTGTTTCCCTTTTGTCTTCAACTTTTGTTGGAAATATTTTTTGCTCTCGTAAAATATTTAGCGAGTCGACACAACCTGAGTTACACCAACATTTAACTTGTGTTTTTCTTCACCATCTGAGTTGCAGGTCCTCTGAGACATCGGTAAAATTCTACCAGACTACAAGGCGCAACCCAGAAGACAGCATTCTTCAGACTCACCACCGCGAAAACCTCAAATCCTACACAATACAGTGAAAATAATGACGTCTTTGACACACTTATATGATCTTATCAACGATATCTATCAACAGTTAACCAACGTCAACAGGCTATTTTGAAATTAATGCTTTATTTTTCTGAACTGTTAATGTCTGAATAAAATGTAACAAATTTCCACCAGAGCCTTTTGCTATTGTTCAAGTTGTTATGTGTATGTTTTCACAATCCAATTTAAGATAACATTTAGAAAACTAAAATTTGACTCAGGCTAGAAGTTTACGTTTTCTGTGTTCTTGCATCTTCCATGTATCTGCCATTAACTTATCGTTAAATATTACAGCTTTCTTGTAATAATTTATAGTGTCACTGTTATCTTTAGATAACCTTGTACTGATAATGGAATCTAAGAACCTACAGTGAGGAACACAAGTAATGCACGCAGAATTTTAGAGGAAAGGGCTCTTGAGAAACATTAGCTTGGAAGACATAGAAGGTTACAGGCAAATAACATCAGGATGGATCTTAGAAGACGGGTTTTGGGGTTCGGAAATAACTGGAAGTGGCTCGTCACCGTGAGAACCTGGAATCCGCCACATCAATGACTCAACGCGAAACTCGCCACTGGAGTCTATCCTGAGTCCATCCATATATCTGACTCCAAAATCCGTTACTACTTCTACTACAGAAAATAGATAACATATTTATTTATATTTATATTATTTATATTGATTATACACCTGAAGATGGTTCACTGAAAACCGAAACATATCGTGAAAATGATGATGCTCTAATTATAAATCGAACATTTCGATAGAAAGAGCATCATTTTAATATATTTTAAATATTTTAAATATTGAATGTTAATTGTAGTAATAATATTTTAATATTTAATAAAATATTTTATTGTGATTAGACGGTTAAAATAAACAATTATAATCATCACAATATGACGCAACAATATCACCTCATTACGAAGAAAATTAGTTTCAGAAACTACGAATATAAACTCAGCAAACACTTACTTATATCGAGACCTTTCAGCAGTTTAAGGTCGTTGCCACTCTATAGGCGTGACCTTATCAAAGACCCATGAAATTATAACTAATCAAACACATATGTGCTGAACATGTCGCCTGTGTGCTTGAAACTGTTATCTTATCCTCTGCATGTTTATATTGCAGAGTAAAAACTATGAATGCTTTATTCGTAACTCTGAATTCCGATAACACTTTACTGATTCCTAAATGTCAGTCTTCCTTCCTGCTTTTTTAAGAGGATATAGGCTTATGGTGCATGCGTCTGGATCTGTCCCTTCCTAGTGCCTTTAAAATCGACAGGCGTATATTTATGAAAATAATTCGCTAGTGTTAATACATCAAGCAGATACATGTAATAAAATGTAAACTTCTTCTATATCAGATTTAAAGTTCGTACCGTCATGACTTATGTTAATAACGATTCAGAAAAGCTTGCTCTCTCTAGCAACAGGATGAAACAGCCGTCTTCAAGAGGTCTGTGAAGTTATCAAACGCTGTAGGTAACTGAGTTACTCCTTATCACTTACTGTTAATTAAAAAAATTGTAAAATATCTATGTCCTGATTTCGTTACATCAATTTTTATAAAATTCTGTAGTTTAAGTGTTGGCCTAGTAGACAAGCAATAGTTAACATACGTCTTTCAAAAAAATAAAAATAAAGGTCTCTGAATGACAGGAAACACAAAAGCTTACTTTCGGAACCACTGCTTCGAGGTGAGCCACATGAACTTATGAACGGATGAGAAACGATAACATGAGAATTATTTGTTTCACAATCACACGGAAATTCTTAACAAAGGTTAAAAGCTTTCGTGATATACAACGACGCTCTCACCAATTCAATCGGGACTTCACACATGGAAAGTTCCCTCTAGTTAATTAAATGGTCTGGAGAGACCTATTGAGTGCAGAGGACCTACGTTTGATCTACAAATAGTAGTAGTAACTTGTAGAGTGGAAAATTTTCTACGTCACATTATAGATGCGCCTTTCATTGTCATATTTTCCGGTCATGTCTCGCTTTATATCATATAGCAGAAATTACGCACACCCGAAGGGCGTTTGTGGTAATGGACAAATAAAGAAGTTACAGAGCTTTGATATCAAATGTGGCTTATTTGAAAGCACTAATATTCTTGCGTTCACTTCGGGGGACTAAAAATCCTATCAGGAGAGATGTTAACCTGACCACCTTGTGAATACAAGAACAATGCCACTTTTTCATTTAAAACATGCCAGTTTGTTGATCTTGAAGAAGTGTAGTAATTATTATTACAAGGTAGAAGTAAAGTTATCCTTGGAGCTTAATAAGGACTGCACCATGCAGACATGTGGTTATGGTGTTTGTCTGAATAAAAGACGGGTTATGAATTCTGGCGCAGTGAGATTATTCCACAAAAATAAAATTTATGTTAAACAAAAACTATTGTTTTTTGAAACACATTTCTTGTCTTAAAAATACAGAATGAAAACTGACGTATAATTAATTACCTCTCTTATGAGAAAGTAAATTACACTTCAACGTAAAATAATATGCTTAAATATGCATTGTCTGTGTATATATTTCTGTTTCGATGCGTTCTGGAATTTAACTAAGAAATAATGTTTTGTCTTAAACGGAAATCACAGTCGAGTAACGGACTTCAGCACAGATATTCAATTCAATTCAATTCTTTATTATTTGTGTGCTATATCAACAGCCCGATGGCCAATTACAGATACAGCACTGAGATGTGCTCACAAACACAATAAAACATAAAAGGTAAAACAAGCAATATATAAAATACATTGATACGGAAAAAAAATACACAAAAAATTACTACTAACTATATTAGGATATTTGTAAAAATAACATGAATCAATTAAGTAAATTATACTATTATAAAATGTGAAGAAGTGTGATAACTTAGACTGAGGGTGTGATAACATGCTGTTTGGTCGGGGCTTTGGCACACCTCGTGGGGCGGTGATAGGCGAAGCAGTGGAATGACGATTAGCAGAAGAAACCTGCTCCGGTACAACTTCGTCCACCACAAATCTCATTTGAAGTCACCCGGGACTTAAGCCGGATCTCCTCTTAGCGGTCTGACCTTGTCCAAATGCATCATTAAATTTGATATATGATACGGCCCACAAAATCTCGACCACGTAGTTTTTGTCAGAAACTTGTTTAAAACTGGAAATAACACTTTGCCTTGGGGTCCCTCTGTGCTTTGGTCTCATTTTTATTTTGCACACAAAGCGAGTGTGAGGCGGATGAGCACAGATTTACTATTTTATAAGAACGGACTGTTGGTGATTATAAAATCACCATGTTCGCGTAAAAGGCGTATGCAAACATTCAAGAAATGAAAGAAAAGTGATTTTAATGAACGAAACCATTACATACGTCAGCACCGGTACTTTGTAAATTAGCGAAACAAATGGAGGTGTTCAATATGCCCACCGTTAGCTTCGTGTCACTGTTGACAGCGATGAGAAACTGACTGACAAGGGGCCACCAAGGTTGCTGCTGTGTATAAATGTTTTTCGGACTGTATTTTTAACTCCACTGCATTTATCATAACAACATGGCGGCCCTGAGAACGTGCGAGCCGAGAGTGACACTGCTGTCAGGTTATTTAGGGTCCTTTAATTCTGTCTAATAAATCTCAATACTTTATCATCAAGCTTGTTCTTAGACTGCTGTTAATCTGTTGAATTTCCCCCCAAAACTTGTTCATATCGTCATTGTGTCAAGCTGCGTCAGCGTGACATACGAGGTGCGATCGGAAAGTTTCTAGACTGCGCGTATAAAAACCCGTACACTTATCTCAGGTATTAAATTCATCCATCACCCTCGAAGTAGTTCCCCTGGGAGTGAACACAACGATCCCAGCGCCGCTGCCAAGCCTGGAAGCATCCCTGGAAATCTTTCTTTGTCAGCCTGTCAAGCACCATCTGCGATTCTGCCTGAATCTTTTCTATCGTCTCAAATCTCCTTCCCTTTAGCTGAATTTTCATCTTTGGGAAGAGGAAGAAGTCACACGGCGAATAAGGAGGGTGAGGGATGACGGCCATGGTGTTTAAGGCCAAAAACTGGCGAACTTTGAGGGCGGTGTGCGCTGGCGCGTTGTCATGATGCGTCGCATGTGGAGTTCTTCCTTTAGAATCAGCTGACAGGTCCCATAGCCTATCCCAACAATGTCGCACAAGTCGTTGATGGTACGACGTCGATCTTCGTGAATGGCCTGCCGAATCTTCGTAACATTTTCGGGCGTTGTGCTCGAAGATGGTCGTCCAGAACGCTCGTCATCATCGACAGAGGTTCGGCCATTTTTAAAACGTGAATGCCACACAAAAGTTTGTGCACGACCCATTGCGGACTCCCCAAATACTTGCTTTAGCATTTCATAGGTTTCCGTAGCCGTTTTGGCGAGTCTTTGGCAAAATTTGATGCACACGCCATTCCGAAATCGCAGGAGGGTCGGTGTAATGCACTACCAAAACGCCCGTAACTAAGAAACAAATACTAATTCGATGATGCCGGCTGGCACACTGATTCACTATGAATGTAGGCCGCACCCCCTAGCGGCAGAAGCTCGTACTACATCCGGTTCGCCCTCTATTGACACAGTCTGGAAACTTTCCGATCGCACCTCGTACATAATCGAACCTTGCTGTTTGATCGATATATGTCGCATGTGTTGATGCTGTGAACACATTATCACCTCACCGACAAGCGTGACAGGTAACTATCAGGAAGACAATGACAATGAAGTAGGCGGTATGATTTATCAGTAAACAGAAAGCCTCAAGCAACCAAATACCGACAAGAACACAAGCGCCCATACAAGTTTACACACTCCAAAAGAATGGTTTGAAAGGAATGTGCTATGATCTGAGCTCCGTGAAAGAATGCCACCAAAATCTTCTAAATGTTCTTAGCCCTGAAGATGGCAGAACAAACGACAACTATTACAGAGTTGAAGAAATTAGCATTGCCGTGTGTAAAGAGTAGTTAACCTGTGTTTCTAAAAATGTCCATACGCCTGAATGAATCTATATTTTTCTCAGGCATAATTATATGTTCGATAATAAACAAAATCTGTATGAATTTCACGTAAAGCAGGACGTATACTGAATCGCTATAAAACGAAATTAAACATTTTTATAAATTTAAATATAATTGAGGTACAGTAAATGATCTGCCCTTAGAGCATACAATAACCCAGCCTCTCCAACTTAATATCAGAATATCAAGAATAAGTTCATATGTTAAAATAATAAATATATCCGTGGCGTAACAGCCCTCTGAGAGCCAGAGCCGACTAGCTTGACTGCTGGCCTCACGTTCACATGCGTAAGCAGAGGTGAACGATCATCCAACCAGATATGGGGTGACGTGTGGTCAGCACGACGAACCCCCAGCTGTTGCTATGTTGGTAATTCTTAATCAAGAAGTTCATATTCAGTACATGAAGGCCTAAATACATATTTGAAGTGTATTTAAACTATTATTATTAAGTTAAGATATCTTTGTGATAAAAAAATGTACCTCAAGGCTTGTGAACTTAAGATGTACATTTTTAAAACATATTCTTCTACAAGCAATTGTTTGTCGAGATATTGACTTACAAATAAATATGTGAACTACTTTTAAGTTTGTTGATCTATCACTTAGACAACTTACTTAGCAATCAACTAATCAGTTGAATGATATTATGCTGGCAAATTCCCAAGGTTCAACACCTCTTATACCAAGCACATCTCTGGGCCCTGAATGACATCTCTTCTCATAACCTGCTTCTCTAAAATCCATCTTAATTCGGTCGTCATTTCTCCCTCGTCGTATTTCAAGTTTACATTTAAGTTTAGGTTTTTACTGAATTCGACCTCACACGGGTCAAATTACAGCTATACTAGAAATATCCCTTCGGCTATTAGGATCACATATTTTTACGACACATTATTTGGGAGAAACACACCTCACAAATTAATTTTCGACACCCCTGTGTCTAATTTTCAAAACAGAGAAGATTAGCTATCTCGATGTTGTCTCCCCGAGAAGAAGATTGTTTTGTGTATATCATTATCAAAATAACGCTGTAATGTTTAACTTTCTTCGACACCCTTGTGCCTTATTTTGGAAAATTTTTAAAACATCGATAATGCATTACGGAAGGGTACGGGGAGAAATCTGACAACTGCTTCCCTACCACCATTTTCACAATATGCAGGCATATAGTAATAGCCTAAAGATATCTCTTATCTACGTATTTTATAGCCTGGTTATTCGGCAAGCACAGATTAATATCACAGGAAATTCATATAACAGAAAACGTTCGCCGATACTAGAATCCAGGGCAGTTTTCGATTTTGTGATTCCTGAAATATCCTCGACGAAACAAAATTGACAAGAATTTTAAAAATGCAAAGGAAAAATTGTTTCCCAGGGAATTACGTAATCAAATTTCTTCAGGGCCAATATGATTAGAGTAGAGATCTCCGGCAAAAACTACAAGGAACCACTGCCCAGAAAGAAGATTCATTTATGCACTGCTGAGTCGCCAAAGAATGAAATCTTCAGTTCTGTTACCTGTACGCCAGTTCCAGTGAAGGCAAATGCAGAATGGCTCTCTTTTCTGGGTTGAAGAACCGTGTACTCTGCTTGCAGCTACTATCATTGCCCTCACGAGGCTGCAAGAATTTCTGAAACCTCGGTAAAATTTCACCAGACTACATGGCGCTACAACCCGAAGACAGCCATCTTTGTGCTCACCGCCGTGAGAACCTCAAAATCTTAGTCAGCATTTACAGTTCTTTATTTCGAGGAAGTCTTACTTTCTTTCGACTGGGTACATTATAACGTTCTCTAATGTTTGAGAGTATTTTCTACGTCGCATTTTCTGTTGCTTGAGGGCGGAGCAGAGCAGTTGGAGAACATGCAGACAAACGTTTAGTATTCTCGAACGTGCAGTGTGTATTTGCTAAAAGGATACGTTAATAAATGTATTCTAAGTTGAACTGTGATTGTCTTGTGCAACTTACGAATATATTCACATTAACTTTAAGTGATAATAACATTAGCAAGCATGCCACAGCTGTGCAAATTTGCAATACGATTGATCACGTTGGCATTTCATGATTATAGTTTGTGGGGGGGGGGAAAGAACTGAGTGAAACTGAACCTTCTATGAATAGCTGGTAAATACTCTGCAGAATTTTCTGCCATATTTCGAAAATTTGAATTACTTAACAAGCACCGAGACGAAACAAATATCGGAACATAAACATTATACAAAAAAAAAGTATATATTTATTTTCACAGTCTATACACAAACGTTATAATTAAATGATGTTGTTAAAATTATATAATATTAAAACATTATGTAGTATAAAATATTATATTTTGGCGCTTCTTTTTATCGTAAATACGATTTTACATTATTTAGCGCTTTTTTACGACATGTTTCGATGGATAAGACCTCATCTTCAGGTTTATATCAATTTTATACAGATTATCCTCACCAGCTATCAGACGTAAGTCACTCCGCACAACACATCTTGAAAATAAACGTCTGACTACAAACAAACAACTCATCATGGAAATGAAAACTCTACAAAAAAACCACAGACAAATATAATACATTGCATAAAAATATCTAATAATTTTAAAATATTATAAAATTGATATAAACCTGAAGATGAGGTCTTATCCATCGAAACATGTCGTTTAATAAATAATGTAATATCGTATTTACGATAAAAAGCGCCAAAATATAATATTTTATACTACATAATGTTTTAATATTATATAATTTTAACAACGTCATTTAATTACAACGTTTGTGTATAGACTGTGAAAATAAATATATATTTAATCAACACAAACATGACGCATTTAAGCTACAAAAAAAAAAGGTTAAGAATTTAAAAACAGCGCCATTACTTGTGGACAGGACAGGTAGGCGTTGCGTTTTTGAATGTTTTCAAAGGCGTTTAAAACAACTGCATTGGCTCCTTCGAGTTCTGTGGCTACAACTGTGTATTTCTGAAGTATACGTTTCATTAAGTCGCCGACAAATGTCGTAATACATTTTTTTTAAAGATTCAGAAATGTTATCTGATATAACTCAGGCATCTTCGTTCCAATTTCTGTACTTTAAGACCTTGGAGATAATGGAGCTCTAGCATTAGCTGAACCCGTGACCACCAATAATTTTACTTTCTGTAATTGAAGAGACTGTCATGGAGAGGTAACTGAAAAAAGTCTAGACATTATCCACTGTCTGAGTTATATTTTACATACAATACATTTCGAAATTTTACTCTGCTCCTGTCTTAAGGATATTGGTTGTCACGCCGAAAAATTTATGTGTTTTAAATAAATAGGATGTGAACTTATGAACCGGATTTATTTGGCTCAAGATAAGGACCACTGATTGGTTCTTATGAACACAGTAATAAAACTTCGAGTTACATAAACGGTTATGAATTTCTTTAGTGCCAAAATTATTAGCTTCTCAGGAAAAAATTGTGCAACACAGACTTCTTTTGTAGTTAAAAAATGATGGCTGCGTTTGTTCAACGGTTTTGGTAATTTATGCAGAGTTTGTTTTCTGCTTTTAAACAAAGTATTCACATAAGATACACCAAAGACTGCAGGGAATTTCCTAAGGTCAAAAGTCACTACATGAAACGTGAATCTAATTTATAAGAAATTATGATGTAATATTTAAGTCTCCTTCAAAAATTTTAAAATTATTTGCTTGTAAAGATTTCACACCAAACAAATAGGATTTAAAAGGTTAAAACCAATACTGTAATAATAGTTCAATTTTCAGTATTTTGCATTCAAAATAATATCCACAATTATCCAGGTGAGCTCAAGACTTCGTCACATTAATCGGACATGACTCAAGCTCAAAGTCGCTTTCAACTCAAATAAGGGTTGAAAAAGCTGTACTCCCTTATATATCATTAAGTATTCAATGTACAGAGAAATGTTTCAGACAAAAGTTATAGATTTTAATGAGATCTCTATTCGTATTTTATGCCATGTACCAGATAATGTGTCGTTTGAAAAAATAGATTTATTTCGATTTCAGCTTCGTGCTTTAATGGACTGATAAGAACCAAAATTAAATTCGCATCACGACTTTTAGTGTTATCCGCCAACAGCAACTTTCAGACAACAAACATGCTCAAACAGCCCGACTCTGCATTACTTTAATAAACTTCACTCAAACATCGCTCCTTCCAGTTGCAGACCAAAAGAATTTGACCAGCTCCTTTCACCCACAATCGAAAAAAATAATAACTATCAACGTTTCGTAACTGTTAAAAAAGGACGACGGCTAATAATTTATGTATTTCTTTCACGTGTAAAGTAGAGACCAGAATAATCAGACAAATACAAATATTCAGCACATAAAGTAGGGGATGAGGTTAATTCTACTGACATAATGCAGGCAGACTGTTCGAGCTTAAATACGAATATCGAAATATCTACTCCAGTGATTTCTAAACTTCTTCACTCCATGACCGACTTCTTTATAAATCAGAACACCAAACCTCTATCCAAAATAATGTACACATGAAAAAATCTGTCTCTTAAGCATAATTTTCTATCTTCCAAGAACCAATTTAACCAGAATTACGCTCCTACATGGCGTCTCACATATTTCCCTCATGAAATAAAAGAGAGTTATAGTATATCAAATCTAAAACTTCTTGACGATGGTGAAGAGTCAATTGAATAAAAATTTTCTTGGATATTATCCATCGTCTAGTAAATATAAAACGTAAAACGACGTTTCGGAGATGGGACTCTATCTCCGTCTTCAGGTTCCTACACAGGTCCGGAGATAGGGATTAGCTCTATCAGGTTCCTACACAGTTGGGCCCACTAGATAGAGCTAATCCCTATCTCCGGACCTGTGTAGGAACCTGAAGACGGAGATAGAGTCCCATCTCCGAAACGTCGTTTTACGTTTTATATTTACTAGACGATGGATAATATCCAAGGAAATTTTTATTCAATAGAGTTATAGTAATTATACACCTGAAAAACATTGAACTGAAGCAGACTAGAAGTTTACATTAAAACAGAATAACTAACTAACTAATTAGATGGCTTACCGAACCCGAAGGTTCATCACCGAATTAACCAAAGCCCTCCACCGGACCCTGTCTCCTTCAACTCCTATCTCCCATAGATCCCGCCTGAGATTATCCTCCCATCTACGTCTAGGTCTCCCCAGGGGTCTCTTCCCCTCAGGCTTCCCAACCAATACCCGGTGCACACCTCTTGTCCCATCCATGCGCGCTACATGCCCCGCCCATTAAAACAGAATACAGCACGAAACTTGGACAACTGTATCTCTTAATTTAAATCACAGTTCTCAAGCATCTGTACTGCTTACATAACATAACTATAGCTTTTTTTCCCAGCACGAAATTGCCTACTTATGGAGTTCGTATGATTCTCAGAACAGCGATTACTTCCTTGTACACTAATCCTTTTCATACAGACGTGCGTTCTTTTTGTGATAAGAACTGAATCGTTCTCCACGGTTTTCCTCGGTGCTACGTTGGTACCCACTGCCATGCCTCATATGCAGCCCTCCCAGGTTTAATATCAAAAACTGAAAATTCCGATCGATTGCAGTAAGACCCTGATGAGGCCTTTGCTCACAGTTTGGTTGGGCTAGGCTAGGTTAGGTAACGCTTTGAAATTTTTTTGTGATTTTTGTCACTTATAGTCACAATTCGTCACGCCCTTACAGTACGTCACGCCTAGTCACGCTTTGGCACACTTTTCAATTTTTTTTCTTCTAATTTTAACACCTTTGGTGACCTCTCGTCACGCCTTTATATCAGGTCACGCCTAGTCACGTTTAGTCACGCTTTGTAAATCTTCGTCACGTTTTGAAACATTTGGTGATCCCTTTTCACGACGTGAACGCTTTTCACGCTTAGTCACAGTTAGTCACACTATGTTACGCTTGGGCACGCGTGGTCACTAAGACACGTTTCAGCACGCTTACGTCATGTTACGTACCGGCTCGGTTAATTATTGCTACTTTGCAATGCGTTAGATTAGCAAACTTCTGGTAAGTGACTCGCTCCGGGGTTCCAATTCACAAAGTTCAGCGGCCAAAAACGCTGGAACGCATTATACCAAGCCTTTACGTAAAAATTGTGTTGACCATGTGAAGATGAGACAGAGAAATCCTACATTTTGAATCGACGAGTCTCGAGCTGCACTGACGTTTCATACTTGTATTCAGAGGACACCTGTTTGACCGTCTGCCGTTCACTGCATATCCTATCTGAGTATAATTTGGGGTTCTCACGGCTGTGAGTCAGAAGGTGTCTGTCTTAGGGTTGTTGCGTCGTGTAGTTTAAGAAGTTTACAGGCGTTTCACAGGGCCTTTCTGCCTCCATCATCAGGGCGATAATTCATCGCCCTGATGATGGAAGACTGCCATCTTCATCCTATCTGAGGTTTTCGTGGGTTATCCCGTCTCTCCGGAAGAGTTATGGGGTAGTACATTTAAACAGGCCACGACCATTTGTCTCCAATTTATTATCGATTCACGTTAACCATCTTATGTTTATGTCATTTGTTAAAATGCAGGGAGGACACTTGGCGTCTGTGCCACTGGGACGAGAAAAAACGCCAACCGACGCAGTGATAACGCATACGAGGTGCGATCGGAAAGTTTCAAGACTGCGCGTATAAAAAACCCGTACACTTATCTCAGGTATTAAATTCATCCATCACCCTCGAAGTAGTTCCCCTGGGAGTAAACACAACGATCCCAGCGCCGCTGCCAAGCCTGGAAGCATCCCTGGAAATCTTTCTTTGTCAGCCTGTCAAGCACCATGCCTGTACCCAACCTCCTACAACGTATCTTGATTGATATTATTCGCTATTTTCTTCGTTCGTAATTATCTTGTATTTTATACCATGTGGCCTATGAAATGAACAAGTCTTTGTCAAATAGACAACCTGTCGTAGCTAGATGTATTTCAACTTAATTTCTGTAAAGAAGTCAGAAGAGAGAGTAGAGTTTCACCATGACAATGCGGTATTCATTTGTTCCTTAAATCAGTCATCTTTGCACTAGTGACATCTGTGTCTAGGGTCCGTGGCCCCAGACATTTGTAGAACACTACAGATCTTCGGGCAAATACCTCGAAAGTGTCACACGTAAGTCTGTGTTTGGAAGTTGCTTCAAAGAAACATGTCGGTTGCATCACGAAAAGTACTACACTGTCACACGCTGTGTGATGACAGTGACGAAACGCTTGGTGTGGGGTGGGGGACAGTGCATGTTCACGAGTATCCAAATGCGTCCTTCGTGAATTTATTTTTCTTCAGAGGTCTTGGTGTTCTCTGAGTGAAACAGACAGGAATTTGTTGCCGAAAAAACTAACATGTATTAGGAATAGGGGCCATTGACAGTTTCTACAAAGCCAAATTAGCTACAGCTTAAGACTTCACATTATGAGTGACCTAAAATATAAAATTTATTAGTACTGTTTTATGTTAAAACCCTTAATTTCTCTTTAAGATATTACACAACTCGAAACGGACCTTTCTTATTTACTCATATTTCAGTCATTCGCCTTTAATTGCATCTTCTTCAGTGACCACAGGACGTTTAAAACTTTAGGTCTAATATCTGTCTTATACCGACCTTCCTACTGCTATTTTATGAAACTAACTCAATGGAACAGAGTCCTTTAGAAACTAACAGTCTCTCAGCTAATCAAATTTTTTGGCTAAAAATTTGATTAAGTGGGTGTCAGTTGTCACCACGAAGCTGGAATATCCTCTGGTCGTGGCTGAAGAACAATTACCAGGTATGGGTGCTAGCTGTGGATATATAGAATAAAGTCGGAGACAGCCGACGAGGGGTGGTCAAACTTGGGGTTGGGTAGGGAGCCAATATCTCATCGAAATAATTCAAACATGTTACTAAATATTAAGGGAATCGATGTAAAAATTAATAGGCCTGCAACGTTTTTGATGAAAACTCCGTCGTGAAGGACATAGTTACAACACGGCAGGAAGTCGTCAGAGGAACAAAGGCATTGTTTAAATTACAAGCTTGACGTGGCAAACCAACATTTCGTTTGCACAAGTACATATTTTAATGTAACAAAAGATAAACCACTTTGATCACTTTGGAAATGGTAATAAACCTTGCTCTAGATACAAATATCGTTGGCCATTTCCCCCGCAGAAGAACTTCCTCCATACCAGTTTCAAGTGAGACGGAGGAACCGAACTATCGAGAATTTGTAAACAAGGTAGTCTAGAAAATACACGTATTTGTACTCAAGAGAGATAAAGTAAACAAAGATTTGCGAAATCCTGTATTTGTACAACTGGTCTAATATCGTTACTAAACAAATCCATTTTGGTCGGGCTAAGACTCTTGTGTTGTTTATCTTCGTTTTAACACGGCTGTACAGTTAAATGATAGGATTGTTCGAAAATAAAATACAAGGAAGTGGTCGTTGCCTATTTAAGATAGCCCTATCCCATCATCTACATGGGAGAACAGATCATTCCAACCTAAGAGATCCCAAATTTGAAACCGGAGTGCTAACCACTCGATCACAACGCTCGGCTGTCTTACTGATTCTTCTCTTATCCATGCTCTTTAGTTCTTGAACAGTCAGTTTCTGACAATGTTACAAAGGTTTCATACACCGTGGGAAAATTGCCAACATACGGACTATGTCCAATTGCTTTCGCCTAGTTACACTTTAACAAAGACAATAACCAACGCATGTAATGTATCACAACCTTTAATATAAATATCACCTCGGAAATTTGATTTGGCTTACCAGAAATGATTACTCGGAGAAGCTCCACGTTGCAGATCGATGCAAGTGCCAATATATGACCCATCAAACTCTTTCTAGTTGTGGCTGTCCTAGTAGTACAGTAGACGTTGCCGAACCACTAAACCACTATCACTTTCATCAACGATCTGAAGCACTAAGTTAGAAAGAAATAACATTACAATTCCAAAGAATATGCAATTAGTCTCACCTCAGATTAGAGGTTATTACGGTAGTGACAACATCGATGTTGGTCTTATGTGTTGTAATATCTACTTCGATTACATATCCATGTACAGCAGGGGTTGTACTGTGCTTGTACGAACCAAAATTAAATGCTTCCAATAACTTTCAGTACAGAACTGAAATGCCAAATTGACACGAAATCCATTCAGTGGTTAGTCAGAGATTGAACAAAGAGACTGATACGAAAATAATGCAATTCGGAAGTGGTAGCACTGATACACTAACTGTTCTCAGCAGAATGACCTCACGATACAAATAAATGAGCATCATTTGTCGCATGCAACAGAAATGTCTAAACACGGTAACAATCATAATTTTTGCAGCAATCACAACAGTATGCTTGGTGATCTTACAACTATATTTCAGTAATAAAAATAAAAGGGGCGAGAAAAAAAAACAATGGCCCGTGGGGGGATCGAACCCACGACCTTCGCGTTATTAGCACGACGCTCTAACCAACTGAGCTAACGGGCCACTATACAAAGTGTAGTGTGGATGCGCTTACTATTCTATATCATTAACCATAAAAATGGCCTATTAGGAGATCGAACCCACTACCGCGTTATTGGTACGACGCTCTAACCAACTGAACTAACGGGCCACATTAAAATTCCATGTGAATATGAACATCCTCTTGAGTACTAAGAATACATGATTTGTACCCATTTTTTCTTTTGCTAAATACGACATGCAGACGTTCTAAATTGAGGTTAGTTTTAATTTAACGTATTTTTTTTAAATATAATTAGCTATTTCAGAAAATTTTTATTACACTTTGCTCTAAGTAACACTTATGCCATATTGGATCAATACGGAACAAGAAAAGCAAACCCCTTTACCGAAAAATGAACAACATTAAACCCATTATTTTAGCCTCTAGGATACCTCAGGTGGGAAGCTAATTTATTTAAATGAATACATTTTTTGGGACATTAGATTTTGCGTCTCGTTGCATTTGAAACTACCTATTCAAAACAGAAATAAAATAGAAATGCTGGGCATGATGTACATAACCTCAACAAGAAACTACATTATATTCATTTCACACATTTTACTCAAAGGAGGCATATGATATATAGTATTTATTTCTACAAAACTGAAGTTTTAAGTATTATATAATTTCTGAAATATACACACTGCAACATTAGTTATTTAAGGAACCACTTCCAACTTTATATTGATTTTATCCTTACCACAATATCCACACCAGCCTCCAATTCAAGTGGTGCTGGAAGCTATCTCCCAAGGGTAAGAATACCTGGAGACTTACCTCCACTCCATTGTTCTAAACAGAAAGGTAATTTTACCTTTCTTGTTAATATTCCAATCTCTTTTCTATGAATATAAGGCAATTTGCAAGAAACCCTGCTGAACGACAGAAAATGATACCAGATGACTGTTGAACAGATTCAGATTTTCCCATCCTATCACTGCCATTATACAGCTTCTAATTCAATCAAATTTACTGTAACAACACTTAGTACGGCTTCATTTTAATTTCCTGTGCTCAGTCAAAAAAGCAGTGATTCATTCATTGCACATAAGGGTTTAAAGAAATCTATTCAGGAGTATAGCATCATAAAAAACCATAGTAGTTTTAAATGCGTATGGTGAATTGCACCAACATTGATTTAGTTAGCACAGAACACATTGTTGGGGGACTTCATGTAAAAACATTTTCATGATCCCTGTGCACCCTACACCAACATTGATATCTTCCACAACTGCAAGTGTTTTTACAGTGATGCTCACCATAGCTCCTGTAATTTCTACCTCCAATTGTTCATCGATAAGTAGATTATTCCTGTTCATACTGTCCTTCATAAATAACACAACAAATAACGAAAGACTCACATGTGGCAAGTACAATTCTCATAAGCTGTTATTTTATTGCAATTATGCTGTATTTTGACTGCACATATGCCACCACAAAATGATGACTCATGATACTTCCACAGGAAATCAAGGATCAGGACATTCCCTGAGGAAAAAATAAGATATGGGAAGACAGACATATGAAGACCAACTTCTCATTTGGTTCTCAGCATAAACAGCAATTACACTATCCTCACTAACTTATAGATCTTGGCAACAAAGACGCAGTATCTTTTCAAACAGGCAGAAACCAAATTCCTATTATTAAATGAGGTTTGTTTTCTAAGAAGGCAAGTCCATCTATAAACAGCATTACAGCAAATGAAGTATTTGTGAATAACTGCACAACTAGAATATTGCAGACAATTTCATTCAGGCTGAGACACAAATAAATTATAAACTCTGAAAGAAAAGATTTTATTATTTTTAACCTTGAAATTTCCCAGTGGAATTACATTTTTCATATTAATGCTTAATAATAATGGAGATATCTTATCCAGAAGAAAGTCCTACATTTTTATCTAATAATTTTGAAGTTTTCCGAAGAGATTTTGGACCAGAAAACATATTTAATTCCTTTTTTTTTTTTTTTAAAGATTTTCTGACAATTGTTATCGATTTTATGTGTATTATACACTTTTTCTCTTTTTATGTATGGAGTTTTTCAAAAACAATGTGTTGTGTAATGTTACTTAGAGAAATATTTAGCAATTTTATATTAACGGACATACCTAATGCACATAACCACATCCTAAGATTGAAAATGCTCATAATGGCTTGTATCAGGCTGAAATATATTGTCATTTTCCATCTTAAAATAGGAAGGCATTAATACAGTAATCTGTAGTTGAATATTTTCCAAAGAATAAAAACCTTAACCCAACTATATAATTAAATAAAATGAATTGCATTTGCCAAAAATCTGTGTCAAGCACACCAAGTGCTGCAGCAGATAAAATACCACGCCTTCTTTAATCTTACAAACGTACTTAAAATGGCGGAACGAGTATAAAACCAATGAGGAACTAAGTAACAGAAGCACAACTAACATCAACATACATTTTCCCCCACCAAGTATAACTTGGGACTGAATGTTTAAACGAAAAGCCCAGGCACATTATGTCAAGGGCTCAAAGTTGATCCCACATTCTTGTTTCAGGTTAAACATATGAGTATTTTTTTATAACTTTCTGTCACCCGACAAATGATCTCTCGGCACAGTCAAGGCAGCAGAGAATTGTGGGTGCTCATTATTTCTCCCAAAGGTAAGTTCCATTCAAATTAAAATCAGAATGCCATAATTATATTTTGTAGTGAAAATTTCTATCCTTTTTTTTTTAAGTTCAATAATTCAAAAGGGAAGGAAAAATGTCCATGTCTTTACATGACATCCCAGAAATCAATCAAGTCACTAAACCAGACAGCAGTGGAAATTAGCTTTTTTTAGGAAAGTCTCCCTTAACATAGCCATCCTCAGAAAGGTGATCATAAACACTATACTATGGGATTACATCAGAAAACTGGTTTCACAGTGAAATGTGGGAGATGCAGATTTATTCCTTCTTTACTTGGGATGCAGCCTGCTTGGCCTGGTGAGCCTGAAGCACAGCTACAGCCTCTTCAACCTGAAACAGGAAACAGTTATCAATTGAATAAAAAATTTCCTTGGATATTATCCATCGTCTAGTAAATATAAAACGTAAAAAACGACGTTTCGGAGATGGGACTCTATCTCCGTCTTCAGGTTCCTACACAGTTGGGCCCACTAGATAGAGCCAATCCCTATCTCCGGACAGTTATCAACTTCAGAAACCAAAAACAAACATTAAGACCCTCCTCACACACTTGGTGTTTGCCTTTCAACCTTTTCAAATTGGCCCTCAGGGTGTATCATAAAAAGGAGTTCGAATTGGGTGGTTTGCGAGCGATGATGGCACAAGGAATTAACAAAGATAAACATATTTTCTTAAAACTGAAATCCTCGTCTTCCTCCATTGCATATGATGGCCTTCTGGGGATAAGATCAAATATAATGAAAACTAAAGAAGGATGCAAGATACTCAAGGAAAATAACATTTTAAACGAACTTGTGAATTTCTTGCGTAAGCCAAATGAGAATATCCTCGATGTGACTCCCGAGTATTTTGGGCAATTGCTGTTTAGACAATGACTGCAGGAACAAAGTAGTCAATTATGGAATTGTGAGTCCACTTGCCTCAATCATCCACAATATTTCAAGAGACAGTATTCATTCATATGTCTAAAGGTGGCGACTGACTTGTAACATTTACTCGTAATGTAACATTCGCGGCGAGCATGTTACATTACACCACAACTGGTGAGGCGCATCGAATGCTCGTTTTGAACGCTCGGCTTGACTGTGCTTGTGTGCGCTCCATTCATTTCATTCAATATGTCAGACGTGGAGGTTGTGTTATCTTTGTTTCATTTAATACGCTACTGTTATTTAAAGAACTCGTGAATGCTCGTTACGACACCGATCGACTGACTGACTGACTGACTGACTTGTAATGTAACACTCAAAGGGATTCGCGAAAAAACCGACAACACGATGGAGCGCCCGCGAGCGTGAGCGGCCCCGTTCGCTGTCTTCACTTGTGTAATGCTCGATTTATGTTACAAGTCAGTCGCCACCTTAAGAGTAACAGTGCTACACATTCTACAACAAAATATTTTGTTACCTTTGCCTTGAGAGACTCGTGATGTTCAAGCATGTGAAGAAGCTCAGAGTTGTCTATCTCTAATAGCATGCCGGTGATCTTGCCAGCCAAGTCTGGATACATACGCTGGATCAACGGGAACAACCGTTCACCCAGCATCTGCTTTTGCTCCTGTGGTGGGGCAGCTGCCAGCATTGATGCAGTCAGAGGTTCCTGCCCCTGAATGTGCACAGCCTGAAAAATATCATCTTAAATTACTTCTTGGCCCAATGTGGGAATGGTCACATGCAGATGAGGGGTGACACTGACATCCACGTTGAACTGCCAGATGCTGCAGGGTGGAAGGAATTATGACTATAGTATTATATTAAGAGACACATACGCTCGACCTTCAGCTTGCTGAGGTGTCGGTCAGGCATAAAATAAGTTACATTATACCTATCAATGATAAAATCAAGGAAGATAAGATAGGTGATGCATGTAGCTTGGGAAACATGAAAAATGCATACAAAATTTTGATTGAAGGGGGGAAAAACTTTTTCAAGATGTAGGGTTATATTAAAATGGATCTTAAAAAAATCCCAGACATTAGCATACAATTACAATTCCCTAATTTTTTACAAAATATTACTTCCTTTCATTACTAACATCGCCATTCAAGGATAAGCTTTCGGATTCATGCCGGTACCTATGACATTTATTTTGTGGAAGGATGGAGACAATTAAAATGGACAAAGGAAAACCTTTACATAAATAAATGGATTTCAATACAGTGCTGAAGTTGCAGATGTATTTAAATAATTTTCAGATATATCTTGTCCTAGAAATTGTGGAAGAAACTATGCACAGCAGTTTGGAGATTCTCAGTTCAATTTGTTTTCCAAATGGTCCAGAGCAGGGCCATAGGAATGTGTTGATGTAAGTCCTGGCACTATTCACTTGTACTGGTGGGGACTGTAAACCAAAAAATCAGTAGACATACCATTTCTCATTTCCTTTGACAGATGTGAAACAATATGCAGATTTTTGCATTTCTTGGGCAACAATTCAAGGACACAAACTATAAAATCCCAGCCCTGTCAGGAAACAAACCCTGGACACCCAGCCCAAGCTGATGCATTTTAATTTCCTTAACAACTTTCAATTTTATTAATTTCATATTTTGTCTGGTTGTTCACTTCAATAATGTAAAGTCTGAGTCTACACATACCTGCTGCACGGGTGGCTGTTGGGCAACAGGCATCGGCTGTGGTGGATTGCGCATGTTTGCTGTATACTTGTAATTGGTTGGCCGGCCCTGTGCATTTACTGACACTGTGGGTGCCATTGGACGCCCCTGAATGTTTGCAGCACCTACTGGTTGCTGGCCTGGGCAACAGATGTATACACACAAATTTTTTTTCAACACTCCTAACCAGATCCAATATTCGCGGTTTTCACTTATATAATTACAGGCAGCCCTCGATTTACGCCTGGGATGTGTTCCTGGACGAACCGGCGTAAATTGAAACTCTTTTATAATGTAAATTAATGGGAAGTCAATGACATGCATTCCCAGTACCCAAACATTGACGAGTAATATAATGGCATTATATTTAAAGTTCTGAAATAACGTAAATAAAATAAAGGGAATTTAAAAAATATATTTTATACACCTACAATCGGCAATTCGTTGGTCCCCGCGATTTTTTCATATGTTTGATGTGTACAGTCATCTCTGCTGTTATGCAATAGTTGCATTCATGTAAGACGCTGAACTATAGAAAATAGCGTAGTAAAAAAACAAAACAAAAAACAGGTACCTCCGCAGAGATTAAATTAGTCCTCTGGAAGTTTAAAGCGCCAGGAATGAAACTGCATAACAACAAACTTGCATATGCAAAAGTTTGCACTTCACAAACAGCTTTTTCCGATTCATCGATCTCATTGGAGCAAATTCGCGTTAACGAAACATACGTAATTGCAGAGATGACTATTTATAATTTTTATTAAAAATCAGCGATGTAAGAATTACGATTATAAGAATCAGTACGAGAAACATTGTAAAACGTTATAAATAGTAAAATATTTTTCTTCTTCACTTTTTGACTTTCTGGTTTCAAAATCCGCGTTGTTCTGAATCGGCGCAAATCGAGGGTTACCTGCACTAATATTTCAGAACATTTAAATAACAAACTTATTTCACCTAAATTCAACAAAATCCCTCATTTCTGGTACAGTAATCAAATGCATTTCAATTTACGTGGTAATTGTATAATATTTTTAACTAAGACATTCATGTCCATGCCCGATTTTGGGTGTTTAACAATGGTTTACAGAGGATACCATATCAGTTATACTTTGAACATACTCAGATCATCATCTGCCATTGATTTATTTACCATGTAAGCATTTTATACTGCAAAGTGTTACACTAGTACGACACTGAAAATGGCATGGCCGAGAGGAAAGCCAGCAGTATAACACCTGAGAGTGAGGCATTAAATAAGCTCTATGCACACATATTTATGTTTTTGTGTGTTTACATAACATACGAGACACACCTAACTATATAATTAAATGGGCCAATTTTCCTTGAGAACCTGATCAACCACTCGGCTGAACAGGTTTTCACTTTTTTTTTGCTGCATCAAAGGATTCTTAAACACAGCAGCAAGAACATGTTTCAATGTTAACCTCTGTACCTGTAATAGGTCTCGCTGACAGTGCATTCCGCATGGAGCCCGGCTGGACGCCTGGGGCACGGGGAGCCGTTCGGAACGGGCCCTGCATATTTGGGAAGCCAGAAGCTCCACCCTGGGCATTTGGGCGAACTTGCGGTTGAGCAGGCCAGCGTGGAGTAGCACGAATCTGAGTCATCGGTGTTGGACCATAGAATCTCTGAGGCTGAGGCAATGTTGGTACGAAGTAACCACCAGCACCACCTGGTTGGAACATTTGCTACGAACAAAAAACCTTGTCAGTACACAGTATCATTTATGAAGTCACATATCTACAAAATGCAGAATTTTATGTACTGGTTCATTCTATTATGTGCAACCCACATTTAACATTTCTCGATTTAAGCCTTTTCTGAATTTAGTGAACAATCTTACACCATTTCAATGCGAGTATAAATAAAAATCTCACGCAACAATTTCATAAGAAATCGATGATATTACATTTAAGAAAACACTACATATATATATGCAGTGTTGATGGTGCAAAAGTCACTCTTACTAGTAATTTACATTATCTATATTTTAATGTACAATTAAAATAATCAGCACTGCTTTAGAAATCCAAAATTTCAGATGCTCAGAAATAGAGGTTTGAGTCCTATCACCCAAGTCTGGTATTAAAAGATTTTATAATGACCTCAATACATCACTATCTCACCAATAAAATCTTCTCCGTAAGATTTGAGGTTTTCTCTGCGGTAAGTATGAAGATTTCTGTCTTCTGGGTTGTAGCGCTGTGTAGTACGGTACATGTTTACCAATGTTTCAGAGGTCATACTGCCTCCGTCATCAGGGTGATGAATGACGACGGAGGCAGTATGACCTCTGAAACGTTGGTTAACATCGACCAGACTATACAGCAAAACAACCCAGAAGACAGAAATCTTCATACTCATCGCCCTGATGATGGAGGCAGTATGACCTCTGAAACGTTGGTAAACATCGACCAGACTACACAGCGCAACAACCCAGAAGACAGAAATCTTCAAAATCCTCCCCATTTGTTTTTCCTGAATTTATCTTTTAATCCATGAGTGATATCAGACAGTATAGCCAACTGCTATAAACTGGACAGCTTTATTTTTATCGCAACCATTACGCCCAGTCCCCTGCCAATTGTTCATAATGAGCCCATTCCTCCAGGAGCCAGAGTATGAAACTGACTACCCACCACCAACTAATGCAGTCTTCACAGCATGAGGTTTCTTACCTTTACCGATAGAAGTTCCTTCACATGAACGTAAATGTTACAAAAAATTAAATTTCCCAGAGACATGAAACGGAAACTAACTTTTTAATAAGTTGGCTACTAACAGTGCAAGCCCTGATGAAATCACCAGAACATTAACGGAGATGTGTACTACTGTCTGAGTAGTAAGCATCACGAAATAAAACATTCCGAAGAAATAAGAGAAGGAAATAATAACCCTATGCAGAAACCATAAATATTTTGGTACTCGTGGGTTATCGGGACACATCGCTTTAAAAATAGGTTAGGTTAGTTGTCATTTATTGAAATAAAATATAATAACTTTCATGTATATGTCATTTATCCACACACATTAACCTAACCCAACCTATTTTTAAAGCGATGTGTCCCGATAACCAACAAGTACCAATTTTTTTTAATGACAATGAAATATAGTAAAATTATGAAAATCAAGATGGCCACCAGAAACTGGAGACGTAAAGCAACAGTTGAAGAGAATTACACAGGACTGAATCTAAATTATGTCACCAGAATAAATTAGATATATATAGTATAAGAACACCAAACTTAAATTAAATGCTTTAAACTGTATATACTATTAACTGAGCAGGTGGCAGGAGTACTTACTGTTCCCATCTGCTGCATACGCATGTTAGCCATTCGCTGCATGTACTGCGAGGCAAGGTGTGCTTTGCGATCCTCCTTGCGTTGGGCCAATGCAACATACAAGGGCTTGGTGCCAACAATTCGGCCATTCATCTCAGTCACAGCCTTTGTAGCCTCCTCTGGAGATGAAAAGCACACAAAGCCAAATCCCTTGCTGCGACCCTCCTCCAGCATCACCTGAATAAACATGAATTCATCAGTAGAGACTAATTACAATAAAATTTGTACATGATTTCAAGACGGCCACCTAATTATTTATGATCTAGTGGTGTGTGTGTATAAGCGATCTTTACCTTGGCACTGGTGATGGTTCCAAATGGTGTGAACTCCTTACGAAGGCGTTCATCGTCGATAGTGTCATCCAGGTTCTTCACGTACAGGTTAACCCCTTGGTAGCGGTTAAGACGTTCAATCTTGAGTTGTTCAAATTTACGTTTAAGCTCTTGCTGACGTTCGGCTTTCTTCTGGGCACGGCCGACATATAAAGGCTGGAAAGTAAGACAATGGACCACAACCATGAATATATTAAATAAAAACAAGTGAAACACAATCAAGTTGGTTATTAATTGTATTAGACATTGATGCATTCCCATACCTTGCCTTCAATCAGTTCTTTTCCATTAAGTTCATCTACAGCCCTTTCAGCATCTTCAGGTTCTTCAAATGCGACAAAACCAAAACCACGGGACTTTCCGTCATCTTTGTTCATGACCTAGGGCGCAAGTAAAAACATTTTAAACTGAGGTACAAACATCCAATATTATAAATTATTTACTGAGGAAGGAACTAGGCTTGAGGAAGTGATGTTGAGCGTTGGCAAAACTATAAATATGATTTTCACTAACAAAATATTCATCACAGGAGAGATCTCCTACATACATCAACTTATGACAAAATTTCATGTTTCTAAACCCTATTAGTGCATGAGGACATCATTTCTTCAGGTCCCCAGGATCTTGAATTGTTTTATGCATCTCTTTGCACCAATAGTCTGTATCCCAGCGTCTACTTCGGTATTTTGTCCTCATTCTGCCCGTGTGTTGCAGTCAGTTTATTAACGATCTTCAGTGTCAAAGATATTTAAAATACAATGGAACCTCAATATAATACAGGTGTTAGGGGACAGCTTTAGTACTGGTGTTTGAATCGTACAACATTAAACATATGTAACTGTATTGGAGGGCATATCAAAGCCATGGCATGTCTGAATTCACAGCATAACTAGGCGCATGGTTTTAATGTTCCACCGTATTAAATATTTATGTGTGATTCCATTAATGTAGTATTTCAGTATTTTTTGAGATAAGGTACCCTAATATTTAAAAATTAAAGAACACCAGTTTGTTACCTTGTGGCTGGTGATCCGGCCATATTTCTCAAACATCTCTCGCAACAGTTCATCACTGAAGTCCTCGCCAAAGTTTTTAATGTAGACGTTTGTGAACAGCTTAGCCTTCTCTCCAAGCTCCTTCTCACGCTCCTTGCGTGGTACAAATTTGCCAACAAACACTTTCTTCCCGTTCAACAACATTCCATTCACTTTCTCAATAGATTTTATGGCAGCTTCTTCGGTCTCAAAATGGACAAATCCATATCCTTTTGATGCTCCAGTTTCATCTTGAGCAACCTAATAAGAAATTATCAAGGATAAATCATCAGATGAGCAGCAATGCCAAGTGTACAAGAGGAACACACAAAATCTCAGTCCTCCATGGCAAATGCTGGGATACTATCTTAAATTATGCCACAATTGCTTTCACTCACATTCCTACCAATTCATTATTCACTAATTATCTCATCATGTGACACTATTTTATAGTCTGAGCTACCAAGAGCAATACTCCAGAAAATATCAAGTGCTACCTCAACTACAAATCCCACCACCATCTTTCCATCAAACAGGCCATACTCTCCACATTGGTGCATAGGACCACAACCCTCATTGATCAACAAAGCTTGCGTAGTGAACTGGAGTTACTTATGGCCACTTTCAGGTAGAATGGCTACGGCAACTGACAGATTCAACGGCTCTCGACCTGGAGAAACCTGCCTCAGTTGCCCTCTTGCCCTGTGTAAACATGACCTTCGATTACATCAGCAGGCTGCTGTCCAGTCACAACTTTAATGTGGGCCTTCCCTTGAAGAAAATTCCCAGCTTTCTTCAGCATGTGAAGGGTGACTTGGGACTGAAGACTCCTGGTGTTTACAGTGTGCTCTGCAAGTGTGGTAATGTCTACATCGGGCAGACTGGCTGTTCTATTGAGAACAGAGCTAAGGAGCACCGGTGCCACATTCGGCTGGAGTGTACAGACAGATTCACTATGGCCCAAAACGGCATCAACACGAGCAACCGCATTCAACTCCAGGACAGCATAATCCTGTCTACCAAATCTAGATACATGGACTGCATGATCAGGGAGTCCATCGACATAGAGCTGCATCCAAGCAACAAACGTGGAGGATGACCTTTGCCTGAGCCACTCATTAAAGCACATCAACCACTCTTTCAAAGGATACAGGAAGCACCTGACAAAGCACTGCCACTCCCAACTGGGCCACTACACTGTCCTTCTCAAGATACAACCTAGCCCCAGATAGTCCTTACTGCCACCTTTCATGTTCCCATCACGTCTACCCACCTCCCAATTTCCAGTGATCCACCTGCCAGACCCTGAGGGGCCCTTATAAGGACCACAGTCTCAGAACCCCCCACCTCTCTCTCTCTCACGTCCTTTTACCCCTTCTGCTGGCCAAGCTTTGGCACACTCCCCCACTCATAATGGCTCCCATGCCCTAGCCTGATCCTGATTCCACTCCCCCCACTGGTCAGGTCAAGGCTCTGACTGTCTGTTTCCCATATCTCAAACTGATTCCACATGCCCAGATAACAGAGGCAGCAAGGACCTCTAAAATGCTGGTAAACTTCTACTAGATTACATGGTGCTACAACCCAGAAGACAGCCAACCTCAGACTCACCATCATGTAAACCAAAAATTCCATCCAAATTACTTCTTTTAATTTCCATGTTTCTGTTTCTCAAGAAATAACTTTGGATTGGTTTTCATTCTACATTCATGGGATGACAAATATCCAATATAGGCATGTTTCAATATAATTCAAGTTTTTGTGTAGTACCATGTGACTTACGGCCTTTTTTAAACGAAATCCCACAGATATGCAAAATGGTATAGCTTACCTAATTAAATCTAATCATAACTGGAACACTACGATCAAAATCACTCAAACACACAACATGTAGGGGATCATCATATACTGCACTTAACATAATTCAACTCATGCAAATGCTTACGAATACTGCACCATAATTTGAAGAGAATTCAACACATGCTCAAGTTACAAAATATTGCATTCAACATGAAATCCAACCAACCTACCATTCTCAACCTATTCCCTGAATACAATGTAGCAGTTCCATCTGAAAAACCATAGTATGTTCTAAATTACACAAACAGATGCCACTTGATATTGCAACCAACAAGTGAGCACATCCATATCTGTAGACAGCAGTTTCTACCTCACTGCAGTGTATTCTACTCCATATGGATATCAAAATATACATTTATCTAAACTTCAATACATATATTGCAGTTATGTTCAATCTGTGGCAACATAACATTTGATGACAGCCATCTTCAGACTCACGCTGTGAAAATCTCAAATCCTATAACCTAACATAGCTGCATCACTTTGAAGTTTGACATTCAGAACTGTCCACACCAATACCATAACCTCAAAGATCAGGAATACAGTTTCCAATGAAATTCATAAGTTAAATTATATGAACACCACAATATAATACTGTGAAAACATACCTTACAACTCAAGATGTTTCCAAATGCAGAGAACGTGTCGTACATAGCTTTATTATCAATACTTTTATCCAAGTTTTTTATAAAAACGTTTCCAACACCAGACTTGCGAAGGGAAGGATCCCGCTGTGACCACATGATGCGAATGGGACGCCCTTTTATCATGTCAAAATTCATGGTGTCCAGAGCTCGCTCCGCTAAAAGAAACAAAGAAGTCTGCAATACCATACAAATTTACAAGGCCTGTCTAAATTTTTAAAATTACATACTAATGAATGGACACAAAAAGACAATGAAGATACTAAATGCGTGAGTGAATTACCATCTGCTGGTTGCTGGAAGTTGACATACGCATATCCCAGGGATCTGCGAGTAATCATGTCCCTACAGACCCGAATCGAAAGTACAGGGCCAGCAGTGGAAAATTTTTCAAACAGCATGGCCTCCGTAACATCGTGGTGCAAGTCGCCAACATACAGCGAGGCCATAGGATAATTGGGACCACCAGGATTCATTTTTGGGTTGTTACTTATACTTTACCACAGCTGCAAATATTATGATGCAATAAAATGTCAATATGCGGAATTTCCTTTCTTCCAAGAGAGTAACTAGCTTCAGATTCCTTTCAGAATGCCCACGTTGTACGATCACGAACTCACACACTTCAGTCAATTTGTTTCACGTTATTTTTCACAGCTTTTTCGATTTTTTTTGGATTTTTAGTACTTTTATACTTTTTTTTTGTGTTTTTATGAATTATATCACGAAATGTAGGTGGGTTGTGTAACCTATTTTTGAGGAGACACAACCACACACGAACAAACCCTACTCAATATGAGGAAGAGGCAACGGAAGTAGGTCGCGGATGGTTTATATAATCTACCCATAGTACTCTTCCGCGACCGTTGTTCGACAAAAAGTAGGACTCCACATAATATTGTATATAAGTTATAATAAAGAGAACACGTAACTTTCTAAATATGATTTTAGATATTCATACATAGAACATCATATGCTAAAGATTTAAGAGCAACTGTGTTACCAAATAAGCAATAAAATCTTGGGATGACGGGTACAGTTGTGAACTATCAAACACTCGAACATCGAATAGTCTCGACTCGTGATTGGTAATCGTAACCAGGCGTAACCAATGAACAAAACAAACGAGGGTGAAATTGATTTTTATAAATTTGGTATCTTTGACAGTATGCAATTACAATACACCACATTTAAGGGGAATATGGAATAATCTTGCAATCAGGAAATCGAACCATTTAAAAAATTAGAAAAAACAATGCACTAAACAAGCACTGGAGTACACAGATTAAGAGAACAATATACATTTCTAAAAAATTGACAGTGTAACCACAGTTCCAGAGAATCTGACGTAAATACTTCTTTGTATTTAAATTATATTTAGGCAATAAATACAATGAAAGGAAGTTTATATATTAGTTTTATTCTAAATATTCCCTTTATATGTGCTTTACAATTGAGTAAATAGTTTGAATAAGACATGGCTTATTTAACTTGAATTAGTTACGCTTAAGATGGGTCTGTGGTAGCTGAAATGTTATAAAATTTGTGCACTTTAGAGTATCAACATTTCGTTAAAACACCATATCTATACAAGATTTGACATTAAGCCAAACGTTTCCTCCATAAATATATAAATAAATGTTTGTAGAACCTAAACCATTTGTGATATGTAAAATCTGAAAACAGATATGGAAAGCTCAAGAGGTAATACGTATTTCGTACACAATATGTCCAGATCCATCTGTTACAGTTTTCGAGAGGCGTGCGCTTAACGCTTAACGTGATAACGTAATAATAAATAGGAATCCTTTACCTCAAACTTTGTTCAATTGTAAGAGACCACGAAGTCCACCCACAATGTCCAATTTAATCAAAAATAAAATGTAGAGAGTTGAGGGCAGTATCACAGATTTCTTAATAATTCTTACATAAGATAAGTAATTGTGATATTCTAAAACGTTTTTACCAGCACAAAATTATCTACTCTACAAGGCACTTCTACAGTCGATTCACAGCTCGACTCTTTCCGCAATAACGAAAGATTTTGATCTAGTAGTACTACATTGAGGATTTGACATCAACATTAAGCCTAGCGTTTCTTAGGTAACAACAATTTGTAACAAGTGTACCTAGGGAACGTCGTGTTTACTCGGAATTGTTGTTACCTAGGAAACATAATTTGTTTACTCGGCATTATTGATACCTAGGTAGGAGTAAACACGACGTTTCCTAGGTAACCAGGTTACACTTTTTCGTTTCCCTTTTTCGTTACACATTTTTGCCGAATTACCCTTCCTTATAGACATATTTACGTCAAAATATTGGCTCGTATTATCTAATTTGAATTCGAACCTAGAATATATTTCCTGATTAATGTAGTCATGGTTCTTCCACACAAATTCATGGCATGTTCCTCAAAACAGACCATGAATGTCTCCTTACATGATTCTTCATTTACAGTCATCCAATTATATATCGTTTGACATCACATAACCTTAACGGATGAAACAATGCCATAAGTAAACTGATATTGTGACATCCTTGAGGCGCGGTGTCTAAATTTAGCTCTATTCCTTGCACTCTCCTTAATATAGGTGATTGTAAGTGGTATCCGGATATGACTTTAACTACATCTTAATATCATTGTTAGACCAATGTATTTAACTGATTCTAGGATATGAAAAATAATGTTTAATCGCTAGAATATAGCTGTATTAATTTAGATAGTTATTAATATAAAAAAGGTATCCTTGAATCTAATGACCACAAAACCAGTGAAAGTTTAGGTCACATAATGTGTACATGCGTGGTAAACTGTTCCAACTGCAGACCACATTCTGTGCAGATTTTACGGGAGTAATTGTTTTTATTGGTACATGTAAGGATATGATGTTAAATATGAATTTCATTGATGAGATTCAGTGATTTCTGTAGATTTAGTGTGCTTTGTGTTTTTAATTTTTGTTATAATTTATGGTCACTTCGACAGTTTCATTTTTATCCTCACCATATAACAAAATCTCTTTTAGAAAGAGGTGACACTTATTGAATTTATCCACTAAGCGCCAAAAACAAACAAACAAACAAAATGCTTAATAAGGTAATAAACAAATTATTAATTCTTCTTCTTATTTTTCCGGTTTAACAATGTCTTTGTACATTTTTCCGGTACCCTTTACGGGTCCCAACTTTCCGTTGGCTCGATCTATAGACATTTGGTAGGACTCCTTGGACGAGGGATCAGCCCGTCGCAAGCCCTCTACCTGTACTCAGGACAGCACAACACAGAAAAACGCGGACAAACATCCATGGCTTGAGTGGGATTCGAATCCACGGTCCCAGCGACCAAACGCCACAAGACCTGGATAACTAAATACATACACATACATAAATTAGTACCCTAAATAAATTCAAGAACATATATGAATAGTTCTAGATATGGATAAATATTAGAGTGTGTTTAATGAAGATAATGTATATACATGAATAAGTTTACATATAAATAAATATGCAGATTAATGCATTAATAAATGAACATATACAGACCTACATAAATATCTGTGATTTTCATCTATAAACACGCTTAAAAACAAAACACTTACAGAAATAAGCAACACACTCTAAGGTATTTAAAGATTGGAATCTGGAATGATAACCCCTTGAAGTCGAATATCATCTAATTTATATTTAAGAATTTAGCGTATAATGCAAAGAAAATGTGAATACTACTTCATTACAAAAATAAACTGGTTAATGCTGTTTGAGGAAAAAAAACCTTGTTTAGAGCGAGAATCATACAAAACTCATAAATACAAAATTTAGAGCAGGTGTCACATATTGTTACAATTGGATTTTAAAAAGTCAATGAAGATATCAAGGAAGGTTAAAAATGTAAATAAACACACAAATAGACCAGTACCACATTTATTTCTTCACTTCAAAAATTGTAGAAGTATCGACATCCAGTATATGTAATACTGAGACCAATTTTGAGTTTTCACTTTAAAATGAAATCAGAGCGATTTTAATAACTGAGAAATGAGAGGCTTGCATTGGACAGGCAGTTGGATTGAATGGCGATTATTGGTGGAGTGGAAGAGCAGGCTGCTATCCTGAGGAAAAGAGGTAATGAAAACATATTTGAAAAACACACGGTGAGGAAACGAGGTGACCTGCTGCCTGTCTATATAAGTCTCCTTAAAACGTTCAGTCATTACATATTTACCCTGAATATGAAAGCTGCAATCTTTGTCGAAACGTAGGCTAATTCTCAAATTTCGACGCGACTCATCCTCAAAAGCGGAAGTTGTACTCTGAACTCCAGCAGTTGAAACTAAGGGACAAAGAATCAACGTCGTTAGTGCTACGTCGACATTCCACTTTTGTTTTCATTGTGTTGGAGGTTGTTTTATTTGTAGGTAGAGACATAACGGAACAGTTCGAGGGAACATTTGAGGACTAAAGAGAATTTACATCGCATAATGTAGGTCGTAGCATTCCACTCACTCACCAGAGTATAAAGCGCACGACACGGAAAGCGGTACACAGCTGGGCTTGGAATAAAGTAACCAAAACCTACTTCACGTACCATTTAGCACACTGAAGCAAATAGGACTACTGGCATATTGTGTTAGCACAAGCTGCTAGTGCCAAAGACCACTCCTTCCAATATGAAACGATTCAATACTAATTTCATTCATCTCCCATACTCACAACACCTCAGTCTTGAAAGTTTACCCACAAATATTCTACATGCATTTTCTATCTTCCACACGAAGCTTCATACATTTCACTATCCTAACTAGGAAAGATGTCAAAAACCACATAATTGTCCATCACGTGATATGTAAACTACTCACATACTTCATCTTTCTTATGTCTACCAGAACAACCCATTTAAAAATAATTGTAATTTATAATTTTCCTTTTACGTTTCACACCCATACAAAAACACTCGCATAGTTATTTTTTTTTTTGGTATAATCTGTTTCATGATTTTGGAAATTAAACGGGCTAAATAATAACATTCGTTTCCAGAATCTATTCTGTTTAATTACGAAACTCCCATCTATCTGTTACTGTTGAAACACCAGTTTATTACATACTGTTATATAACGACATCGTTGTTCATTTCGCTTTAATTCTATTTTTTAATTATCTGTTGTAAAGGATATAGAAGGAATCGACCGTGGCCTGATTTAAGTTAATATCCTACCATTTTCCTCGAAGAAGAACCTACGTGGTATTAAACAAGACACGTCTACAGGGACGGAATTCGGCACGAGCTACATATTTAAGGTTTTAAAAATGGAAATGCCGTGGCTTTCAAGCCTTAACTATGTCATCACACACCAACCGTGTTATCAGCAACAGGTAATCAATTTTTATCTGTTTACTGTGTGGGTGGCTGACAGTGTAGACAAACTCAAAGCGTGGTTTTATTTTATATCTTCCTTGATTGTAATCATGTTCAGCGTCAGAATAATATGAATTACCATGAACCTTGAGCCAAAATGGTAAGATTAAAAAATGTAGCCTAGGACAGAGCTGAAGGGAAAACAGCACTGTAATTTTGTTTTAAAAATTTTTTAATTAATATTTTGATACTTTAGTAAGGTTCTAAGGGAATTTCTATCATAAATAAGGTAATACTGTTTTTTTTTTCTCTGCAGAATGCTATGCTCATTGAATGGGGAATATTTCACGTGTTACAGCCATCTGGTGAATGCACACTGCTGCTTGATGGAAAGGTCGTATCCTTCCAGTTAACAGAAAGTCCCCTTTGCATACAGCACAACAGAATAATACATAAAACCTTCAACATTTACTTTACGGTGTATTTTAGTTATCAATTACCACGCCATAAAGACATATGGAGTAGTGGATTGTACTGTATTTCAATTACCGTGTTGTTATCGAGTATAAAACGTACATTTTTAGCCAGTTTCGTATTTAAGAGTGGGGTGTTTTGAAAAATTAATTGCAAAACATTTTTACTCACATATTAACAAACAAACCGAATTACCTCTACAACGTAAACGTTAGACAATTCACTGAAAACGAATTTCTAATCAAATTTTGACTGAGAGACGGGCATCACCCAAGATATTAGGAAGATAAATGTCGAACTGGACTGAATATGGAAGAAATCGTGGCCTAGTTTAAGGCATTATCCCAGCATCTCAAACGTTAATGTACGTAGGTATGTGCACGTGTTGTCCAGTGTGACCATGAGGTGCAAGGCAGCCAGCGACGGGCCGTTATATCTGCGAATACCAGTCCTGCTCGGGGTATGGTGTTTGGCCATGTTATCTCGTGAAAGCAAAGAACACCCGTTAAATAGCGATAAAATTAGAAGACACTTGAATCACAACACAGATAACTGAAATTATTAAGCACGTATCTGCAATCAGTTATCTCAGTGTTTAGAATAGAATAATAATCAGTCGATTACCGAGTGATGGATATTAAAATTTTTCAAGATGATAAGATAATGAATATTTGATTTTATCGTAGTAAATACATAAGAAGTAGCTAATTCAGTTATTCGAATAACTTGGACAATCTTTCTTTCACCTGAAGCCACAGTTTACACTTAAGCTTCTGATATATTTGTCCCTAAAACTATCGGTATATGAAATGACGATGGCTTTGTGAACTGGAAACACCTGGATTAATAAGTAAACTGAATACGGGGTGGACAATCGAAATCTGACTACTGTACACAGTCAAAAATGTCTCTCTTTTTCACTAAGTCCAAAAAGTTGTCAGTGGAGCCACGGTTCCGGAAAATTAGACGTAAATACGTCCATAAGGAAAGGAAGTTCATATATTGGCTTTATTCTAAATATTTCCTTTATAAATCCTTTACAACTGAGTAAAGTTTGATTAAGACACTGCTTATTTAACTTGAATTAGTTACGTTTAAGATGGGTCTGTGGTAGCTGAATGTAATGTAAAGTAATGTATTTTAATGTAAGGTAATGTTATGAAATGTTTTATAGGTAACAACAATGCTGAGTAAACAGATGACGTTTCCTTGGTAACATAACAATGAAGTTACACTTTTTCGTTCCACTTTTTGCCGAATGACACTGACCCTAAAATATAGACGTATTTACGTCAAAAAATTCAGAATTCAATCTAATTGTGTGGTGCAGAATGAGGTGAATATTTGCTTGCAAGCCCATCATCATACGCTTGTATGTGCTGGTAAACATCGACCAGACTACACAGCGCAACAACCCAGAAGACAGAAATCTTCATATTCATCGCCCTGATGACGGAGGCAGTATGACCTCTGAAACGTTGGTAAACATCGACCAGACTACACAGCGCAACAACCCAGAAGACAGAAATCTTTATACTCATCGCCCTGATGACGGAGGCAGTATGACCTCTGAAACGTTGGTAAACATCGACCAGACTACACAGCGCAACGACCCAGAAGACAGAAATCTTCAACGATACAAGTGCCTGACGAAAAACACGAGGAAGAGGAAATGAAGATGAGGGTTGTAAATGAAAGGAGAATGAAGGAGGTAGAAGAATGCAAGACAGACAGAAGGGAGGTATAAATGTGGAACGAGTTAGATTTATGTGTGTTTCGCTCCGATGCAGAATCACGACTTCCTTTCCATCGAGGTCAACGAGTTATCAAGCACTGAAATGTCTGATTTACCGACCCACTCTTACTTTATTTCGTAACTATCAGCTGCCGAATGACGCTGAGCTTATGAAGAGGAACGGGGGATCTATGACTAATGTTTCGTTTCGACGTGGTGTGAACATCAGCTGTAGCTCTCTCTCTCTCTTGTGCAATCGGGTACAGAAGCCAGAGCACGAAACTGACCCCTCGTGCGTGAAGCTTCACTCCCAATTGTCCCATAAGCTTTCGTGATGCTCAATTGAAGGGGCAGTTTACCTCTAACCTTTCACCACAGCAGAGGACCATTCTGTTTCTACATCACGTGGCCTGTATGCGACCAAAGACAACGTGACAGTAGCAGTAATGGGATGAATGCTCTTCCTCGATGTTGGTGTGTCATATTGGCCTTTTGGGTTGTAATGTCGTGTCGACTTGAAGACGAGTATGAACGCATCGGAGGAATACATTGCCTACATCTTAAACGTCACCTAACATCAACTAATTTATTGGTTTGACGAGAGGGAACAAATTGTTGAAACTCTGCTACGTCTAATGTTCCAGGGGAATTTGGTTATGCGACTTGAAGGGTATAGAGAGGTTTGCGCCTGCTGATTTCATCAGAGATAAACGAAAGTGAGACCGACTTTCCTTGAGAACAGGTCTGGAACCAGTTTCCTGCAAGCCCAGCTAATAACGGTAAATAGTTTCAATCTGCTAAGTAATATAGCTCAATTCTGAAAGTTTGTGACGATGGCGCTTAGTAGTATTGGACGATGGATAACGTCCAGAAAACAGTTTGCTTCAATAAGTAATACAGAATGCCCCTAAATTCGCGGACAATTTAAAGGGCATATATTTATATATTTATAACATACAAGAAAAACTTGTTTTTTTATACAAAATAGTCGCACCACATCCAAGTTTCTTCAGATGTGGTCACGGAATTTTCGTCCATAATTTTAGTTGTAGGTAAGCCAAGTCTCTTAGACAAATCGACTACCTGCAAGGGTCCTCATCCTTAACCCGAGTGGGAAGGAAGGACTTGAGAACCCCCCCTCAAGTGTTTTTGTATTTAGAATTATTCCAAATATGTTGCCGTCCCATTGGAATGTACTCTGTATTCTTTGAAGGGACCAATAACTTGTTCTGTGTTTTGATTTGTGGCTGATTACCCTTCGTCTGTCAGTTCTTTAAGAATTTAGAGTGCTGAATGTAACAGCTGGGTATTGAAACTTATTCAGATAATATTGCCGGCAGCGTAGAGTCCCGTATTGTATTTAGTAACCCCTTTTGGACTTTAATACTTGCTACACAGTAAATAAATTACTTGTTCAAAGAGTAAATTGCTTTTGTTACCTGGGAAGTTCGAAATATTTGATTTTCGTGTGAGTGGACAATGAAAGAGTTTTCTTTCTCCAAGAACAATAATAATTTTGTTACCAAGATTTCTGGATGATACAAAAACAACAAGAAAAACGTTCACCCACACAAAATCATGTTAAGCACGACGTACAAATACAGAACAACTTCGAATACGATATTTAAAAAATACAATAAAATCTGGAAGAAAACATCATTTGAAATCTGATAAACATCTGACTAAAAAGTTGCATTTAAGAAATTATATTTAAGTTTATATAATTTTATACACTTGAAGATGGTTCTTTTAGAACCGAAACATGTCATGTAAAAAGTGATATTCTAATGTAAATCGAACATTTCGATAGAGAATATCATTTAATATATTTTTAAATATTTAAATTTTAATTATGGTAATATTTTAATATTTAATAGGAATTTTATTGTGATTAGACTGACAAGATTTAAACAAATACCAAGATTTCTTCTTTACTTTCGGCTTAACAGTGAAGTAAAGTTCCTTTTGTCAAGCCTAACATTTAAAAAACTACCCTCAAGAGCTTAATAGTGCGTTTCGTCATTCTTCAGTTTTAATTAATGCTATGTGTTAACCCAAGTCACGTGCGAAATGTCATGCACTATAAATTCACTGTATGTTTCATGTCGTGTAAAACTGAGGCAGTTTCACATATTTCTTTTTTTTTTTTTTTTTTTTTTACATTGTAGGTCTAATTGGTGCGCCAAGAAAAAGAAAGCACATCGCCTTTGATATGAACAGAACGTCGTTCAATTTTGCGTACTGACCTAACCATAGATAACGTACTTGTTCACGCTAGAGCGCCGACTCAACTGCTCGTAGTTTATACTTCTGCAACAGATGGCAGGAAGATCGTAGTAGGAGATCATCGCACTCTACCTGGAGATTTAAGAATTACAAGGAATCGATCTTATAAACAACGGTTAGTTAGAAGGCAGGGAATTTCTTGGGTAACTGTGTAACTACTAGCGTCTTACGAAGGACTCACTCTACTCCATATAGATAATTTATCTTTTCATTCTCAACACGTAAATATTAGTTTCTTTGGATTCGTCGTCGAAATGCAAAAATATCTTGAAATGTACGTAGAACTGTAGTCTTTATGACATTCATCTTTGAAATGCTAAGGAATACTAATTAATAAAAAGCAAAGCCCTTATTGAGAGGCTGACAGTCGATCAGCTAGTCAACCCCCCTCCCCTAATTTCTTTATGAAACCAGAAGTTTGAAATTTGAGGATCTGAACGCGGTGAAGATGTATACATGGTGGTCCTCTCGGTTGTGACGTCTTGTCAATTTCTACGGTGGGGGTACCAACGTTTAAGAGGAGCATAATATCTCCATTTTCAACCCTGAAGATATAGGCAGTATTTTCTTCTGAAATATTTATACCCACATGGAAGTCCACACTGCGTCACAACTCAGACCACCATGGAACCAGAGGGTTCATTACCGTGTCCACAAGAGCACACCACAAGGTAGATAAGTCCAATAGACATCTAATCCCATTTAAATATGATACGTTTTAATGTGATCGTACCATCTACACTTTGAGCTTCCAGTCCCAATCTTTGTTCTGTTTCCATGACCCCCTTTCGGCCATCGTCATCAGCTTCCCAATCATATCTTTTTATATTAGGCCCCCTGTGTGCCCTTCGCTCCAGCCAGATGTTTAGCGGCGAGTAGCTACCCTGATTATAAAGACAGCACGATCTTTTAAAAAAGTTGGTAACCACTTACAAGACTACACGATGTCACAAGCAGCGAAAGCCGAGAACACTTATTTAGATGTTTTGATTGGGATATCGTATGCTTCCATTACATGAAAGAGGAACGTGAAGAAGGAAGATGAGATTTATGCGAGTGCCTCTAGGATAATAAAAAAGGAATGAAGATTTAAGGTAAGCGAAAAAGGTTAGAAATATAGAGACTAGAACAGAAGACCATTTAGAAAATTGGAGGAAACATATGGCGAGAGTGAATTGCCTGCAGTAGATTTAAGAGAAAAAAAGGAACTCAAAAAGTCAGACCCAGTTTACAGACTGGAATTTAGGGAACATTCTTGACGACTTGAACCCTGACTGATTCAGAAGAAAAGAACAGCGAGAAGATAGAAGAAGAAAAGCGATGATAAATGTAGCGAAGTTCGTCTATTTTTAAACTAGTGATAAGTTAGGTTGCGTCACGCCGTGTTATCCATTACCATCACCGTCTGTCACGAGGTGATGTAAAGTTACCTTGTGCGACAGCAACACTCTATTAGAAAGAACAGACACGTGGAGGTCAAACCTCATGTATTCTATTTCTCGGCACTAGATAGGAGTTAATGACAGCATTCACGCTCCGGCCGATTTACCCGTAGGGAAAAATCACCCGGTATCCATTAAACAGGAAGTTGGCTGGGCTTCATAGTTGGAAAAATTTCCTTACCCTGTCGGGAAACGAAATTAGGTTTTCTAGTCCGTAGGTAGTTACACATATACTAATTCATAACAGTAATATTGTTAGCATTTAAATATGATAATATATTCTAAACTCTGGTTGGTATTCTTACGTAAATAAACACGTATAATAAATCTGACTGTGAAATGGGCTTAATCCAACCCATGTCTCTTTGTAATGTCAAATGATAAGGAATAAGTTCACGAATGTTATGCACCAGTACATAAGGATTTGGAAGGAGACAATCGTAGATTATTTGAAGACAATATTCCTGGATTCCCTCGGACAGACTGAGAAAAACCAGTGAGAATAGCGGCTCATCCCCAGAAAACAAAGTTTTACATTAAAATAAATTTTAACGCCTGCATTATCGTGTTTAGACTACACGCTTTGCACAAGCGGTGAAGAAGTTGCCGCACCTCTACTGGGGGATCCAACAATGTGAGTATTAGATTGGGGAACTTACGCAATAAATTTGTCACTCAGTGGACGGCCCTCGTAATTACTATTCTGAATATCCTGAGTTCAAATCTCTGCCTAGAAACCGGCTACTCTGATATGTTTTTCTCCGAGTCCTTCGGTTTTTACTTGTCAGTATCATTTCACTGCTACTCCACATTCACTCATGTATCATTCAGGGGATGGACAAGGGGCTGTTAGAGGCTCCGTTCCATAGAGACACAGTCTCACCCCATCGCAACAGTAAAAATAAATTTACTGAATGACGCACTATAAACAAATTATACAGCAAAGTATAACTGGATATGTGATTAATTAGAAAGCATATGCATAGTAGTGGACTGTGAAGGACAGTAGATCTTTGGACCGACATTCAAAACCGAATCTCTTCAGAATACGGATCAGGAAGGCTAAATATTACGTGACGTCCAGTACGGTAATGACCAAGGTGCGATCCAATGACTTCCAAAATATGAAACGTGTGCAAACAACGGAAGAAGTCCTCAGACCTGTAACACGCTTCCAGGAAACATTTTTAAGGTCAATATTAAGAAATGAAGGTAAATGCTGGACTGATTTCTACAAGTATGTAAAACGACGTAAAGGAAACAGGGAAAATATTCCGTCGATCAAGGATGGTAATGGACGGCTCATTACTGACTCGATAGAAAAGGTCAACTCCCTTAATTTCTATTATTCTTCTGTATTTAGCTGCGAGCGTAGCATCCCGCAGATACAATGCGCTAACTCAGGCGAACTCTTCGCCATTAGTACTAAAATCATTAGAAAAAGGCTAGCAGGGATGGGAAAAAGCAAATCAGTAGGGCCTGACAGCATTTCTGGGGAAATTCTAAAATTGGGTGTGGAAGCCATGATTCCATACCTGGCGCGATTACTGGACGTAACAATTAATAATGCCACTTATACCAAGGGACTGGAAAAAAACCATAGTGGTTCCTATTTACAAAGGAGGTGATCGATCATTGGTCACAAATTACAGACCGGTCAGTTTAACATCGGTGGTCTGCAAACAAATGGAACACGTTATAGCATCGTACCTGAGGAAAAACTGGGAGGAAAAGAATTGGTTATTCGGGGGTCAACATGGGTTCAGGCCGGGATATTCATGTGAAAGTCAAGTAATCACGGTTTGTCAGGACATTGCAGACACACTGGATAACGGAGGAAGGTTAGACGCGATTATAATCGATTTTTCGAAGGCCTTCGATTTACTTCCTCACGATCGGCTGCTTATGAAAATCGCGGCATCGGGCGTGGACTCGAGGGTAGTCGTATGGATAAGAGAATTTCTTCTAGGCCGAACGCAGAGAGTTAGAGTAGGAGGGCAATTATCAGAGGAAGTCAGAGTAACGTCAGGTGTACCGCAAGGGAGTGTATTGGGTCCACTTCTGTTCCTCGCGTACGTAAATGATATTTGGACGAACATTGAATCGACTATTAGACTTTTCGCAGATGACTGTACAATATATAGGAAAATTATAAATAGTAAAGATGCAGATGGATGTGAACAGTCTGGGGGAGTGGGCGGTTGAAATTGCTATGAAAATTAATCCAAGTAAAAGTAAGGCAGTTAATTTCACGAGAAGTCGGGTGAAGGAATCACTAAACTATTCGTTACGGGACCAAGTAATTCCGGAAATCGCTCCCTGGTTGTGGCACAACACAGGAATATTGTTTTACTAAGCGAATGAAAGAAAGACGTCAAATATTAATTTCATACTTTAACACTCAATTATCCCCAAGTGCATAATAACATGGGTCGAGTTTTGTTTTCATCCTGCCCTTCTCATGAGTATTACATATCAATCCATTTAGGGGTGGAACGGTCGGAAAGGGTGGGAGTTTGAGAATCAAAAGCTTTTGTCGTGAATAACCTCCCTTCTGGGAGTTCATAGAGACAATATGTTGCACAGAACGGAACGATGAATTATTGGTATGGAGCAATAGATTGGTAACATATTTATTGTTCCTATTAAATAAGGGGGGGTGTGACGGTTTGTACAGAAGGGAGGAATGTATTATGCTTAGTGGAGTTCGTATTATCGGTCCGATAATGGGGTGGAGATTACAAAGTGGAGCTCTCATAATCTACTGCCCAAATTGTATACTGGAAAGCAATGACGACTCGAACCGCACACCACATGACGCACACAGGTGGAATAACATTGTTAAATAAATGTATGTGACATATTTTCAATAAACGGAGATGAAGTAACACCCGTACAGATAAAAAATACCTGCAAAGAAGTTTAAAATGTGTACTGTTTATCAGAAATCATTAGGGTAGAGGTTACAGAGGTTAATCGAAGAGGTTACAGAGGAGGAACCAGGAAACCTCAAAGGAAGACAGCACCTACAAGATCTAATATTAGATGAAAAGATAATATTAAAAAGGATATTACATTATTAATGTTCGAAGATGTGAAATGGATCATAGTGGTTCAGAATATGACACAATAAAAATAATTTAAGGACAGATTAATGTGTAACAAGCCATGGTTAACGTGCTAAATGAGTTTGTAAACTGCGGTTAAACTAAACAATTTACTATTGCACTTCAGCAGTTCGTTTCCCTTGGCCATAATCCTCCCAAGAGACATAACAGAACGCAGTTAAGCAACCGAAAATTGTTTTGTGCTACAAAAGAACAGCGAAAAAATAAATTGATAAGAACTTCTGGAGTAGCAGAATTTCTAATAGAGTAATTAATGTACATTTTTCGATAATTAAACACTTTGTGTAGTAGGAGAAAACAACGAATAATTGGTACGGATTTCATAAAAAGAGGTTTGATTTCCGGAAAGATGTTTTTTTTTTTAAGACTGGAACACCGCGAGTGGCTGACTGCGTCTCTTGCCGGACCCGATTCGAAACGCGACCATAGACGACCTCAGCTAGTAAATTGTCACTGATGTATCCCGGTTCGATTTGCAGGAAAATAATATTTAAGATAACTTAGGTATATGTTTTATTACGTAGTCAATGTAGCGTTAAAGTTAACTATGAAACGGAAGGACCCGGTCGCAAGATGTATCGAGGTATCACTTATAGGCCTATATTTACAAGGTCTTTTCTTAAAATATCGGCCCAGAGGGCGGGTATACTGACTGAAAGTTTTCGTCGTTTTTCTCAGTCTCTCCAGAAAAATGCCGCGCTAAAACGTAACTTAAGCTAGAGCCGCTACATTCCATGTCATTTCAATTTAATCATTCCATAATCACACTTCCATTCGTTAAAAAGTCTGCCTTTAACATCGTTATAAAGTGAACCACAAATAAATAAATGAGAATACAAGGAAGGAGTCTAAAACATCCAGCTCTTTGATGAGTTTTTAACTGTTCATATGGACCTGTCGTCAGACAGAACACTAAATAAATAAAACTGTACCAAATGTTTCTACAGTACGGATGTACCTAACAACAAAAAGTGACAGATGATGGTTATATAAGATTTGAGACTTTCGCGGCAAGTACGATCAATAAATCTTCTCGGGCAATCAGCCGCGTTAACTGGTTACCGTAGTAAACCCGACGTTTCGGGAACAAATTCTGTCCCAATCAACAGGGTTCTGATGTGACTGGATACCTTGTCGACTTACGAGGTATCCAGTCACATCAGAACCCTGTTGATGGGGACAGAGTTTGTTCCCGAAACGTCGGGTTTACTACGGTAACCAGTTAACGCGGCTGATTGCCCGAGAAGATTTTATAGATGATGGTTACTTTATTATCACTGTCCTATTTTAACTTCAAACAAATGCCAACAACGTATGTATCCGCAACTCGTATTTATTTTGTTTAACTTCCAATAATTATAAAAAAAAACTTAATTTACTCGTACCCTTGGCTCCACCGGAATTGCCTTCGTAATTCATTTTATATAAAATTCTTAATTCTCTTTTTTTGCCACAAATTCGTTCATTTTTATTTCACTGACGTTAGTTAGAAGGCTGAATACGGGATGGGGTACAAAATGGGAGGGGGGCAACTGGAGAAAGTATTGGGTTGCACCGCATGTGCAAATCAACTCGCGCGGAAACAAACAAAAATGGCAATTGGCAGGCGCACAAACAGAAGAGACAGCGCCGCGCTGCCATGTTTGATGTGAACGACATCTGCGGAAACAATTGAAGAGCTTGAACCGCAAAACTGAATGGAGAGCGATTTTTTTTCAGATCGTTAACTAATCACAGACGAGGACCATGCCAATGGGTTGGGATTGGAGAATTGAAAAGGGGGTGCAATAACAACGAATATGTAAAATAATATTTATTTTTAAAAGGATTTTCAACCATGGCAACAGTAATATCATCCTCACACAAAAAAAATACATTGTGATGACAACAAAAGGGACCGTGGAGTGGAACATAAACCAAGGATACAATGCCAATTACGAAACTTTTCACCTCCAGGATGCGTATCTTGTAATGGAGTCTTCAGCAGGAGAGTATATCGACACACAGCAAAGAAACTGTGCAATTCAACTGGAATTATGTCGAAATTTCGTGGAAGTACGAAGAAAGATGGAAACAAACACAAATAGAAAACATTAAATAAACATATAAATAAATAAACACATAAATAAAACATTAAGAAACAGAAGATGAACGATTTAAAGAAAGGAAAACTTACTAACGAAAGAGGAAAATAGTAACATGAAAGAAAATAAAGGAACAAAAAATAATGAAGGAAGTCAACTAAAATATTAAACAAAATAGACACATACAAACAAGAAATTAAATGTAGACACAAAGAATAAAGACACGTCTTGAAATTCTCATTTCAAGACGTGTGCACAATGGGATTTGGGTTTACTCATCGTCCTGATGAAGGTCAGAATAGGAAACGTTTGTCCTCCTTGAGCAAAGCAAAGAAGAATGATAGAGAGAGAGAGAGAGAGAATGAAGGAGGTAAAAGTGTAAAATGTGAAAAAAAAAATCACGGGAATAAGTGAGAGACATCTTATTTATTGGGAAGGGGCGGGGTGGGGGGTGGGGATACCACATTGATGAAAGATTCCGAGGCAGGGCCTGCACGCGTAAGGGCAGTATGCAAATGGAGTCGATAAAATGGCATCAGGAAATAGTGCGAGACAGGAACAGCAGAACTGTCATGCTCCCAGCATGTACTACGTGATTAAATAATTTGGAAGAACAAGTAATATGATGGCTCTCACGCCAAGGGCTTTAAATTTTGATAAAGTTAAACTGGGGGGGGGGGGGTGCATGAGAAGCATGCAGTAGCAATTTGAAATTTGGGAACCGTACAAACACTTGCTTGAAGACATAATTTATTCGTCGGCAACGTGCTGATCTCAAAAGAATTATACTTTAGTCCACGCATAACACACCTACATATACATAACTTGTCTTATTAATTTACCAACGTTTCTTGTACCTTACATAATCGGGGCGTGATGCTGACCACTCACCCCCCATCTAGTGCCGAGGTCAAGGAAGAGAGGAGCTACACCTCTACTCCCTCACCAAGCGCCTACATGGCGTATAGTGAAACAGCTTATTTTATATCTTACATAATGGACAGGTTTTAAATTTAAAACTTTCTTTTTCGTCTCTCAATACACCATAGAAACAATCTGTTCTACTTGTACTCTGATTACACCTCTTAGTCTTGTAAAGGCTTCTGATCTGCATGCAGAAAAATACAAATAAGATGCCTACAACGCTTACCTAATGTTCCGACTGAAAATTATATCTGCAACAGTTCGGAAAAAAGGCACTGCACAACCAGAATAGGAAATCTATGAAATTATTTATTGCAAAATTGGACTATTCGTCTCTTGTTTGGATGACACGTGATCTATATTCGTTCTGTGTATGAGTGTGTGTGTCGGCAAGTGGCTGGAAGTGACGGACGTCACAGAGAATGTGTACAGAACGCGCTGTTAATTGTTAACGACAGTCTAGTTCTGACGTCCGTCTGTTTCTCCCCTAACGCAATAAAGTTACTGGCCATGAACACTGCAGTAGAGTCTACTTATGCATAGATGATACGAGCGTAGCTGGGCCTGGAGCAATCACCCACCCCCATGACACACGATTTGTGTGGGGCACTCCTTCTAGTACTATAGCCCTCTTGTATAAATCAGCATCACATCATCGGGGGGGGGGCGGCGGCTGGCAATTGGTGGTATTCAGAGAGTTCCAGTTCGATACCGGATGCTGTCAGAAATGACGGAAATAAATACAAAATAGGCCTGCGTATATCAGTAAGACGAAACATATTTTAATTATAACTCAGACAGTGGAATGTTCAACGTAACTGAATTCAAATGAATAAACATTTTTCACACTTACAAGAAATAATTTGATTCGCTTTCCATTAGATCGATCGTGAATATGGACGCAGTATGTCCGTAAGATCGCATCCAACATCTTCAAAACAATTCGACGGATTTGGTTGAAATTAATTTTTTTTTTTTTTGGGGGGGGGGGGGGGATTTCAATGAAGGTGCTAAGGAAGTTTAAGTCTGTTGCTCGATGATCAATTATAACCTCCACTTTCACGTGACATAACCGAAACTTGCGAAATTTTTAAGACAACGGGCGATAATGCGATATGAAGCAATAGTTTTCTGTGGGACCTACAAATTTTACATGCAACAATTTATGATATAACGAAAATTGGATAATTTACACAAAGAAAATAGGTGTCAATTCTATCTGTGTGTTTCGAAGTAAGACTACTCTAGAATTTTATCTGCAGTTAAGTTAAATTGTAGGCCAATGAGTTAAGAGAAATATCAATGAAATCATTTGAAACTGCGCGTACTCAGCTGAAATACGCGTTCTAAATCCTGTTTAAGAAACAGATGAATTTTAGTTTCAGAAGGGAGATGGTAAGAGAGTATTTATTCATTCTGGAGTCCAAAAGTAAGAGAGGAAAAAATGAAAAGAAACGACGGAAAAGGAGGGAAATAAAGTAAGAACGAAACAAAAGAAATACAAAGTAAAACGAGAAAGGACGAAAGATGGCTGTCTTCTGTGCTGTAGCACCGTGCAGTCTGGTACAAGTTCACCAACGGCGCGGCGCTACAACCCACACTCATGGCCCTGAAAACCTGAAATCCTACTAAGAAAGATCTGAAGATCGACGGAATTACATTTCTACGTCCGGTTCCGGTTCACGAAGATCGGGTTAACACGGCTGTCGCACATTTTCTTAAGAGAACAACGTGTTCCGTGGATGCAGTTTGCTGTTTGCAGCGCTCTTGAGCTGCTGACTCGAGGATCAATATTCTGCAGGCCCTGACAACATTGCAAACTGCGCGACTTTGCCCTCATTTGCATTGCAAACTTGTCAGGCCAATCTATAGCGCTCTAGTGCTGCAGAACTATGTTCAATGGTAACCAGAACAAACGCCTGCATCCGGCCTTCTCATATTAGACAGCCCGAAACTTGGTCAGACAGTAACGGAAATGTTACAGGCGTTAATTTGCGTGTTGTGAACGGAATGCAGGAACTGAACGTACATTGGTGAGGCGTGTCCGTTCTCATGCTTCATCTCCGAAACCACGAAACAAATATCGATTAAATTTAGTGACGGGATGTTGGCCTGCCCTAAAAGTTGTCTAGAAAATATAATTTTGGTCTGTGTGAATCCAACAAAACCTGTAATTTACAGAAGAAACTGTTAGAACGCCACCAACATTGCTAAAGACAACTTATCGTACTAAAAACTGTCACAATAAAATATACATAAAAAGGATACAATTTATATAGAACAGTTATCGATATAACCCAAATTTAATGAAATACAAACAGTACGGTATCTGTAATGTCATTTCTATGAAAAAAAATATATCTGAAATAAACGAATGACTAAAAAGTATGTAACAATCGGAAATAACACGAGTGCGAAGTTAAATTTCACACTTTCTTTGTTCATGAAGTACAATTATACAACACTAAAAGAATTTCTCTAATGACGGGTCAAGTCTTTCCGAAAAGTTGTTACCTACCAGAAAGTTCACACGGCATTACAACTTAGAAGACTAACATTATAATTTCTTCTCCGCTGTGAGAACCTCATATACAATATGTTGAAAGTGACGTTTAATAAAAACAAAGATTTACGCTGTCCAGGAATATGCTGGAATATTGTATTTAATCATTTGAACCCTATTCTCATCTAACAGAATTTAAGAATCCAGTCCGTACCGCAAAGATAACGCAACACTTCAACATTAAAATACCAACTAGTCAATACAACAAAAGAAAGTAATCCCTGTTTACGGCAAGAATCGTACGAAAACCGAAAGAAAAAAATGCAATTATTGATTGTTTAAACATGCGGTACGTATAGGAACCGCTGGCGTAACACTTCTTTTCATATGGCTTGAAATTTACAGTTCACAGTCAATGTCATATTCGAATATTTCTGTCTTCGCCCTGATGATGGAGGCAGTATGACCTCTGAAACGTTGGTAAACATCGACCAGACTACACAGCGCAACAACCCAGAAGACAGAAATCTTCATACTCATCGCCCTGATGATGGAGGCAGTATGACCTCTGAAACGTTGGTAAACATCTACCAGACTACACAGCGCAACAACCCAGAAGACAGAAATCTTCATACTCATCGCCCTGATGACGGAGGCAGTATGACCTCTGAAACGTTGGTAAACATCTACCAGACTACACAGCGCAACAACCCAGAAGACAGAAATCTTCATACTCATCGCCCTGATGATGGAGGCAGTATGACCTCTGAAACGTTGGTTAACATCAACCAGACTACACAGCGCAACAACCCAGAAGACAGAAATCTTCATACTCACCGCTGTGAAAACCTCAAATCATACAATGTCATATTCGCCACCAGACAAGCAACGCAGTGAAATACTGACCATCCCGTGCCAATAGTTTCAAGTATAATATCAGGGCTGCGTGTAGCCCGTCGCGTGGTCTTGGCACTCCTGATCAGCGACCTCTGACGTACTGGTACTCGGGACAGTTCCGTTATTCATTTCAGTAACAACAGGCTGTATTCAAGTTACGAATGAGGCAGTGTGCCAGTGTGACGACACGATAAGCGTTAAAATAAAGCTTGCTACGATGTTCGTCTGTCCGTAGGGAAGAACGTAACTTAATTTTTGAGCCACTGTTCAGAGGTGAGACCAGTTGTGGAATTTCATACATTCTTTCTGGCGTGAAATTATCTCTGTTTTATATTCCTGGGTCTCTGGTGTTTTACTGAAACGTGACAGCTTGTGAGTAAGAAAATAATAAGACTCTTTTATCTTCCTTCTAAAAATATCAGTACACGACAGCCGTCCCTACTGTTACATGTTTGTGTATAGAACTTAAAATATAAAAAGGGATTCGTTTATCCATGGTTACATGCGATACAAGAGTAAAAATACGAAATTTAAAATGTCTGATGCGACGCCTTATATTCTTATAGACACAGTCTGAAGTATCGTCAACACAACTGAGTATTACATGTTTCGGCGTGAAGTGTACCATCATCAGGTGCGTTATGTTTCTCAGTATTTCGGAATAATGTATCGTGTCCATATTCAGGGTCGTAATTACAACCCAAACATCACAATCGACAAGAGTGAAATTAATTTGTACGAATTAGTTATTATTTCATACCAAAGTAGTTTAACAATTAATCTTAGCAGCTTAGGTCAGTAATGACATATGGGCCTCAACCGTCGACATTTTAGGTTTATTTAGCAGCTGAACTCTACGTCAGTGTTTTACTTAACCCAAAAGAAGAAATTTTTAAGACTTACTATATAATATTTTTACAACTCCAAAAGTAATTATAACGACGATAATATTTAACAGGTTATTTTAGTAAAGTGGCTTTCTAGAAAGTCCACACACGCTCAAAGGGTCACCCAACCTCCTGCCCAATCAGACACAGGCAGATTATCATCAGGGTGTAATTGAGCAGAAGTATAGAATATGTAGAGGTTTTCCGCCATTCTCTCTATACGCCACCATAACATGGTGTTTAGGTATAGGGAAAACTTCATTTTATGTAAAATTAAATCGATTGATAAAGTGACAGAACAGAAGCGTGATCTTGCGGTCATGTAATGAAACGTCTATTACACATTTTCGTGTTCTTTGCATTTAAACTTACTTTTTTTTTGTCTTGTTTCCAAGAAATATCGTGATGACTTTTACATTTCGCTGATAATTTCCGTCTGCGACTCTGTTCTAAACAGAAAGTAAAAACAGCATTACATGATATTTTGCATGTCAGTATTTCCTTTTATGTGACAGGCCTACAGTAGGCCTTAGGCCTGCTTTTAATTTAAACTTTTCAGAAATTAAAAGTTTCTAGCGCTGGCCCCTTTATGAGTTTTAAGTTACAACAACGCTGAAGTAAGATGCTAAGTAAAATGTAATTACGGTCAGAGGCCCCTCGAACACGAGAATCCCGGGAACAAAGTACGTGAAGCGGAAACAGAATGGAGAGAGCGAGACTGCTCCTATTCTAGCACGTTTAGTATACGAAACTAGTGAAAGATTTAGAACAAATTTGGTACTGCTGAGTCAAAACTATACGAAAATATAATGCGAATGTAATTATCATATCATTCTACTTGATTTTCTTAACATAGTAAGATTGGGTGTAGAGTACAAATTTTTGAAACTTCTCATTATGCAGTTTTCTCCAGCTTCATGTCTCTTTAAGGTCTGAATATTATCCGAAGCAAAATTTTATATCACTGGGTATAGTTTATTTTTCAGCCCAAGCAGAGAATTTCACGTTTCAGGCCTGTGACACAAGATAAAACGATACAAAACTGAAGTAACGGGAGTTTGGACAAAAATACATAATGAGGAGTATGATTTTAGGTTCTCACATCAGTGAGTATGAAGATTTCTGTCTTCTGGGTTGTTGCGCTGTGTAGTCTGGTCGATGTTAACCAACGTTTCAGAGGTCATACTGCCTCCATCATCAGGGCGATGAGTATGAAGATTTCCGTCTTCTGGGTTGTTGCGCTGTGTAGTCTGGTCGATGTTAACCAACGTTTCAGAGGTCATACTGCCTCCGTCATCAGGGCGATGAGTATGAAGATTTCTGTCTTCTGGGTTGTTGCGCTGTGTAGTCTGGTCGATGTTTACCAATGTTTCAGAGGTCATACTGCCTCCGTCATCAGGGCGATGAGTATGAAGATTTCTGTCTTCTGGGTTGTTGCGCTGTGTAGTCTGGTCGATGTTAACCAACGTTTCAGAGGTCATACTGCCTCCGTTATCAGGGCGATGAGTATGAAGATTTCTGTCTTCTGGGTTGTTGCGCTGTGTAGTCTGGTCGATGTTAACCAACGTTTCAGAGGTCATACTGCCTCCATCATCAGGGCGATGAACTACCATACTACACAGCGCAACAACCCAGGAGACAGAAATCCTCATAATGAGGAGCTTCATAATTTCTATTCACCTCGTATCAAGTAATATGGTACAAGAGGGATGTATAACACACAAAGAAGAAGTCAGACAAACCATATGTAAGGATAATATTAAAATTAGTCTCAGAAAAACAGGGTATCGAGATGTAGACAGGATGAACTAACTCAGGATATAGAATCCTACCCCTTTCTTCAGACCCCCTTCTCATCTCACACATGAAACGCTTCATTCTAGACATGAGCCATATTTACAAAAACCTAAAAGAACAACTTTCACGTCACATGCGACATGGAGATTTTGACAAGCTTTTCACATGCAGCGTTCCTTCAATTCCGATGCCGTCACACACACGCTGAACAGAAAAGTGCACTTCGACTTTTAGTTTATTGTTTTGTGGTGTTGGAGGCTACAGCATGACGATCAAATGTCATACAGTTCCTGTGCTGGGATACTCGGTTCGTTACTTGCATCGAAACTTATTTTTATATCCTGAATCTGCTTAAGCATTCACAAATGCCACAAAACAACATGAAAACGCATACCAACAAATAACTTAAATTAAAATGAAATCGGGGCTTCGATGTCGTTGTCCGACATTTAAATAAGAGGGCTGATGTTTTTGTGCAGCAACTGACCACACTAGTGAGCTGATGCTTTCTAGATCACGTGACATGTTTCAGTATTTTTAATGTAAACAGTCATTGTGATTCAGTTTCAGATTTCGTCTTAAGCCCGTGAACATACTGTATATATTTGGCCTAACCATTTTGAAACACCCTGCAAAATGTGACCTACTAACAGTGTGGGAATCTCAGGGCGAGTATAAGGATAGCAGTCTTTTAGTATATTGCACTGTGTAGACTGGTAGAAGTTGACCGACGTTTCAGAGTAGCTTGCTGCCTGCATTATTAGCAATCTTAATAGTAAGAGTGTCGTTAAATGAACCGCAAACTACATGATTTTACCCTAAAACTAGGCGACCAATTATAGTAATTCGACTGATTATAGAGGAACCAGTGAGCTCAGGCCTTGCCCAAAGTAAGAATCCAAACCGTTAAACACAGAGCGACGCCTTCGTATTGAGACCACAATGCGTACACAGTAGAACACGAGTATTTCAATTATGCAATTACAGAATTTACATTTGGTAGCACACAAAGTTCGGTCTATTTGAACTGTAGACACCAGACCCACGTAAGAGGACGGATTCTCTCTAACTAACGGCTCTGTTGTTGACTTTGTGTCCCAATTTGGCTCACATTCTGAAGTTTAGGGTTTCAGTCTTACAATAGGCAACTTATCTTTTACTCTATTCAGCCTACACACAAAAATATGAAAAAGTTTTACAGTTCCTTAAACAATTCTGAATTTTGTAAATTTGTAAAATTTTCAAGCTCACTTAATACTGCCATCGTGTGTATATGAACAAGATGATCAAAGATAAGCAGGCCAAATAAAAAGAAATGAGTGAGATTTAAGGTTCTCACGGCTGAGCCGTCAACCCAGAATACAGTCATCTGAATAATTATACTTTGTAATAATCATTATTGTTTTTACATAAGTTCGTGTATTTAACCGCCTGATGATGACGGAGAAATCTCGAAACATGTAGTGGACAGCATTAATTTATAAAATAATATTAGTATAATCTGTCCTGTCAGTTCCAATATAAGTAATTGGAGGTAATTAGCAACAAAGAATTTTTATAAGTAGAGCTGTAAACATAAGTTCATTATTATGAAATAAAGTCTCACATTTCTAAAGTGACTAACCAGCAAATTCATAATCATCTCGTCACCGAAAACTATGGACTTAAAATCATAGTTGAAACAACCAAACTTTATCCTTTTTGGTTAAACAGCAAATGTATTTGGGTGTAAAACCTGATCAGTCATGGTAAGGGAAGACCAAACATTGAAGGTGTTTCGAAAAGAGGAGTTTTATTAATGTTTTTAATGAGCCCCAAGCTGGGAAAAGATCTCAGTCACTCCTACATCCTACTGACACATCCTCCATCTTAGTTTCAAATACTGTCCGAAGTTCTTTGTTTTCGAACACATTCATCCCATAGGGAAAGAGAACACGTCTCACACTCATATAAAACTACAGATAAATTGTAGTTTTGTACAAACTTATTTTTAATCTAGGCTTTTAGGTGGTAGGCGGTAGACGCCAGTTTACATATCCATTAACATTCTCTGAACAGTTTAATATGACCGGTCGTTGCAGCATGATTAACGGCAGAAAATGCAGCGTACAGAATACAAGCAGAAAAAAAACATGGCTTGTCTGAGGGGTAGCATATATCCATATGTCACTTTTAATTGGCTGCATCATATACGAAGTAGGAGAGACACAACACACGAACATAAGTGTGATGCAGAGAACGTTACTGCCTAAGCATCTCACCTCATTATATTATTATAAGAGGCTGATGGCTTGGATTTGCTAAAACTACTGACGATAATTTGAGAATTAACCAAAACATTTCTAAAAATATTTCTCTGAGTTTGAAAGAAATTATGAAATTGTTACCAAAATTGAAGTTGATCACAAAATTATTACGGGTTACAAATTTATTGAGACTCGAAGATTTCTGTCTTTTGGGTTGTTGCGCTGTGTAGTCTGGTAGATATTAACCAACGTTTCAGAGGTCATACTGCCTCCATCATCAGGGCGATTCATGCAGGCAGTATGACCTCTGAACCGTTTGTAAACATCTACCAGACTACATAGCGCAACAACCCAGAAGACAGAAATCTTCATACTCATCGCCCTGATGATGGAGGCAGTATGACCTCTGAAACGTTGGTAAACATCTACCAGACTACACAGCGCAACAACCCAGAAGACAGAAATCTTCATACTCATCGCCCTGATGATGGAGGCAGTATGACCTCCGAAACGTTGGTTAACATCGACCAGACTACACAGCGCAACAACCCAGAAGACAGAAATCTTCATACTCATCGCCCTGATGATGGAGGCAGTATGACCTCCGAAACGTTGGTTAACATCGACCAGACTACACAGCGCAACAACCCAGAAGACAGAAATCTTCATACTCACCGCTGTGAAAACCTCAAATCATACATTATTGAGATTCTTCGGTTTTCTCTGATACCTTTACCATTTTATCCACGCAGGGGATCGAACACGAGCCATCCAGTCCTTAACCAGACACTATAATGACTGCTCTCACCCGGCTCATTTTCTTCAGTAGTATTATTCTCCGTTAAAAGCTGTTTAATGCAATGACAAGCCAAGTGTCTTACAAGTATTTGCATAGACTACGTGTTTTTATTCCTATTACAGACATTAATATTAAACTTAAAGATACTGTAAGATGCGTGAAGATTACTGTCCTAAACATAGGCGAATACTTTCTGTAACGTACTGTATTTTACTTGGATCTATTTTTTTCAGCACCCTGTATATGAGATCGCAAGCAAAGTGACTGGGTATAAAATTCATCCTGACACCAAGAGATGAGAGACGCCATACGGAACCGTCTGCAGGTCCTGTTTATTTCAAAATGTCCACATCAGTGAGAAATGAAACTAAGCCAAGTGTTGGCTGAAGCAAACTGCTGCCAGAAATCAGCTTCTTTGTTTCATCTGCCGCTAGTCATGTCACATCTCTCGGACCGAAATAAAGGGGAAATGTGCACACACCGACATTTCAATAATACTGGGAATACGAGATAGATTATGCCCACAAGTGTTATCAGCGATGTTCACTTAATGTCTCATTCGCGACTGACCATTTCCATTTGTTTCATTTTGTCTTCTTAGATATATGTATTAGTAACTCCGGTTAATCTCACCCTATCCATGCTATTAACGAGTTTTCATGCTCAGAAACACCGTCCACAGCTCCTCTGAATAACATAAGAATGATACAAATGTGTGGAAAGAAGATTATAAAACCATGATAAAACGTATTTCCCAAAGACTCTTTCGCGATACTGCATACCTCATAAGCATGTCATTCAACATCGAGGACGCTCATGACCATACAGATATTTTCGGTTTGGGGTTTTTCTAAATTTCTCAACTACTACTACATTTATTTTCATTACGAACTGCCACGAAGTACGAATTATGGTAAGTCTCACTTCAAATCAAAAATTCTACAGTTCTTTAAATACATTTCCAGGATTATGTACTGTATAGTCTATTACTTTTATTTACATTAATAATATCTAGGGGTTTTCATAAAATACTTTCTTCACATTTTAAACGAGAAGACTTTATATTTCAGAGTTCAAAGATTTAAAGTTGGTGTTGTGATAATGCAATTTCGGTTCATGTTTAAATTTTTATGGTGATATAAATATGATTTATATCGGTGCCCATAAATTAGTGGACGATTTGAAGGGAGGATTCTTTAAATATAAGAAAAGACATTTTAATAATTTAACCGTTACATAGGTCAGCATTACCACTTAGTGAATTAACGAATCTCAGTGTAGGTGTTCAAAATGAACACCGTTAACTTCGTGGCACAGTTGACAGCGATGAGAAACTGACTGAAAGGCAGCCACCGTATTATAATGTCTACACAGGCTTCTTGGACCACTGTATATACTAAATAATGTCGGAAACAGGAATATTAAAAAAGCACATAACATTCCTATGCAATTTACAATAATTCACGGATTGTATTCTGATACAACCTGCTGCTATTTATAATAAAAATCACTGTATCAGCTACTGAGTTACGTCTGAACCACATAATAAAGAAATTGCTTAAAATACCCCTCCACTTTGATATATTTTTAAACAAAAAACTTTACCACTAAATTTTTGGAAGTACATGGAACCATAAAGCACGTTCCTGATGCTAGTAATGGTGACGCGTTGTGTTTTCTTTAAGTTAAGGACTGAAGTTTTTAAATATTTAGATTAATTTAATGTTTAAGGTGGTTGAACAGATGTATGTGAAAGAACGACAAGATATAAGTTACTTTTTATTTTAAACGAGGCGGACAGTAATACTTCAGAAATGTTTTGGAAGATGTCGGGTTCAAACCTCGGCCCACACCACGTTTATTCAAAGGCACTCTATCAATTTAATGTCAGGATACTGCCTTAAAATAGGCCACGATTTCTGAAATTCTAAACCCACGCCTACGTACTATAACGTTTATCTACCCACCTTATTTAACATCTGTAAATGAAAGAGTACCGTTATAAAAGAATAGCCAATAATCTTCTACAGATGAAATACATATACCTCCACGACTTGATGTTCTGGAATTATGTAGTGGTATTCTTTCCACGCCAGATTTAATGGTTATAACATGACGAATTGTTGGCTGAGTCTCGTTTGTGACGACGGGGTGCGCCATGCTACTGATGCTGAGAAGGCTTAAAGGACACATCAGTCTTTTCTTATCACACACCGTACACCAGCGGTTTTCTGTCTCATCCAGACCTGGTTACAGTTTCGCCCTATCTTATCGACTCGCGGACCGCTGGGTTATAAATGGGAACAATTTACTGAAATGCCAGGGCAATTTATTAAAAATTACACTAATTTAGAACTATTATTCCAAACGGGTTCACATATTGATAAGACTGCAGGTTCTCACGGCGGCGAGTATGAAGATTACTGTCTTCGGGGATGTTGCGCAAAATAGTCTGGAAGAAGTTTACCGACGTCGGTAAAGATCTATGAAAATTCACGGCATAACAACCAGAAAAAGAATCAAATTCAGAAGATGATAGAGTTGCGTCATATTGTGAAAATATATATTTAATTAATTAATCTTGTCCGTCTAATCACAATTTAAAATTTAAAATTAAGATAGTTAAATCGAATGTTTCGATAAGGAGCATCACATGGTATTTTAAACATCTTAATTTTAAATTTTAAATTGTGATTAGACGGACAAGATTAATTAATTAAATCAACTTCAGGTTTACATATTGCTCTGTAACTTTATTTAACAAAATCGATCACAACTGAGATATTTATTTTCTGATATGAAGTGACCATTTCTCATCATAAAGAGAGATAAAATATTATAAAAATGTAAGTGGGGCACACAAAACATATCGGTGGGTTCGCGGGTGGAGAATTATCCTCAAGAAATGCGTAAATTTCCCGCAAGCCACGTATAACGTGACACTGCTACTGACATCACAAAAAGTGAGTTTGTCCTCCAAGTGTGTGGTGGAGAAGTACAAGATGTTCCCTTCTACAGTAAGAATAAAAAGAATCAGGCAACTGTTCATTAGTCAGTCATCGCAGTCATTAATGCCAGATAATGGAGACACGCCATGTTTGAAGTATGCATGACGAACTTCCTGTCGGATGGAACAGACCGGAGATCACGAATCTGAATGTCTTTAGTACTGGGCTACTCAACTTTACCTAAAAATCAGCCGCTCACACAGAATGTCGTCTTTAGAAATGAGTAAAATATTTGTAAGATTTGAGGTTTTCACAGCGGTGAGTATGAAGATTTCTGTCTTCTGGGTTGTTGCGCTGTGTAGTCTGGTCGATGTTAACCGACGTTTCGGAGGTCATACTGCCTCCATCATCAGGGCGATGATTATGAAGATTTCTGTCTTCTGGGTTGTTGCGCTGTGTAGTCTGGTCGATCTTTGCCAACATTTCAGAGTTCATACTGCCTCATTTGGTAAACATCTACCAGACTACACGGCGCAACAACCCAGAAGACAGAAATCTTCATACTCATGGCCCTGATGACGGAGGCAGTATGACCTCTGAAACGTTGGTTAACATCGACCAGACTACACAGCGCAACAACCCAGAAGACAGAAATCTTCATACTCATCGCCCTGATGACGGAGGCAGTATGACCTCTGAAACGTTGGTTAACATCGACCAGACTACACAGCGCAACAACCCAGAAGACAGAAATCTTCATACTCATGGCCCTGATGACGGAGGCAGTAGGACCTCTGAAACGTTGGTTAACATCGACCAGACTACACAGCGCAACAACCCAGAAGACAGAAATCTTCATACTCTGATGACGGAGGCAGTATGACCTCCGAAACGTTGGTAAACATCGACCAGACTACACGGCGCAACAACCCAGAAGACAGAAATCTTCATACTCATGGCCCTGATGACGGAGGCAGTAGGACCTCTGAAACGTTGGTTAACATCGACCAGACTACACAGCGCAACAACCCAGAAGACAGAAATCTTCATACTCTGATGACGGAGGCAGTATGACCTCCGAAACGTTGGTAAACATCGACCAGACTACACAGCGCAACAACCCAGAAGACAGAAATCTTCATACTCATCGCCCTGATGACGGAGGCAGTATGACCTCTGAAACGTTGGTTAATATCGACCAGACTACACAGCGCAACAACCCAGAAGACAGAAATCTTCATACTCATCGCCCTGATGACGGAGGCAGTAGGACCTCTGAAACGTTGGTTAACATCGACCAGACTACACAGCGCAACAACCCAGAAGACAGAAATCTTCATACTCTGATGACGGAGGCAGTATGACCTCCGAAACGTTGGTAAACATCGACCAGACTACACGGCGCAACAACCCAGAAGACAGAAATCTTCATACTCATGGCCCTGATGACGGAGGCAGTAGGACCTCTGAAACGTTGGTTAACATCGACCAGACTACACAGCGCAACAACCCAGAAGACAGAAATCTTCATACTCTGATGACGGAGGCAGTATGACCTCCGAAACGTTGGTAAACATCGACCAGACTACACAGCGCAACAACCCAGAAGACAGAAATCTTCATACTCATCGCCCTGATGACGGAGGCAGTATGACCTCTGAAATGTTGGTTAACATCGACCAGACTACACAGCGCAACAACCCAGAAGACAGAAATCTTCATACTCATCGCCCTGATGACGGAGGCAGTATGACCTCTGAAATGTTGGTTAACATCGACCAGACTACACGGCAACAACCCAGAAGACAGAAATCTTCAGTACAATATTTATGATTACATTTTACTTTTTGTTATGCTTATTACAAGTGTTTTAATTTTTCAGATAAAGCTGCATTTCAGCACTTGGAAATAGTACTTTGTAATCGGAAACTCACAGATTCTATCATCATCCCGCAAGTCGGATATTAAGGTGATATTTTAGTTGGTTTCTTAGTTAGTTTAATGCGTCGTGTAATGGTTCTGAATGATAAATTTAGAAATACGTGGAAGAAAGCTGTATCGGCGTATAAGACAATACCAAATACTTTCCTGCAGGAAATGACGAAAACCACGAAAATGAGTACGAATAACCGATAACTCAACCGAAATACGACTGGAACTTCCTGAAACAAAAAGAAAAAAAATGTCGATAAATCCTGTTTCTTATTCGGAAGGTCTCAGATTCGAATTTCGGCCCTAAGATCGGCTATTTTGGCTAACGGTTGTGGGTCTCCTCAGTCCCTTCAGGCAAATGACGCAATAGTGCCTTAAATCTGGCCACCAAAACTCCCTCCTCTATCCCTTCCAGTTCACCATCCTACTGTCAGAAAGAACTGACTGGAGCTATCAGGCAAATACAAGCACATAAACAAATGAGCGTTAGTTAGGCCGCAAGTTTGTTAGTCAGATAGTTACGTTGATAGGATACGAACACAAACCTTCACATTATTTTACTTTGATTTAAAATGACAGTATGCTTGATTGTAGCTATCCTTGCTTGAAGGCAACTACTGTTAAATTACGAGAAGTTACATAATACAGGACTCATTTTTATTATGTTGGCACAAATTAGCTAGACGTGGGAGCTGGCACTGAATGAAATTTGTACAAGTTTCGTAATTGCAAAGAAAATACGAAAGCACGATCAGACCTGAAAGCTGATAATCAAATCACGAAGCAAGAGATTTCATTACCGCCCTAGAGTTCTGCGATTCCGAGCAAGCAGCAGTGGGACTCTTCGCAAGCAGAGTTGTGAGTTCCGGTTCTCTCCAAGTTCCTTTTATTTCTGATTAATTTTTATGGAACACATTGAACGTCGTGACACAGTGTATCAGGGCGATGACTGACCCATCGCTCTGACGAGAAAGACAAAATACCTCTGAAGCATCGGTTAACTTCTACCAGAATACATGGCGTAACATTACAGAAACCACCCTTCTTCCTTGCTTTTATAGTTTAGAATTTCAATGAATGTTCCGATTTCTTTTATGAGGTGAAGAGAAGAAATTAGATATTAAACTAAAGAGGTCCATACTAGAAGTTGCTGAAAGGCGTATCTCCAGTCTCATCAGCTTTCATATACACCACGGTCCCTTGACCATGTGTCGGTATTTATGGCTCTGGAGTAAGTTTTGTGCAACACCTGTGTGAATTGAACGCGGTATGGACAACGAAACTCTAGGGTCTCTGCCTGGTTCCCTTTGTCTCATTATTCACCAGTGTTGGGCTCGAGATAATCCTTCTGATACTGTACAAGTTTCGGGCCACATCCCCCCCCCCCGGAGCCACACTTCTTCCTATCAGGACACCGAGGTTTGCATTTGACGGTAAACCAATCTGTAATGAAGTCCACAGGAGGTTCATAATTTAGAAAATGATAAAAGAAAATGTTTTTAATATTTTCTTTTCCCTTCAAGGACTGTGTTGAAACATGTGACTTCGTAGACTTATTCTGAATGCTTTTCTCTTACAAGTCGCCTCTTAATTTGTTACGAGCTCCAAGGATTGAAGTCCGTATTGCCCATTCTGTCCTTCTACATGCCCCACCCATCCCATTGTTCTTCAGATGATCACACTAATAATATCTGATGAAGAGTATGTTACAAATTTTGGCGTTCTTCAGTATGTAACTTTCTACAATTTCAGATCAAAGGTTCTCAGCGTATGGCCCGTAGTCCAAATTTAATTTTTACTGAATGTTACAAGATAGAAAAAAGCTATTTGTTATCGTACTTAAAATTAAGTGCTGTATTTCACTGCGAACGTAATATATGACTCATATGTGATGAAATAAATTAAGGACGTACGAAATAAAAAGTTGTCAGTGGAGCCACGGTTCCGGAAAATTAGACGTAAATACGTCTATACGGAAAGGAAGTTTATATATTAGCTTTATTCTAAATATTTCCTTTATACATGCTTTACAATTGAGATAAGTTTGATTAAGACTTTGCTTATTCAACTTGAATTAGTTACGCTTAAGATGGGTCTGTGTTAGCTGAATGTAAGGTAAGGTAATGTAATGTTTTATAGGTAATAACAATGCTAAGTAAAGAGATGACGTTTCCTAAGTAACATAACAATGAAGTTACACTTTTTCGTAACATTTTTGCCGAATGACACTGACCCTAAAATATAGACGTATTTACGTCAAAATCCCTATAAAATTTATGACTGTAATAATGACAATGCCACATGGCGCATTAGACACAAATCATAAATTATTTATATGAGGAGCCGGATATAATAAAGTGGCAAAGAAGGAAGACTAAAGTGGTTGGAACACCTGTTCAAATCAGAAGACACGAATCCTTACAGAAAAACAACTTTCACAAATCCCGAATATATTACAAGTGGCTGGACAACACAGAAGAAGATATTGATGCAAGGGCGAAAGACTAAAGCGCGGGACAGAAACCAACTGGGAACACAGTTGAGGAGGCCAAGGCCTGCATTAGGCTGCAGCACCAAGGAACGGGAAGGTTACAGGATACAAGGAAACAAAGCTTCGAGCTATGTCTTGGCCAACTGAACAACTGTCAACTTATCCATGGAGCTGCTTAGTCCGGAATACCATCATTATACGGAAAGCCTATATTAATTCTTCATACCGTAACAGCAACTGTGTCTGCAGGGAACTGTTTGTATCACACTCAATGAATCTTAGTTTTTCCCACAGATTAGATATTTATGGGTTTCATATTATTCTCAGAACAAATAATGATCATATCCCAATGACTTTACATTCACTGAGATATGAACTTAATATTTAAATATTAGGCATTTTAGATGAACTTCGTGCTTCAAACGGTTAAATAAACACTGCACCTGATAAAATCTACATTTGTCTGCTTCAGACCGCTGCAATGTTTATTATCAGTGGAGTGAATGTGCTTTGTTTTAAAACTGTCTGAAAACTGTTATTTAACTTACTGATCAATATGCCACTTAATGGTGTCATTCATTGTGACAGAATGACAGACATGAATAAGCATTAGCATTTACCTATAGTACACAAGTACAAATGACATTACTGAAAAGTCATTACAGGTCACACGTAGACGTAAATCAGCCGCAACTGGTGTAATGCGTTGTCACAGTTCTTCCACGTATCGGCCTCGACCAAGCGTGTCATCCTGACTCAATTATACTTTTGTTACAAGACTAGAAAGGTACATTCCAGAGCAAACATATTTTACAAATTCAGTCTGAAATTTTGTTTATGTAAATGGCGTCATGCCTCTGAAGACAGTTTTATGGTTGCAATTTTTAATTCTCCGCCGTCAGTGGTACATAACGTCGATTCTACGAACTTACGAGGTAGAAACGACAGAAGGTCTAACTAAAATAACACCTAGAAAGGAGAGACTTCAGGTTCTCACGGCGGAAAGTCTCCTGGGATACACAGACAATATATTAAGAGACCGCTGGGGAGACCTAGACGTAGATGGGAGGATAATCTCAGGCGGTATCTATGGGAGATAGGAGTTGAAGGAGACTGGATTTCGTTGGCCCAGGACAGGGTCCGGTGGAGGGCTTTGGTTAATTCGGTGATGAACCTTTGGGTTCCGTAAGCCATCTAGTTGGTTGGGTCCACTATTTGGGAAGTCTGAGGGGAAGAGACCTCTGGGGAGACCTAGACGTAGATGGGAGGATAATCTCAGGCGGGATCTATGGGAGATAGGAGTCGAAGGAGACTGGATTTTGTTGGCATAGGACGGGGTCCGGTGGAGGGCTTTGGTTAATTCGTTGATGAACCTTTGGGTTCCGTAAGCCATCTAGTTGGTTGGGTCCACTATTTGGGAAGTCTGAGGGGAAGAGACCTCTGGGGAGACCTAGACGTAGATGGGAGGATAATCTCAGGCGGGATCTATGGGAGATAGGAGTCGAAGGAGACTGGATTTTGTTGGCATAGGACGGGGTCCGGTGGAGGGCTTTGGTTAATTCGTTGATGAACCTTTGGGTTCCGTAAGCCATCTAGTTGGTTGGGTCCACTATTTGGGAAGCCTGAGGGGAAGAGACCGCTGGGGAGACCTAGACGTAGATGGGAGGATAATCTCAGGCGGAATCTATGGGAGATAGGAGTCGAAGGAGACTGGATTTTGTTGGCCCAGGACAGGGTCCGGTGGAGGGCTTTGGTTAATTCGGTGATGAACCTTCGGGTTCTGTAAGCCATCTGGTTGGTTGGGTCCACTATTTGGGAAGCCTGAGGGGAAGAGACCTCTGGGGAGACCTAGACGTAGATGGGAGGATAATGTCAGGCGGGATCTATGGGAGATAGGAGTTGAAGGAGACTGGATTTTGTTGGCCCAGGACAGGGTCCGGTGGAGGGCCTTGGTTAACTCGGTGATGAACCTTCGGGTTCCGTAGCCATCTAGTTGGTTTATAATTTTATTATATTACAATGTACGCCTGGATCTCCTAAATAATAAGACTTTTCCACGTTTGTCGGCTAAAAACATACACAAATTTCTTATCCCACACACGCGTGCTACATGTCCTTCCAACTTTTTACACTTTGCTTCCTAACAGTTACTTAAGAGTACAAATGATAGCACCCCTTGTCATTATATTTCGTACAACATAAAAATGTCCGCTCTAAAATTCAATATTTATTTGTAGAACTGAACTTATGAAGACAGTTTGCAATTTACATGTATTTTCATATTACGCGACGTTTTCCAGAAACGCAACTACAAAATAATTTTGTACATCGCCACGAAACATCTTGCGAAGAAATCAAATCAAACAGCAAACCGCAAATTGATTACGCTATTTGATGAACTCATAAGGCGCGTGACAAATAATAGGTTTTTATTGGAATTGTCTGCTCAGGAAACTTTAGTGAATTATTGCGACCGAAATCGACGGTAAACTTAAAGATACGAGTCCTCAGTTTCAAATATCTCCTACAATATGTCAGTAAGTCATACATGTTTTATGTTAGATCCATTTTTCTTCTCTTTTGAAAAACTTATTCGAAGAGAATAGTTGGGTAGCTTTACAGGGAGAATCCAGAATATGAAAAACTTAAGAAAGTATATAAAAGAAATGGAAAAGTCAGAATAAAGACTAAAGTGAATGACAACAGACAGTGAGTGAGACAAATTTAGTATCTACAAAAAAAAGAAGAAACTGTGAAAGGAAATTTAAGTCAATATTATCGATAGTATCGATTTGAACTCCCATAATGCATTTTGCGAATCTTTTCATTATCCCATCCGCCCACCTTTTTCCGAGAAACCCCCGTCAGATCCTAAAATAACTTTTATTTCTTTCTCTGTCAAAAATCTGATTCACTGTCACAAGACTCCGTTCTTATTTTAAATCTGAACACATCTCTTTACACTGCCACCTTCTTCTACTTACTCATTCCTGGATTTATCTACCCTTCCAATAACTATTCGAGCATTAATTGATATCATATAACGCCGTTAAGATTCGCCACCAATCTCTTGTTAACAGACTACCTCTTGCAAGATTTTAGTTTCTCCGAAACGTCGGTAAAAGTAACTTCTACCAGAATACATGGTACAACCCGGAAGACAGCCAAGTTCATATCAGCCGACGTGAGAACCTTAATTCTCATATTAATTATGTCTTTATTGAAACGTTCTATACAGCGGAAATATTTTCTACAAAAGTAATAGATCTTAATGTGTTCTATATTTTGTGTTAATGTTTCGATTTTCGTTTAATAACCAATTTTTTTTTACAACGCATTACGTTGGATGTGTTGTTCGATGTAAACTAAATTTAGTATCGACAAATACTGACCTAACATTTGAATCCCAAATGTAATCAAAATATATTCAGTAAGTTTGGATCGGAACCACACGGGCGTTCTGTCGTAAAGGCGAACAGGAATAACCATTAAGTCTCCTTTTTGTCTCTGTCCAAGAAATGCTCAGAATTCAGACCGTTGAAATTTGAACCACTCGGCGTATTTCTGACTTTGTGTGTTGATTCATGCCTCCGTAAAGAACACGAGTGTGAGCTTCTGAGGCATACAGACTGACACCTCTTCAGTCTTTCACTGCGAAATGTGGAGAAAGACAGACAGACACACCGCTGTAAGGATGGTACAGGCTGATACAAGAGACAGAGCTCCCTAAGCATTTACTTATTCTGCTGGGACAGCGGCTTTGCTGTTTTAGATTTGTTGATCAGGGACAAGTACACATGTTATAACACGAAACTACGTTTCTGATAAAAATGTACCGGTCTAAGAATTCAGAATGGAAAGTGTCGATCTATGATTGCTTCAAGCCTTGAGCATACATAAAAGGTTTTCTTCACAGGTGTGCTCTGGAACGTGTGAACGGCTTTAGACAGTGCTGGTGTGAACCAGCCTTGTGATTTTGTGACTAGCAGCTGATTTCTCGGTAGGAGGGAAGACTGGAATCTTCTTGTCAACTGATGTCGGTTAAAGCTCTGGGTTGGGCTCAGCATGATAATGGGAACTGCCTGCAGTATTCTGCCCCCCCCCCCCGATCTATATACTAATCAATACGCAGTCTCTCTCTCTCTCCCACACACAGACAAACTTTATATATTATTATACGAAACCTCCACAGCGTCTCGGGGTGTCACCGTCTCTTGCGTATTCCTGACTCTTTTTTAACCCACTCAACAAAACTCACTTTTTTGTTGAAGTGCGTGAACATTACGTGTGCAATCTTGGAGAAATACCAAATATGTAGGTACTGACAAATGTTTCTCATGTCCCGAGAAACTGCAACATAGACCTACTTCAGGAGAAAGGGGATTACTGAACACCAAATTACGTACATTTTTACTGCACAGTTGTGTGTTTATTCATGTGTTTTTCATGCAATCGTTTGCAGGATTATGAAGTATTTATTTTCAAAAGACGCATCCAAACACTTTTGCATTAACCCTTTAACCAAAGCTCGTCTAAACAATATTTATGAATTCAGCCCGTACCGAAAAGAAAACACAATTTCAACCATTAGAAAGATTAACTGATTACTTCTATTGAAGAAAATAATCTCCATTTACAGCGAGAATCTTACGAAATCCTCTAATAGAAAATGAAAAATTACTGATTGTTCATGTAGGCAGGACATATATAATCACCAATGGGCTTTAAAGGGTTAAACAGTAACTATCAATAAACGACAGGAATGACATAAGATAATGCTGTTTTGTCCACGAGAACTTGTTACAAACACTTTCTTTACAAGCATCTTTGAGACGTCAGTCAAAAATCGCCCTTATCTTCATACTCGCCGCCGCGAGAACCTGAAATCTCACTCGACTACATTAAAATTAACTTTGTCTTTCAAAAATTAAATTCGTAAAAAAAAGAATTAATCCAGGTTTATCAACTGTTATTTACATACACGAAATAAACCAGTTTTTCACTAATGCAGTGTCTAGTAATGTTGAGAGAAAGAATTGAAGATTTGTAACTAGACAGTAAGACCTTCTTTTTCTATGGCCAGCTGTAAAGCTGGTCATCACTATTCCAGCCAACTTTAAGAGCTAAACTGTGTTTGTATTTTCATTATCTGTGAGTCTCAGGCGTTAGTCCAACCCTCGCAGTAGAGAAATGCCCCCCCCCCCCACCCCCACACAGTACAATAGAAATGGATTAAAATGTTTCACTAAAGCAAACAGTCAACGCACAAAAAAAAAACAGTGACAGTCAGTAAGTTCCCAGAGAATGGGCCCGGAGATTTGAATTATAAAAGAAGTCATACACGCTCATTAAACCTCGCCTGTGATAAATTCAGCATAGAGATAATACTATTTGAAATGTATGGCGGAACACAAAAGAATATGCGTGTGCGTGCGTGCGTGCGTGCGTGGGTGTGTGTTTTAAACAGAAGCTGAGAATTTAAACCTGTTAATATTTACAACATAAATTCAACGAATCTTCATTTTCCATATTGTTTATAAGCATGGAGACACTGACCTTTTGAAATACGAAGCTCATTTAATAATATTTAAGAATTTAGTCTGTACCTGAAAGAAAACATATCACTAAACCATTACAAAGATCAATCAGTTGTTTGGGTAAATCTTCACTGTTTACTCTGAAAATTAGTAAGTCTATAAATGCACTTACATGTTTTCAAAGCAAGTGTTACACAAAGTTAAGATTATGATTTAAAGCTTTAGAAGAAGCAGGCACAAAGTGTAAATACGTGCGTGTCTTATTATCGTAAAGTGCGTTTATTTCAGGTTCTAACGACGGGGACCATAAGAATGGCTGTCTTCTGGGCTCTGATGATGAAGGTAGCAAGCACGTTGGTAAACGTCTACCAGACTACACGGCTTAAAAACACATAAACGGAGTCATTTTGAGCAAACCGACACATAGAAATCCTCAAGATTTTCCACAGATTTATTAAAAAGACAGATCCATTACATAAATAGTATGGACTATTTACCTACAGCCTATTTAATATCATAATACAATATGCATCATTAATATATTTATATTATTATCTGCCTATCAAAATCTCCTGAATAGTTTTCTCACTAAAAGTTTTTGTACCAAAATTTTTTACAAAATTTTAAATTCACCTACGCAAGCTACAATATTTATAAGCTGGAACAGCTTCCAATATGGTGTCCAAAAGAACTGGGGGTTGTCTTCACCGCCACTACGTCCATCCTACTGTGGGGTCCACTCAGATTCTTATCCAGCGGGTATCGCGTCTCCTTTCTCTGAGACAAAGCGGACGTACATACGAGAATAAAAATTGAATGCTTTAATGATAATCGAATCCAATCTGCCATCTTTTTCGATATCTGCAGCAGAGCGCATAGTATAACTTGTATAGCCTATAAAATCTGAGCTAGAGGACCCGTCACACTATGGCATCTCTAAGAAATGTCCACACAGACCTGTCCACGTCTGGACCATCTCGTTCCAACGCATTTCAATGAAACCTGCTTATTGCATCTCTAGACTCCCGAAGCGTTATATCATGGCGCCTTTTCAACACACGTCTTACGATGAATGCGACCACTCTTGAATTTTTCATTTCCAATTGAAGAAATCTGTACATCATAGGAACACGAAATGTGGGTAGCTACACCTGAGCATGAACGAATATAAAATTGAGGCGTATTACACTCCAGTTCACGATAACTAGATGCGTTTTGTTAAATACTTTTCATATTAAACTAATATTAAAATATGAAGATGGCTGTCTTCTGGGTTGTTGTGCCGTGTAGAAGTTTATCAAAGTTTCAGAGATGGTTGCTGCTTCTATAATCAGGGCGATGATGACAGATGTAAGCACCTCTGAAACGTCAGGAAAAGTCTACCAGACTACACGGCGCAATATCCCAGAAGACGGTCATCTTCAGTAATTTATCAGTTTGAAAAACCACACCCAAGTATTAAAATGTTTACAGGGTTGGGTAAGACATTACTAGATTCTCGTATCACAACTCGTAGGGGTTTAAACTTCAAACTACTTGGATTCGCAGGTCTCTGTCTACGTTAATATTCATCAGTGCCACAAGAAGTGACACGTTTATACGAAGGCGAGGAGGAAACATGAAGTACCGATGGCTGAAGCAAGGAGAAGATGAACGAAAAGAGAGTAGTTAGGAGAGGAAAATAATAGATTCAGTTATGGAATATTTCCACAGGGTAACAATTCCAGAACATTCGCCAGGATTTCACCTCTGACTATGGAACCGTTGATCTTTACCTAACCGCACGTGTGGATGGATGATGTCATCGCAGAGGATTCTCCGACGTGATTGTACGTCCTACTGATAATTCCCCACGCGGAGATTCCCAGGGTAACAGTGATAATATGAGAATTACCCAGCCAGACACTTCTGTTTGCAAAAGCCGCGTGTGGGGTCTTCATGTGGTGAAGTGCCAGTTGTTTTTTGTCCGATTTTGACAAAAATTGGTATGTGTTGGACAATTTTTATAAAACACCCCAACAAAAGTTGTCAGTGGAACCACGGTTCCGGAGAATTTGACGTAAATACGTCCATACGGAAAGGAAGTTCATATATTGTTTCCTAGGTAACAACAATGCTGAGTTAACAGATGAGGTTTCCTAAGTAACATAACAATGAAGTTACACTTTTTCGTTTCCCTTTTTCGTAACACTTTTTCGTAACACATTTTTGCCGAATAACACTGACCCTAAAATATAGACGTATTTACGTCAAAAAAAAAAATTCCGCTCGGTGCTTCTCGAGTTGTTACGCGCAGAATGACAGTGGACTGACATTTTATTACTGGGGCTAAAAAGCGCGCGTTTTAAATGGGAATACAGAGAATGATGAAGAATGGAAAGGACGGGAATTGGGAAAGATGGAAAAGATAAACGAAACGTAAAAAAGAAGGTGGAGTACAATGAAGAAAGAGTGAAATAATAAATAATAAAGACGTGGATACCAACACATTCCGTATTCTTTACTTATTTATTTATAATCTACAAAGAAACCATTACTTTAAACGTTACTTACTAATCCTGAGTACATGTTTCTGATAGAGATATTCTGTAACTCAGAAACACGAAACCCTTTTTATTTCTGCAAATCAGCTATAATTTACTAATATTTCAGTCTTATTATAATTTTCGTTTCAGAAATATTTACTCGAGAAACCGCAGCTACGCGTTCATTTCTGGTATAAAAAGATTCCCGTAACGTGGCTTCATTGTTTATGACTTGAATATAATGTTGGATGCTAGGGCTCTTCTTGTTAGACACAGATATCAAGATACAGAAGCACAATAGGGACAGAGAATGGACTTCGAGAAGGCTGTGGAATGCAGATCGCTGTTATCTTGTTTCGCGGACGCAAACTCACGTTGCATGGCAACAACAGACAACAATCACTTAGTATGCAAATGGCGAACATGACAGGCGGTGGTGGAACATCACCGGAGTAAACGAGAATGGCAGAAGCAGTTCCATCTTAATAGAGTTTTGTGTCTCAAGAAATTGTTTCTGCTAGAAATACATCTGTAACACTAACTACTTAATACATTCTAAACGAAAGTTCGGTAATATCTGTTCTCTCTGACTTAGTTGTGTTACGAGCTTAGCGTGGCTAATGGATAGTTTATTCAACTGCAATGACTGTACGAGACTGTCAAAACAAATTAATGTAAGAAATAAATATTATAATTAAATATGATGTAACATTTGATAATGTTTGTCTTCTGGAACATTGCACCGTAGAAGGTAATTCATTAATGACTAATTTTTAAATGCTCCTTGCTACATTGCTCAACAAAAGTTGTCAGTGGAACCACGGTTCCGGAGAATTTGACGTAAATACGTCTATACGGAAAGGAAGTTTATATATTGGCTTTATTCTAAATATTTACTTTATACATCCTTTACAATTTAGTAAAGTTTGATTAAGACATTGCTTATTTAACTTGAATTAGTTACGCTTAAGATGGGTCTGTGGTAGCTGAATGTAAGGTAAGGTAACTATGTAGGTAACCATCGTTGTTTATTTGTTGATAAACAGATGACGTTTCCAAGGTAACATAACAATGAAGTTACACTTTTTCGTTTCCCTTTTTCGTAACACTATTTCGTAACACTTTTTCGTAACACTATTTCGTAACACGTTTTCGTAACATTTTTGCCGAATGACACTGACCCTAAAATATAGACGTATTTACGTCAAAATGTAATTTATATTTCCCCGTAATTTTTGGTGGAAAGATTTTCTAGTACTTATAGAAAGCGACAAGGGGTCGTTACAGTCCCAATTTCACAGAGACATTGCAACAAAAACAGTAACAATACACAAAGCGAAGTCTTTCAGAAACATACAAACAGACTCTGACTTTGCTGGAATGTCTTACGAAATCACTGACTCGCAAGAAGAAATCACGTGTACGTTTGAAACAAAAGCACAAACTTACGTGCAAGAAACAGATCCAACAATGCAGAACAAGTCACGTGAAGGGGGAACACAAGAAATTGCTTGGCGAGTGGGAGGGAAACAGAAGGGCGCCGGTGTTAAAATTAACTGAGGGGAAAAATTAAGTGACTCCATTGTAGCACGAAAAGTGAAACTATGTAACAGAGGGAGATGGCTGCTTCCTAACACATTTCACGCCATTATAACTTTAACATTGAACCTCCGTATTTCTTGCTGATTCTGCATACACAGGCCTTCATGCTAGTTTACTTCTATACGCAGAGCAACGCATTAAGATCGAAATACTCGAGTGTCTTCTTTGCATAAAATGAATAAACACACAATTTTATATGTCCGTCTGTCCCCGTATTTCATATCAAAAACTACATACCGAATTTCGACAAAATTTGTCACGCTCAACCTTTTAAGTTTGTAATCTATTGGGGGCAATCCGGATTTAAAGCGAGGCGCTGCGTTACACTTTAGTAGCGTCCTAGAAAACTTCAAAAGTGTCCTTCATCCATCTCATCTATTACAATCGTTGCACATCCAGACGTCTTAAATTGCGTCTGGAAACTTTCAGATTCAGCCCAAGAGAGCTTATTTTCCCCGAAAACTAGTTAAATAACTGTCAGGTCTGAGGTTCTCACGGCGGTGAAGATGTCGATATTGGTCTTCTGGGACGTGGCGATTCAGGCAGTATGCTCCTTCGACGCTTTGGTATCAACCCACAAGTCCACACGGTGTCAAAACGCAGGGAAATAATACTCATATTGTTTTTTTTATTTTAAGTTTTCAAGGCCACACACAAAAACGTAATTTATTCCTCTCTACTATAAATAAAATTTCAGAAGGGACAAAACTTCGTATAATTTCCCACAGAAAAGAGAGAAAGGGTTTGCTCCTATGGTGTACACACACTTCCAAAATGTAATTTGTGATATTTTGTATACTTACTAGCCTTGATGTATACAATTTACAGATACAACTACGGAAACTGTACTATGTTAAAAATTATTTTCCTTATATTTAGTTTAATATTCATTATAACGAAAAATGTTTGAAATAAAAATTTGAAGTCTTAATTACGTCTATGTTTCACGCTGTATGGATCCATTAATGTTTTGTATATCATCAGTTTCTGAGAAATATCATAAGATTCATTTCGTCCTCATGTAAATTGCATGTTTATTGGACTGGAACATGTGAAAGTCAAATTCCTTTGACAACATCCAGTGTGGACACAGTAAACAATCTCATCCAAGTTTGGCCAGTAGTATCGAAGAGGAAGCCACCTCACCATCATGCTCTCACTTCATATAAATTCTGCAATTAACGCATGTAACAGCTGCATTGCACTCATATTATTAACTCATGTTTAGTGTCCTGCATTGAGCTAATCGAATGTCTTCTTATTGGACGGTGTAGTGACTCTTGCTTGCATTCGTGTAGAGGGGGATATCGAGTCATACGAGTAATCCTCATCGGGGGGTCAGATATCATGATTTTACTCAATACCACCAAGCAGATACCAAGATATGCGCTAAGATATACCACGACCGCTTCCCTTAAATCCCTTCTGATTTACTCACATGTAAAAAATTCTCTAAATTACATTTCGCCGCGAAAACAATGTTGCCACGTTTCCTTTACAGCAAATTCAGAGTTCCCTTAGCAGCTACTGGAGTGGCCTCGTGTAATGACTCCAGCAGGCTGTGATTAGTACGTCTAAGCAAGAACTGTTCGTTGCTATATTGCTACTAGGAGGAAAGGCAGTGATATGCAGATGAGATGATCCACCCCTATCCGGGCCTGTTATTAGCATGTTAAAATAAAATAAAAACTCAGCCAGAACTGTCTAGTCACAGGGAATACTGATGAGGGACCTTCCCCACCAGAACAATGGACAGTGGGGATTGAAACTGGAGAGCAACGGATACTATAGAGAAATTAATAAAAAGCGAGAAACACTGTGGAAACCAAGACAAAATATGTATTTCGTCTGTGGAAAGGGCGAAAATTCTATATAATTAATACTAGAAACAAAACACAGAATTGGGAGTTTTATTGATGCTATAAATTCAGAGTCTCTTCTTCGAAAACCTATTAGTCAGCTGCATGTGACAACGTGTCTGACCATTACTTAAATTGAAACATCAATACATGGAAACTACCACTTTTAAACAATATCATCATGGCGTATCCATGATCATCATCTCTGTTCAATGTAGAATTTCTTGTCCGACAAAGTAAAATACTTGAAATTTGTATTAAGGCGTCACTTTGAGTAAAACATAAACTAACATGGCGAGTGTGCGAAATATTGAGTTAATAATCCTGTAGGTATCTGTTGCCACGGAATAGGATATTCTAAGGTTTTAGATAGATGAGAAGCCTCTGTCTACAGAGAGTAGCAATAAACGTGTGGAATAAACAGTTACATGCAATAAATTAGGGGTGGACGTTCAGAGTTGTCACTGGGGAACTTTGGAACAACCTAACGTAAAAGAATAATAAGTAAATTATGTAAAACTGAGAAAGTTAAATTGGATGGAGCATATTTTCTACCTATCTATGTGGATTTATTATTTAAAACATACAAATTCCGAACAAAAACATAAATAAATTTTATAAGCCGATATTAAGGGCTATTAAGGCAATTGGCCTAGAAGTGAACACACAGAATACTTATTACTAATAGATTCCGAATATTTTATCTTCCCATCTCGTGTACAAAACCCTGAGGATTAAAATATATCAAACTATAATAATACCCGTAGAATTTAATATTTCACCCTAAGGAAACAAAATATGTTGGTAAAGAATGCATAATGGTGTTACGTCTATTGAAATAAAGTAGGATGCAGGCAATTACAGAACATATACTAAGGCCAGTGAGATACAGTAAAACAGAACACTCTAAACTGTACATTTTAATTCCTGCTTTAAACTAATGAAGGTTTTAATGACCTTATGAAATTTATGATTACATAATGGCAATGCTGGGTGAGTATCAAAATGCAATATCATGTTTAAGTACTACATTCCTCGTGCGTATAATTATGTAATGCTGTAAGCTGTGCTTCTATTTGGGGCAAAAAAAGAACAACAACAACAACAACGAAAGAATTATTCTAGTTTTTGTGGCTTTAGTGTAATGTGATACCAAGTTTTGAAAGTAAATTAAACTCTGGTATAGAAAGTGAACTTTTTCCATTATCCACATACACGCTCTCCGCCTGGCGGAAGGATCATGTAATTACATTTTTCCTTCACTTTGCAACATGATATTTCCATGTCGCGTTTTAACAACGAAAATGAAAATATGATATTAAAACTAGGAAACAAACACAATCGCTCTTTAGCCAAATATAAAACGCTCAGAATCTTCTGCTCTGAATATGTTTACGTTCTCACGGCGTATCTTATTACTTAAACCTAAATATTTTGAGTTTTTCACCATTGGAACTTACGAATTACAATAGAAACGTATAAACAAATAAAGTTAATTAACTATCTTCTACTTTAAAGTAAACATGCAAATGCTTAAAAATATTTAAATGTAAGTTTTGAGTCAACTGTCATCGAAACCAAGAAGACAAATGAATTATTTTTGTAACTTCAATTGTCCGGAAGCCTTTGGAAGAATTTTTAAATGTTACTTGGGTAACTTTATCTATTAAATTAGGTTATTGAAGTTGCAACGTACTGATAATGAATCGCGAGTAAATATCATGTACTTTACTAAAACCTGCTTAAAAGTAAAATGAGTTTGTTCTCAAGATGTCGATGAATGACGAAGAACATATTCACCTCAGGAGTTACATGAACACAGATCTATAGAACGTGGTCCATACAGACTCACAGGCGACACTTGCATCCACAAGGGGTTCCTGTTTCGTGTGAGATTTTAAAAAAAGGGGGGATAATCGGACCTTTCTTTATGAACACTACACACAACAACGGAGAGAATGTCCTAAATCGGGCTCTAGAGATGAGAAAGCTATGGAATGGTTCTTTGAACAGAAGAGAGTAACCTGTCATACAGACAGATGCAAGGGTGTTTGTAAACAAGGTGATCTCCCCGTAATGGAGACATAAACTGGCCAGCAAGATCATCCAATCTCTCCTAGATCGATATTTTCTTGTGACGGGTCTTAGAAGGAAAGGTGGACCTGAAATCTATCGCACCTGAAATACAACACACAGGAAGAAACGAGACGAGTCAGGAAAGTAATGTAAAATGTTCACCAACATGTTGCAGCGGCTTGTAGACAGGTAACTGACAATTTGCAGAGTATCCTGCAAAGAACATCTTTTCGAGTTGGTGATTTTTAAAATATGTACCAATTTGTCGAACAACCATATGCACTTCTATTCATAAATAAAACGGGTTTAGCACATTTGCCACACGCTGTATATGCAATATAGCACGGCAGACGCTTAATATATTAATGACTACAGAACCATTTTTTTTACAATTTGGCACAGGAAGCTAACAACATTCATTTATATAAAAGTTTCTATGAATTTATTTATAAGATAAATTTGCTTCAATATCCGCTGTATTTGTCGTTTGAAGTTTGGTAGCAATTAAGTATTTAAATATTTTGCTGCCGAGATTGCCAGACTCCTGCGCCTTGGTTTCTTGGCAGATCTGCAACCCTACGGACTTCAATGTTGCTGGGACACACTTTCTTATTTCGGTTATCCTAATACCACATGACTTGTATATAACATTAAATTCCTCGTTATGCTTTGTCCTATTTTGTTAATTTCCTTCATTCTTCTCGGGTATAATACCAGCTATGAGGTGCAATACCTCATAATATCATAAAAGAGTTTTGAAAGACATTATGTACTTACTGACAAGAAATCATTATTGTACAGGTATTGAGTTGGCATTAAAACATAACAATCATATTTTGAAAATATTATGCTAACATTTTGATTTGACATCTGTGAATATAATTACAAACTCACTTCGCTTTTTCCTCCGTGTCAATTCGTTAATATCGACGTTTCTGGGACCAGCTCCATTGCCGTCATCGATATTTTACGTAACGTCACCCAGACAGTCTCACTCCAAGCGGTTACATCAAATTTTAATGATGGGGGCGGAGTTGGTTCCTGAAACGTCGAATTTTAAGGAATTGACAAGGCTTATAGCCCGGGATGATATTATTAGATTTTATTCGCCGCGAAAGCTTTAGAGCATAATATTTTACTCTCTGTGAACCCCTCTAGAAGGTTTACTCTTGAAAATATATCTCATCCATGCAGGTGAACTGTATTAATGGGATAGACAGCAAATTCACAAGGCTTTATCTTGAAGCAACGAGTTGAATTTTTGGTGTGGTACATTAACTATTTTTGAAAATGGTTGTTGTGCCTACCGAAACAGTTATCATAGTATGAGATTTTCTATTCCCTGTCCATAAAATTCAAGTGTCCTGTTCTTTCAAGTGTCATTTTATTGGTGTCTTCACATCGTTACCAGTTCTGGCTTTCTATACTGTGTGTTGCTTTAATGCTTGAAATACACAGAATCAATATCTGGGAGGTCACAGATTTAAAATAGTAAAGTGGACGTAACATTGAAACGATAGTGTCCGAACAGGGGATACAAAAGTTGATCGCACGATATGGAAAGTGTCCTACTTGTCAGAAAGACAGCGTGTACACACAAAACTGCTGTCTACTGTGTTCCTGCGCCGTGTAGTGTAGTAGAGGTTTACCGAGGTGCTTGCTGTCTCCATCATCAGAGCGATAAGTTGACCTCACGCCTTACTTATCGTCCTGGTAATGGAGGCAGCCAGAAGACGGCCATTTTCATATTCGATATGTTTTACGTTAAATACCATAGTATTATAATGTTAATATAAAAGATTCAATCAATTAAAGACATAATAATAAGTAAAGTAAAGTAAAGTTTGTCCCACTATACGCCATGTAGGCGTTTGGGGGGAGTGGAGGTATAGCTCCTCTCTTCCTTGACCTCGGCACTAGATGGGGGTGAGTGGTCAGCATCACGCTCCGGTCGGCTTTACCTCCGGGAGAGGACCCCGGTACCCATTGGACAGGAGGCTGGGTGGGCCCCAGAGCCGGTCTGGACGCAGAGGCTAGAGGAAAAATCCTCTGCCCCCGTAGGGATCAAACCCCGGCCGTCCAGCCCGTAGCTAGTCACTATACTGACTGAGCTATCCCGGCTCATAAAGACATAATAATAATAATAATAATAATAATAATAATAATCCGTGGCGTAAAAGTCCTATGAAAGCCAAAGACACAAGCATTGTAAAATAATTTTCCGTCAGGCTCTTATAGGCCTACTTGTTACAAGTGCTTCTACATACGTATTTCAAATTTGAATGTAAATGTTTTTCAAAATACCTAACTACGATCATGTATCCCACAATTACATTATTAATTAAATGAAGAAAAATATGTTGTTACCAGAAATTACACTGGATATTTATAGTACAGGCATTATGTTGTGATTAAGATTTTTACTTGTGAATATTTAATTGTGAGTTTTCGTAATAATTAATTTCCTTTGAGGTTATGAACAGTGTAAGTTCTTTCTGCCTATATATTTTATTTCTGCACCTCGAGTCCAGTTTTGTCATACTTTTGTCATACTTGTCCAAATTTGAACGAAACAAAGGTTAGACGGAAGAACTGAAACCACACACAAGTTTAAATTTTCTTAAAATAAATTGATTCACAGTATTAATTATCACTAACAATATTTATAACAATTTTGTAATTTAGAAATGTATGGCGTTCAATATAACTACTAAACCACATATTCATTCGTTTTATATGATGTATAATGTTGAGATTTGTACAGCTTCTGTACATTTACAGAAACAGCAGCGCAAACAAAACTCTAACTAAGAGATCGATTCTCGAATGCAGTTCACATCTGTTCCAGATCTTATTTGAGTATCTTCTGCATTACAGGTCCTGGGAGACGCAGGATTACAGTCTGTTACTCTTCCAGAAACGATACCCGGATTTTCCACATGAGAACGAAAGAAAAAAAAAACACAGAACAGAAGAAGAGCTACGAGCGTAGCTCTCTCTAACCACGTAACGAAGAACTGAAAATAGTTCCCACAGGTGTTTTCTGTTTCTTCAGACAAGAAATAGCATTCTTTTTGCAGAACGTCGTCTATTTTTATTGCAATTGTAAGACTGTACTTTGAAAATAGCAATGTACCTCTAATCTTAGTTAAAATTCTCCGATGAACGATGCTTCGTTCCTTTTCCACCAGTTATATGACATGACACAAAGAATCCAATACTCTGCGGAATGATTAATTGTCGTAAGCTGGTTTGATGTCAAACTGTCAGCATGAAGACGAGAGACCCTGTCATTTGGAACACACAATGAAGCACTCAAGTAGACCTAAAAATATACTCAACCTCAAGTCAGATAATAGAACTCTTAATGAAGATACAATCCTTATTTAGAATGCTGTAAATAAATCATTAATTGCGGTTGTTACTTTAAGCCTTCAGGTCTTCTGTAGTTATTATTTTAATAATTACCGTAGTAAGTTTAGTAATTATCGCAATTACTAAAATACTAAAGAACAAATATCATAAAGTTCATTCTTATCTTACTTCAAAACAACTAACTCGAAAGCCGGTATTGTACTTTCAAAATAAATGATTTATCATCATCCAAAAATTCCCATGTCAGTTGACACATAGTTCGAACAGCATCGTTGATTGTTTTAGAATTAAGCAATAAACCAAATTAGAAACAAATCAAGTAAGTTGTTTGGTAAAGTAATATGAAGTTTCAACGCCGTAGCAAAGCCCACAAGCCCGTTAACTCATTCTTTGCTCACATTTTTTTTTAAAAATTTTGTAACTTACATATTCGTGCTTAGAAAAGTTAATTCGTGGGCAGTTGTAAACTTCTGACTTGACATCAAACATATATCGGACAGAAGTTACTGCTATCTAATCGATATACGTCGTTCAGAGCATAGAAGTGGTTACGTAATCTAATGTGTTTACTTAATACAAGTCGTCGCCTTGCACAATGAATATTGCATCACATACAGGACTGGAGTACAGGTGCACACATTTCGAAAACTGATCAGAGTTGAAGATTTCTCTCTTCTGGGTTGTTGCGCCGTGTAGTCTGGTCGATGTTAACCAACGTTTCAGAGGTCATTCTGCCTCCGTCATCAGGGCGATGAGTATGAAGATTTCTGTCTTCTGGGTTGTTGCGCTGTGTAGTCTGGTCGATGTTTACCAACGTTTCAGAGGTCAAACTGCCTCCGTCATCAGGGCGATGAAGATTTCTGTCTTCTGGGTTGTTGCGCTGTGTAGTCTAGTCGATGTTAACCAACGTTTCAGAGGTCATACTGCCTCCATCATCAGAGTATGAAGATTTCTGTCTTCTGGGTTGTTGCGCTGTGTAGTCTGGTCGATGTTTACCAACGTTTCAGAGGTCATACTGCCTCCGTCATCAGGGCGATGAAGATTTCTGTCTTCTGGGTTGTTGCGCTGTGTAGTCTGGTCGATGTTAACCAACGTTTCAGAGGTCATACTGCCTCCATCATCAGAGTATGAAGATTTCTGTCTTCTGGGTTGTTGCGCTGTGTAGTCTGGTCGATGTTTACCAACGTTTCAGAGGTCATACTGCCTCCATCATCAGAGTATGAAGATTTCTGTCTTCTGGGTTGTTGCGCTGTGTAGTCTGGTCGATGTTTACCAACGTTTCAGAGGTCATACTGCCTCCATCATCAGAGTATGAAGATTTCTGTCTTCTGGGTTGTTGCGCCGTGTAGTCTGGTCGATGTTTACCAACGTTTCAGAGGTCATACTGCCTCCGTCATCAGGGCGATGAAGATTTCTGTCTTCTGGGTTGTTGCACTGTGTAGTCTGGTCGATGTTAACCAACGTTTCAGAGGTCATACTGCCTCCATCATCAGGGCGATGAGTATGAAGATATCCGTCTTCTGGGTTGTTGCGCTGTGTAGTCTGGTCGATGTTAACCAACGTTTCAGAGGTCATACTGCCTCCGTCATCAGGGCGGTGAGTATGAATATTTCCGTCTTCTGGGTTGTTGCGCCGTGTAGTCTGGTCGATGTTAACCAACGTTTCAGAGGTCATACTGCCTCCATCATCAGAGTATGAAGATTTCTGTCTTCTGGGTTGTTGCGCTGTGTAGTCTGGTGGATGTTAACCAACGTTTCAGAGGTCATACTGCCTCCATCATCAGGGCGATGAGTATGAAGATATCCGTCTTCTGGGTTGTTGCGCTGTGTAGTCTGGTCGATGTTAACCAACGTTTCAGAGGTCATACTGCCTCCATCATCAGAGTATGAAGATTTCTGTCTTCTGGGTTGTTACGCTGTGTAGTCTGGTCGATGTTAACCAACGTTTCGGAGGTCATACTGCCTCCGTCATCAGGGCGATTCATCAACCCAGAAGACAGAAATCTTCATACTCACCGCTGCGAAAACCTCAAATCATACTTGATCAGAGATGGCCGAGGTGGTGTTTCATACCAGTTTCAAAGTGTCTTTTTTATCGAAATTTTCCAACATTTTTGTGAACAGTTGATACGGAAATAAACGAAGAGCACAGAAATAAGAGAAAGGAATTCGAAAGAAGGCCAAACAAAGCTAAATTGAGGGGAGGCGGAAAGAAAGAATGAAAGAAAAATAGGGGTCTGAGGAAGTAAAAGACACGATCATGTGGGATGACGTTGTGCACGGGGGGAGGGGGGCCTAATGTTACAACGATCACGAAGAGAAGACAGAGAGAGGAAGACAGACAAATAGCTGAACCAGTCAACTGTGTCTAATGCATCTCTTCTTCTTTCTGAGCAAGATGCCAACCCTAACCTCACTTCTGTTATGTTTGCTCATTCTTAGCCAGGATGTGTTCCGGATATAAAATAAGTTTTAACTCGAAAAGAGCAGGCGGCCGAGGGGGGGGGGGGGGGCGTGGTAGAGGTACAATCCAAACAGCAGATAGAGAATGGGTTAGAAGTCTGCAATCAACGTAGGAAGTAGCTTTCCTTAACTACCCATTGTTGTTTTACATGAACTGTTAGGACAATAATACCATTTAAGATAAAATGGGTGAAAATCTGCTGTAAGACCTCTTGTGACAGGATAATATTAAAGTGAACAAAGCTGCAAGTAAGTTTAGTGATGACGCTCTAGGATTTTATTCGGTGACCTATCATGCCATTAACTAAATTAAATGAAAATAGAAAGTGGTTCTGCGACTCATACCGTCGTTTTCAATTGAATCAGCTCAACGCTATCTAGTAATTTCAAGTTTATTAGATGAACTGTAAATGTTCTTCATTTCTCCACATGTTTCGACCGTCGCTTGCCACCCTCTGACGTAGATGAAATGTAAATCTTTAAGGCACAACCCACATCATGTTGGACAGATAATCATGGTTAATTTAGAGGCTGACGCAAAAAACATTTATAACTGGCCACTCTTCCGCTATACCAACCAGCACCACTAAATTCAACTCGACATTTACTTCCTGACCTATAGAAGGCTTACAAGAACGCCCAACCATTCATTACACATTGACCCTGAAGATGGCAAATGCAATGCTTGTCGAAACGATGTATAATTTTCAAAATCCAACGCGAAACATTCCCGAAAGTCGAAGTTAAAAAAAGGACACGCATCATTAAGTCTAAATTCTGGCCATTTATAACCCTAAAACACGTTCTGGCTACCATTAAAGGAAAATAGTCTCGAGTATTTGAAGCGCACTATTAGTCAGGGAATCATGAAAATCCATAAATACGCACTGTGAGCAAAACGCAGAGGGAATATGTCCGCTGCAGCTCATTTCTGATAGGGCGCCGTACAACACCAGGGCCCACTTGCGTCGGTGCTGAGTCCTGTTTTAACGGTTTCGAGTCCCGTTGACAGTTTACGAGATGGGAAAAAAGCTGGCAGAATTCCTATATCCAAATTCCTGGTCTAATCTCCAAACACGCTACATGAATGTTAATTAAGAAGATTAAATGCATTTAACATGTCGGTATAACAAGACAACAAAATCACATCAGTGTGTTGTCAAGGAGTTTATCCCAATGACGTCACCGTCTAGAAACAAACTCTTAGACTGAAATTTTGAATCCCGTGAGTTTAGAAATGACCGATCAACGATCATCCTGCAAAATACACAACACGTAAAATAAGACAGAAAAATTTGAAATTTTTATTGCCTTAGCTTTGTTATTTAAGTCGTAATACGAACACCACAGAACACAAGGATTAGATGGAAATATATAAAATGGTCTAATATTAAAAAACAGCAAATAAAACAAATAATAGTACAAATATTATTAAAATATATATTTTTTAAAAAATCTTTTTCCCTATGGTGAATCTGTAACGAAACACAAGGATAAATAAATGTGACCATTCAGAACAAAAATGTAGAGCGAACAGTTTTGAAATCACAAGACTTTTGTTTTCCAGAAAAGAAGAATTGATAACAATATATTTGGAAAATGTTCTACTCCGAATTTGATTATAGCTACACTCCTGTTTAGTATGATAATCATTTTGTACGAGTTGTAGTTAATTTCCGAAGTGTTGTGTCTACTTCTACGAAGTCGAAATAATCGGAAAACACAAAAGGCTGTTTTATTACCAATAGTATAGAAGTTTATGTAATATTTATGAATAATATTTTAGCCTTTGTTTCGTTTATGAAAGAAAAAAGTGACGAATAAGTTCCAAAAATTTTGTAACCGAACAGATGAACAGATTCGTTATTTCTATGAAATTCGTGCAAGAAAGGTGTGAAAATACTGTTGAGAACTTTATTTGGTATTGTACCGAAAAATGGGAAAAATTATACGTAGTAACAACATTTAAAATCTCTCACTGTCCAGACTACGGTTTTTACAGACCGAAGGAACACACATTAAAGCGTAAAGTGTAATGTCATAAAATATTCACCATTTTGATACATACATAACAATAAAATATCCATAAAATCAGTTATGCGGACATGAATAGTGATACATTCTGATGAAAACCGACTCGCATGTTTCTGGTTCAACTCCTTCCCTCACAGCATAAAATAGCAACATCATTTTACCTTTCACGTACTAAAAGCATTTTTATTCATCCCATCCCCTTACATAACTATTTTAGCGGATGTTGCAAACCGCACCAACCCTTCAAACAGAAACATTAAATCATCCCTTGTTATGAAGATGGATTTTCACAGAGGCCTATAGATGAGGAATTAATGATCCGAGATTGTAACGGCTGATCGGAGTGACCTCTACCGGTAGTATTTTCAAACTGTAGTGTAGACGGAGCCATGGTAGGGTGGGTTAATCCATGAATCAGCAAAACTTCGAGCAAACATGAACACTGCTCTGTAGCACTCTTTAAGCAAGTACGCAGAGTACCCTCCTGTAACAACCATTCTTCATATAAAACTGACCATCAGAGCTTTATGAATATTTGCCTTCCAAACCCTCGACGTTCATCTCTCCCGTATATCACCACTTCTCAACTACCGGGATTCTCTCTGTGTTACATTCCGCGTTTGACGTCAATAACGGTGTGTGAGGTTAGGTTAGGTTAGACGGACTTTGGGAGGTTAGGTGAGATTTCGGAGTTCAGACGACTTTAGGTAAGTTGTAATACGTGAGGTCAGGGAGGTTAGGTAAGGTCAGATACGTAATTAAGATTGTGGAAATTAGGTGCGGTACAATAATATTGCTAACATTTCGGAAGCTAGAAAAGGTTTAAGTATTTCTACATTTGATTTGAAGTTAATGACGTTATGTGTGGTTAAGGATGATAAATCAGGTCCCATATTCTAGGTACGTTTGGGAAGGTTAGGTGTAATAAGGGAAGTTAGACGAGGTTAAAATGTGGGGGTAAATTTAGGGAGATTAGGAAATGAGGTTAGGAAGTTGATGTATCTTTACATAGTTCATATGAGTTTATAAAGGTGAGGTAAAATTACGAAGATATAATGAGTTTGGGGATTTGAGTTGAGGCAGTGGAGGTGACATATTAATTAGAAGATGTGAGACTGGGATTGAGGCGAGGTTTGGTAGGTGAGATAAATATGTAAATGATAAATGGGTCAAGGAAGTTATGTGAGGTCAGGGAGGTTATAAAATGTCTTTGAGGTTATGTGCGGTTATGTATGTTATAATAATTTCAGATGTTAGTTGAATTTCTAATGTAGGGGTAGACAGGAAAATAATATTAAAATGGATCTTAAACATTTTATGACTACGTAAATTGTTTTAACTACATGTGTGTAGAATCCAATGATAGTAACGATCCTCCATGTCCCTTAAAACCAAAGGATGTCCTGACTCACTGCTTGAATACCAAACTTTTAATAAAGATCTTGAGCCATGTTGCTTGTTAATTACTTATTTTAGAAATAATCAATACTTCTGAAGATTTACTACTGCCTCATAGTAATTTGGTACCTGACCCAGAATCCTTTACTTATACACACAATTTAAAATTCTGCTCATGAAATTAACTAGTACTAGCATATTTGCATATTCTAGAATTACTGTATCAAAGCTGATGTCGCGCCAATCGCCTTTACAACCATCGTAACGCCACTCGCGTCACCACCAAAGCAACCGGTGGAGGAGTCGGCGGGGTGGGGTGGGGGGTGGGGTGTAAAAAGAAGAGCAGCGCACCCTTAAATTATATTACACACAGGGGAACAATTCCATTTCTGTTGGGAAGTAATTTTCCAATGCATGACGTTCAATTTAAAATTTTAATACACACACTTAACTTTGACGCATGCTTTCATTTTTTATAGACACTACTTTATTTTATATCCGAAAACATAAAAAAAACACTAGTTAAATGTGAAATAAAGGCAGATTTCTATGATAAGTAACAAATATTTTACCACTTCAGTATTTCTTAATATTTAGAGTACTTTATGATTTAGTATATTCCTATTTTTATTCTGTTTATCTACGATGTACAGTGTGCTCCGTTTAAAGCGCAACAGAATTTGTAACTTTTGATAAAACCAATACAATACGACAAAAAGAATTTTTCCTTAGGTTTCCTTTGTTAGGACAAAATTACAGAACAATTTTACTGCTGATGCTTAAAATCTATCAGGTTCTCGAAGACAAACATATACCATTTTTGGTCTGCGTGTTTCACATGTTTTCGTCTAATTCAGTTTCCGTTTTATACAAGTTTCACTCAGTCTGCAGGTGTGTATATTTACATGCATTACACACAGTAAATGTTCACTGCCTTTGAATATCCTGGAACCAATTACAATCTATTGTGCTGGTCTTCTTTTGACAGCTTGGTACAGAAATACAGTGTTACTGCAATGTATACTGTGCATTAACCGACTAAAAGCCAGTTGCTAGTTTGATTCTGTATGACACTGTAAAATAAAATAAATGAAGTACAGTGACGTTCAGAAATGATGACATGGAATAAAGCAAACAGCGAATACATTTAATCATACCCACGTAAAGGCTGACAGACATGCATTTGATGTAAACCAAAGTATCTTTTTACAGTTTTGTGTACACATCCCTCAATTCAAGATACGAGAAAAGTTAACAAGAACCACAGAATATGTGAGTTTCAAACCAAGATGAATATTTTTATAAACAGCATGAAAGTTGTAATCTTTCAGCACAGAAACAACATAACGGACTTGGGGACACACTTGAATTCTTCCGTTGGGCAGTGTTTCCTTCATCATCATGAAATTATCAAATGATATGACACTAATATATTGTCCTGATTCATGCGAGTATCAACTATATGTACCCTTCAATAAGGTGAACGAATGCTATTCATAGTTTTGTAGGATAAATATGAATCAACATGAAAGGCATTTCCGGGGGCAAGTAACGAGAATCTGATTTAGGAAGACGGACGAGAATGCATTAGCGTCGTGATGGAAAGACATGTTTGCTGCATGTACGGACAGGGGTGATCAGTGGTTCAGAAGAACGCATTCGGGTGAAGGAGAAGGTTCCGTCAATAAACAATAAATTCTGGGAACAACATGCAGGGCAAGCTTCCCTTCAAATGCTTCAGCCAATTTACCGAGGCTAACAAGCGTCTTCTCGAGTGGCGTCCCGAGGCCGCTTGATTAGAAATCTGTCGAAGTCGGGACGTTCGGCGCCGTGTCTCATGGCATCGCTGTGCTCACCTTCTCTTTATTATGAATTAGGTGTCGGCGTCGGGACAATAGGCGTCGCGTTGTCAGCGTACGATCGTGCGACGTCTGTTTCATTAATAAACTCTTTTATGGAAGTTAATAGATCATATTCACATACGGCGTAAATTTCTTCACACTGGGTTAGGTTAGGATGGATTGGGTTTAGTTTCGTATGCTTTACTTAATCCACCTTACATTACATAAGTGCATTATGGTGACGTTTAATTCATTCTAGTACAGTATTGTTCCATTTAGTTGACTTCAGTGAAGCACGGTCTATTTTAGTTTAGTTACATTCAGTGTAGTTCAATTTAGCTCAGCTTAGCTCAGTTCAGCTGGGTTCAGTTCTACAATCTACACTACGACATGAGTTTTATTTTTAATAATACTAGAGGGAAAATCGCGATAAAATTCCCTCATCGAATTATCCTTTTCACGTAAACTCCCAGAGTTTTTCGAACACTGTGGTACACAGAGTTAGGACATGACAATTTTACCCAGAAATATTTTCTTCAAGACGAATAGAGTTCTTCACTCGTCTTACTACCCAGCGTTATATGTTCTGAGATTGCATCTCTCTTATCCAGAGAAGCAACTATGAAAAGTGAAATACGTTAAATATATTCGTTTATACTAAAACTGATTTACTTACGGCCATTACTAAGATAATATAAATTAAATTTGTCACATACGAGGCGCGTCCTCAAAGTAAGTTTCCCTGGGGCCGTTTACAGAAACAAAACACAATTTCATGGAAATATTTATTGCAACAGATACAGCAAGTGTCCAGCTATTTTTCAACATATTCGCCACCGGAATTGAGACATTGGTCATACCGTGGGACCAACTTTTGAATACCTGTGTCGTAGAAGTCTACCGCCTGGGATTGGAACCACTGTGTGACAACCATCTCCGCCTCTCTGTCATTCTCAAAACGCTGACGCTGACCGGACAGGAATTTCTTGAGGTGTAGGAAAAGATGGAAATCACTGGGAGCGAGGTCCGGGCTGTAGGGTGAATGATTAAACACCTCACAGCTGAACTCCTGCAGGAGACTTGCTGTCCGTCGAGCCGTGTGCGGCCTAGCGTTTTCACTGACCGCACTTCACAGTCGGCGGGAGCTGGAATAAGAACCTCCATCTTCAACAGCTGCAACGATGCTAATGTGAGAACGCGGGAGGTGCCGTTAGTGCATGCGCCATGCTACGTCATTGCTCTATCACGTACGCACAGTCGCTTCGCGCAATATAAGGTTTGCTAGCTGTGGGACGAGTGGGAAACTTACTTTGTGGACGCGCCTCGTAAATACAGAAATTCAAACGTAAGACTGCCCTTGTATTCGATTCTCTGCGATTGAAACTCGAAGAGTTCAATAAACTTAGAACAATCCTATCCTTCCGAATTACAGGCATGTATTATTCATACCTAATCTTATTATCTACCCTCGCACCTCGCCATAACTGAGCACCAAGAAATACGAAAACATGAAGAAGAAATTTTGATTGATGAACTGTGTGGCTTAACAATTTTTCACTACTTGTCAAAAATCGAATGGAGTGGAAGGAGTTAACAAATGGTACACTCGCGCTTTTACTATTATATCAGCTCTTAGTCAAATACATACATACTGATCAATCGCAGGAAGACTGGTTCATGATTTATTATTTTATAGTATTTATTCCTAAAGTTTCACTAAATTATCTGATATCGGTCCGTATCATGCAATGGTTCGTCAAGGCTCAGAACGTGGCTGGAACATGACAGAAATCCTTGCGGCAGACTACCATAAAAATTGATAATAATTTTAAGATGGCTTTCTTCTCGGTTGTTGCACCTTGTGGCAGAAGTTTGCGTACGTTTCAGAGGCAGTTGCTGTCTCCATCATCAGGGCGATGAATACGTCGCGCGCGGCTAATTATACGCCCTTACGATGGAGGTAGCATGCATATATGAAACGTTGTACAGGACTACACAGCACTACAAGTCAGAAGACAATCATCTTCATATACGCCGTCGTGAGAACCTCAAATCTCATCAAGATAAGAATTTGGCCTAGTTCAAGGAATTACCGTGAGACTGAGTAAAATAGAAGAAAACAGAAGGTAATTAAGTAGCTGGAATTCAATGAGGTATTTTAATTTGTAGCTTTATCACTGTGCACACCGTTTGGTCGTAAGTTATACACCCCTGAATTGAGCCTGAATACGAGAAAGTTGAAAGAAAATAAACAGTGGATGGTGAAGACATGACAATTTCGAATTCGTCTCCGTGTTTGTTGATTCGCTATTCCATCACTGTATTATATTCGGCCTAATGGACGTGTGTGAGATCCTCTGAACAGAGGATGCTCCGGTCTTAGCTGAGTGGCGAGGACGAAGGAGGAGGAGGACCTCGAAGACGATTTTTCATACAGTTACATTCTTGTGGAGAAAAAGCCTGACGCCATCCCACCGGGAAACTATCCCCGACTCATACAGCCTTTCACAATTCGACAAAAGGCACTGTTAGCTTTCCTTGTATCTTGCCCCCTATCATGTCTTCACCCCACGTCGCCAGGCGCTCAAGGATGAATGCATCAAGAGACGTCCTCTCCACCATCACGTACTGTGGTCTGACACATAGGCTAGACATTTAGGAAGCCTATTTTAAAGGAAGACTCTGCTATGTGCTACATTTTATGTCAATATTTACTTTTATAACGTATAGTGCACCGACTTGTTATTAAGTCTACAACAAGGAAAATGCATTGCGCATTTGTGTTATTTTATCAAAATATACATGCCTTAACATTTCTCGCTTTAAAACAGTGCCCATTTCAGTTTAGATTTGTTTAATGTCACTGAGCTAAATGTGATTCGACAGTTGTCAAAAATTAAAATTCGTGCCTTCAACAACACACTTTAAGAACAGCAAGAGTTTGAAAATGCTAAATCTAGTCTTTAATTCTTAAATGTTATTGCTGCTTAATGTGCTGACAGCTGACGTCATTATTAAAATAATTCGCCTACATCTTAAACCATTCAAGAAACGATTTTAGCTGAATATTATAATATTTACGTGTTCGGATCCCACCTTCAAAAACACATCACACATCCATCACCACAACGTAAGTCAGAACGAGTTTTAAGATAGAAATGAGTTTCCTATCGCGTTACTGCTATCTCATTCCACGTGATTAACATCACGTAATGTACATTCAACAAGACTTAAAATTCATAATTCGGGATCTTTTCATGTATGACGTAACCTTAATTTCCGGCCAGCCTTCACACGCACTTCCGCTTACGATCTCGAAAGACGCCTAATTCGTGTTTCTTATCGAGAAATCAACTTGAAATGAAGAGCAAAGCGAGAACGGCTTGAAACAAAAAACAAAACACGTTTCTTACCCCTGTGCCTTCCTCTCTCAGCTCAGACTCCTCATGACTAATACAGCGAAGAGCTGTGATCAAAGGGTCGCTGTCTTTGGAAAGAAGAACTCAGTCATGTTGGCTGAATAAGATCTTCCACGTATTCTGAAGGAGCAAGTTCTCTCTTGAAGTAAAAATGCAAAATGAGCATTTCTTTATTGTCTAAATCACCGCCGAGACAGATCTTTAAACCAAACTCACACATCCATGTTCTCGGACTTAACCTTAACTTCATGGTGAAGGAGCTTTTTGTAGCTCAGTTAGTCAAGAAATTCCGCGACTTTCATTAAAGACAAACTTCTTTGCAGTGTTCCAAAAAAGCCCGTCACTGGACCCTATCTTGGGCAACTTCAATCCAATTCACACTCATACATCATACTTCATTAGGTTCACTATTAATATTATCCGGTCTCCTGCTCCTATCTACTCCAAGTTGTATCGTCATTTCTTGCCTATCAACACTTTCTACACATTCTCGTGACCTGATCGAAGGCATGATCATCTATATAACATTTCGTAAAGAATACAAATTATAATCCTCAATATGCGAGTAATTATAGTCTCCTGGGATTAATTATTCTCTAAAGTTCCCTGTTCTCAGAGACACAAAATCCCTGTTCATACTACACTTAGACACTAAGGGTTATGTCTGTAATATAATAGGTAAAATTATAGTTTTAAGGACATGTGAGGAGGAGATAAAACTTTCTCAACTGAATGACGGCAAGCATTTACCTGAAAGTCTGCGCTTAATTTCGTCAAGAATGCCAAATTCGATTTTTTTACTGCCATTTCCAAATTTAAATATAAATTTTGCAAAAAAGAAAATAACAAACCATCTTCGACCATGAAAATGGAGACAAAATATTTATCCGAAACGTTGGTATCAACCTACGAGTATACAGGGCATCACAATCCAGAAAAGCGACGCCATCTTCACCGCCGAGGGAACACCAAATCACAAACAGACTTGTAACTTTCCCGAATATAAATGAACGTAATAGAGTCTTAAGCCTGTAATGCTCTAAACGCTGATTTCATAATAAGAGAGAAACATAATTAGTTAACAGAAAGATCTGTGAGATAGGACAATAAATAAAGTGGAGGAGAGTTGAGAACGAGAAGAGATAAGAGATGAAGAAGAAGGATGTGAGCTTTGAAGGATGAGATAACCCAGCAGACAGTACAGCTTATGACGAGATAAAAACGAGAACGCTCTAACACGTTCATTTGTTCACTAAACAATCTGGCAACATAAGAAATAAATCGAAAATACAGTAATTTAATTGAACTTGTAACTAAAATAATTGTCGAGGTGTGGAAGGTTTAAAGCTTTATCGTAATGGTATCCATAATTATCCAAATGCGTCCTTTGTGAGAGAGTTATACGCCCAAAACAAAATATTATCTATACAATAATTTATCTTGTCGACTAAAATAAAAGCTTCTGTACTACGCGAACGCATATTTTCTAAGCATTTTGTACACAGAACGCATGAAATCTGCAAGCTGAATCTTTAGAAGAAATGTTGCGTAGATGTAAGAACAGCCTAATGAACAACGAAGCCCGCACTCTAACAGTCTTATCTGTATTTGCTCACTTGTTCCTCTATGTCTTTGTGCATGGGTGTGTCGATATTTTGTAACGAGGTTCTGTGTTGTGACGCCCATCAGCACCGAGCACATGTTGACTTTAGTTAGTTGGTTTACAGACGCTTCAACTATGTGGTTCTTAGCACTTAGGCTGACATTATAAATCCATTATCCGACACTGGAGTAACAATTCTGACGTGTCTATCGTAAAATCACATTTCTCTTGGAAAAAATCGCACATAAAATTGCGTATCAAATCTAAAACTTCTTGACGATGGTGAAGAGTCAATTGAATAAAAATTTTCTTGGATATTATCCATCGTATAGTAAATATAAAACGTAAAACGACGTTTCGGAGATGGGACTCTATCTCCGTCTTCAGTTGGGCCCACTAGATAGAGCTAATCCCCATCTCCGAAACGTCGTTTTACGTTTTATATTTACTAGACGATGGACAATATCCAAGAAAATTTTTATTCAATAAAATTGCGTGTTTATTTTCCGACACAGACATAGTTTTAACTTAATTCTTTATCACCAGGCCAGATAAAAGTTTTAAAGGCTTTTTATAAATATTTCATCTTCAAAGTCAAAGGACTCTATTGCAAGAAGAATATTGAATTTGAACTTTCTTCAGCAGAATTTTTCTTGTGAGAAGTGACAGTCGTGCCTTTTAAGGAAACCGAAAGTCCATAAGCTTGCTGCAAGAGTCCGCGGCTGGATCTTGTCCTGATTCAGAGGAAGCCAGTCCACATTCTTAATCCTTGTTTACTTTAAACCTGCTTTAATAACGAAAGTGGCGCTTGGCGACAGAACAGAGGACAAGAGCCTCTCGCCAGAGAACACTAGCCTATTAAGACATTCAATGATAAACTTGAAATGTGAAAAGATTATTTTACGTATTCTGAAGAAAGAGAAAAATGATTTGGTAAGTCAATACTTAAAAGAATTACAGCTGCTTTATAATATCACTTATCTTTTATAAAGTTCTATGTATGTCTTTCGAGCACTTTTACATGTTCTGATGAAACTCGTAATGCGATTACTTCAGTTAGACAAGTATTATCAAGTAGCCTGTATTATAATTTACGAATTTACTTTTAAGACCCATATTACTTGAATGCCTAAATATATTCTGGTCCTACTTTGCTAAGCATTCAGCTGAAAGAGTAAAATATCGAATAAATATCACTTATTCGTAATATTGTGTTACATATTACACCGATGTTTGTATAAAGCACGCCGATTTCAACAGAATCCACGGGATAACAATATGTACAAACAATTAAAAGTGCGCCATCAGAGGATTATCTTATTTTCTGTTGTAGGTTTATACATCACACTGCGTAAAACTACACAGCAGACAGACGTTCAGCGTAAAATGAAACGAATATTTTGGAAGTCACACCCAGTGGTATACGAGGTGCGATCGGAAAGTTTCTAGACTGCGCCTATAAAAACCCGTACACTTATCTCAGGTATTAAATTCATCCATCACCCTCGAAGTAGTTCCCCTGGGAGTGAACACAACGATCCCAGCGCCGCTGCCAAGCCTGGAAGCATCCCTGGAAATCTTTCTTTGTCAGCCTGTCAAGCACCATCTGCGATTCTGCCTGAATCTCTTCTATCGTCTCAAATCTCCTTCCCTTTAGCTGAATTTTCATCTTTGGGAAGAGGAAGAAGTCACACGGAGCTTAGAAAGGAAGTTGGGGTCGGTTCTTGCAAGATCTTTGAGCTCCTGACAAACGAGAAGTCGATTCTGCTTCTGGTCCTCAGACAGGTTCGCCCGCTATTGACACAGTCTGGAAACTTTCCGATCGCACCTCGTATTTGCCCATTATTTTGATAGCCTGGGATTTACATAGCCTTTGTCTCCAAGCCTGAAATAAAAATGGCTAATACACACACACACACAGACCGAATTTTGTTTGCGCTCAATAAACCTGCATCATTTTAGTGTTGACGAGACGTTGCTTCTGTTAGGAGGTCACACGGGGGCATGGCAACAGCTCAGCTCTGATATTTTATTGCAAACCATTTCGCAGTATTTCACCGCCTTGAAAACTCGTCTGACGAAGGAAATGGGAATGTTTGTCAAATGCAGAGTGGCCCATCTTAAGGCAGAGTGTCGTCGTCACCAAAGTAACACAGAACTGGGTTGAAGTAGAATACGAAGAGATAGAGAGACGAAGGTGAAGACGTATTAAGGACAATGTGAGAAAGAGAAGACGTTTAGGAACGAAGACGCCTGTTTGAATACCCAGCAGTCGTACAGGCTCCACAGCGAAGTTCAGCAACGCGCGGTAGACTTCCTGTTTTACAGAAAGATACGTTGCGAGTTGATCTTCCAGTTACTGGGATGTAGAAGGAGGAAAACGACTTTGCCGGCCGGTGGAACTCTTGACGACTGAACATCAGTTACTGAGCTTATCTGGCGTCGGTAAGTGATAGGTCGAGGAAACGGGAAAAGAAGACAAGAAATCGAAAGAGGTGGAATGAGAGATAAGAGTAACTTGACAGAAACAAATACGGGAGGGAAAATGTACAGAAGGAAAGGAAGAACAGAGGAAAAGGGGAACATGACGAAATGATGAAAGTATAAAGCAGGGAGTAAAGACAGAAGAAGCGAAATGTAGAATAAAAAACGCAATAAAAAGGTTGGAAAGTTTTAAAACAAAGGGGCTTGAAGTTTGGTCTTCCGATTCATGACACCACGTGGTCTTGCAGGTAGGTTCGAGAATTTCGGTCACTCAAAAGATGGAGATGACACGTTCCTGCGAAAAGATGGCAACCGTCTGCAAGGCGTCAGAACCCGGAAGAACGCAGTCGGCCTGAATGAACGAGACCACGTATTTGACTATCCCTGTGTCCGTAGTATGAAATGTAATTAGATTTGTCTTCCATTACGTCACATTTCAAAAGCCTGGGCAGAAACTGCGTACAGTGTCATTCTGTCTGAAGTACAACTAATAAATCTCCTCTGTCGCTGGAGAAAAAAGAATGAAGATCTAAATTAACTGTTTTTATCTCTAATTACAATTAGAAACCAATCTGCAAAAACAGATGGAATTTCAACAACCTCTGTCAGACGACTCATTTTTATTTCCATAGTAGCTCGTTCACGAGGTTTGAATTTCCATCTCGTTACCAGGAAATTTTACATCTTTGGAAACAATATCCCGACGTAATCAGTAAACAATGACGTCATCAGCCATTATCTAATCGTGTGGGTCCCCCGTGGAACGATCACGTAGGTCCCAGCATAATAACGTATTGACAAAAATGTTTATTATTTCACGGCTCAACACACACTGCCTCGCGGTTTTTGTAGTTTCATACAATTCTTTTCCGCTTTGAAACTACAAATTCTCATCTGGCATACGCCAACAGACGTCTAGGATCAGTGGCGGTCTCTTTCGAACACGGGTTACATAAAAGGCGGGGATATTACTTAAGACTTATGACTTAAAGCGACTATTAACTTCTCAAGGACTCTGATCCATGAAGCCAATTATTTAACGGTGACTTTCAGCTGCATACATTACGTAGCTTTAAATGGGAAGATGGCTGAAAATGGTAAATTGGCGTAGGCCTGCAAGTCATAATTTATTTTACAGTGCGTTCCCAGTATTTTTCTCAGAGACCAAGGGAAGGGTATAAATTATGAATAATGACGGGTTTCAAACAGTGGCCCGTGCTGCTGTTCCAAGTGTACGGAATTTCAGTAAGACTTCACGACGGTTTCCATCAGAACGAAACATCAGTCATTGCATTGCAAGTCGTTGCCTGCCCATCAATAAAGTACATAAGGGTGGTATGTAATTATTTCTTTAGAGATAATCGCCTTAATAGCTTTGCCGTGCAGAAGCAACAGCTGTCACACCATAAAATGAATCATCGGCTGTTCGTATGACAGTGTGTGATTACATTCAATTGTCTACATGACAATATATCAGCGGTACAAGGGTTAGAAACAGGAGACAATTTTTTAACAAAATACTGTACAAAGTAAAATTGTGGAAAGCGATACACAATACCATTTTTCAAACGACGTGGCCTCACAAGGTGATCTGTTCTATAAATTTTTACGTCACATTTTGCGTTCCTTACAAAGGCTGGGCGCAAAATGACAAGTGTCAATGAATGTGACGTCAAACGAGATGTCGGTGAAAGTCAGATAATTTGTTTCTGAATAGAATTTTGGTCCAACTTCAGATAAGATTAGTTTGTGTTGGTTAACGATTAAAATTACACCAACTCTATTAATTTAAAGAAGTAAGAGCTGGACATTACTATTCTTATTCTGTTTAAAACAGCCTAGTCTAAGAATTTTTGTCAATTTATCTACTAATTTTACAGTTTGAACACTTAACATGTAAATATTATAAATTCAGTTGTCACAAAGGAAATATTTATTCGTACGTTGTGACTTTGGCCAACTATTTTAATTTCATATATTATCCATTGGATTTAATCTACGAAGTTCGTATCATTCGTTTATTTAATGACGTTTTATTATCTACACAGGTCGTCGAATGAAAAAAATAACTATGAAGATATGGAAAAGACACTGAAGGAAGAGGTAGCCTCCCATTCTAAATTTCTGTTCCCTCTCGAGGTACTGAGATTACTGACGGAACTACTTCAGTCAGACAGCAGTTCTCAGGGCTCAGACGTTTCGAAAATTCCGTAAATTTTGATATCAATACGTGCATCAGCATATTTTGCTGCAGAAAATTACACAAATCAAAAAAACGCATTCAACATCCAGAAAAGGGGTAATTAAAAAGTTCTTCTCTATCACTTGTGTTTGAAAGAAATGACGGGTCGATAAGAATCAAAATTCAATTCATCCAACAACACCGAGCCAGATTTTACCAGAATCCACTTGGTACATTCGAACGTAACACACGCGGACAGATAGACCTTATGAGAATAACTCATATGATTAGCCTCAGTGATAAACGAATAGTTTATATTTTAACGCGTTTTACAGATGTTACAGACTCGAATGGCAATCCGAAACACAGAGTCATCTGTTGACATGATAACGGGTTATAAAATCGGTCGGCTTCTAGAGTTTTGTTGTAAGCTTCATCGTAAATATTTCATAACAAATCATTTGGTGTTGGGGATGGGCAACACGTTTCAACCTTGTGTTGAATACAGGAAAATAAACACTAAAAAGGTTTCAACACTCAATACACGAAATGACCACACCGGCAGTAGTTCTTTGATTTGGTAGTTATGAATTATAAAATGATGCAAGAACGATAAGGCGTTGATTTGCAGAGCACAATGTCGCCATGTTTATGACTGTAAACACACATAACAAAATGTGTTCAGTTTATCTCCATAAAACGTTTCAAATGCCTAACCCCAAAGAATCATTAATTACCTTAACCAGACCGGAAGTTAAATACAAATCTCGGGTTCGATTTCCGGCGGTGCCCGACTTTATAACTTGTGTTGGGCAAGGCCGTGGTCTAGGCAACACGGAGTTTTCCTCCGTGGCATCCCAACAATTACTCCATTCACACACAGAAGAAGGCAATGGCAAACCACTTCTGGATCATCTGCCAAGAACGTATATGAACAGGTCCCAGTCCGAGAAAAGGATGGAAGGATCCTGTTCATATGGACCTGTCGTCAGACAGAACACTTTAAAAAAAAAACTCTAATGTATATGAAGACCTTAAACACGAAGAATTGTTTACTCCCACCTCAGAAGTTTATATGGTTGCTGTGTTGTGACTATTGATGGTACGAACATAAAAGGCGGACAGGTATTGTGGCCGGAGCACACCTATTCTGATAGCCATAGTCAGGTTTATAAAAGTCAATCAATATATTGTATACATATTAGGAAGGACAGGCATCCGGATACAAAAAACGTACGTATATATTACCTTGTAGAAAGTAGACAGAAGGAACAAGTCACTCTGCGCATTAAGGTGATCTAAAGTTGACCATGGCATATCGTGTTTGATCAACCCAACTCCACACAAAATTACACACAATAACAAAATCACTGAATGCGTAGAGAAAAGAGGTTAAAAGCGAGAGAAAATCAGATAATTTGCCTTAGTTTGTTAATAGTATCCTATCGTGTTTAGTTTTAAGCTTTTACCAAAGAGACAAAATAACACACACATATTATATATATGTATATATATATATATATATATATATATATATATATATATATATTTGAGTAAAAATGAAAAAAAGTCAGGCCTTATTAGTTTGTTAAAAATGAGATTTTATCATTTGTTTTCAGTACAAAAGAAAGGGGTTTTAACGCCATGTCACATTTCGAGGAGGGATTCTGATAAGCATGCAAACATCGGCCACACGAAATGCTTTTCTCCTCTTTACAGTCACGGCGTAGTTAAGTTATCAGCTGTTTCTGTTTCTTCTTGTGTAGTCAATATTGCATTTAATTAGCTTATTTACTTGTTTTTATTTGTGGTTTATTGGATATCATAACGATTCGAATAAATCTATCGTTCTTAACAAACTCCCATTATGTAGCCATGACGTCAGTCTACTCTTTAACAGTTCAGGTAATGGTTACGCCTAAGGATTTTAGACGTCAAAGTCACGAAAACCGAAACTATAAAAGTTCTAGTAATAACAACGTAAAATAAATGCATTTCTCGAACTTAACGAATTCCCATATTTGTGCCACGTCGCCAATATTTTAACCACTGTGACGAGGGTTAGGGTCAGACGTAACATTCCAAATTTGAGAAATAAGTTTAAGATCGCCGTGTCCTAGTCTTTGTCGTCGTAGCCTCAGTTTGCGCTACACGCGGATTTGCAGCCTCAGCAAAATTATACCGAGATAACAAAACTCTTGAGTTCTAGGAAAATTATTGTTACGTATGTACTTCAGCAGAGGTAGGCACATGGAATAAAGTTTCCAAATGATGGTGTGATCTCTCCACTTGTACCACGAACGTAGTATTTTATTTCATCCGTTACCTTCAACATAGAAGTCTACGCGCCTACATATCTTGCAGAAATTATGTGTCTTCTCAATTTCGCTTTATATATTCCCTCCTTCCAGAGATGAGTGACTGGATATACGAGGCGCGTCCTCAAAGTAAGTTTCCCACTCGTCCCACAGCTAGCAAACCTTATATTGCGCGAAGCGACTGTGCGTACGTGATAGAGCAATGACGTAGCATGGCGCATGCACTAACGGAACTTCCCGCGTTCTCACATTAGCATCGTTGCAGCTGTTGAAGATGGAGGTTCTTATTCCAGCTCCCGCCGACTGTGAAGTGCGGTCAGTGATAACGCTAGGCCGCACATGGCTCGACAGACAGCAAGTCTCCTGCAGGAGTTCAGCTGGGAGGTGTTTAATCATTCACCCTACAGCCCGGACCTCGCTTTCAGTGATTTCCATCTTTTCCTACACCTCAAGAAATTCCTGTCCGGTCAGCGTCAGCGTTTTGAGAATGACAGAGAGGCGGAGATGGTTGTCACACAGTGGTTCCAATCCCAGGCGGCAGCCTTCTACGACACAGGTATTCAAAAGTTGGTCCCACGGTATGACAAATGTCTCAATTCCGGTGGCGAATATGTTGAAAAATAGCTGGACACATGCTGTATCTGTTGCAATAAATATTTCCATGAAATTGTGTTTTGTTTCTGTAAACGGCCCCAGGGAAACTTACTTTGAGGACGCGCCTCGTATTTAATCTAACTCAAATGTACCAAATGACCACAAAATACCGACTTAATTACGGATAACAGTTTGATATTCGAAAATCTTTCTTTGTCGTGTAGGGCGTACATTTGAATAAAACTCCCCCTGAACAGACACACCGCTCTACGTCATAAATATTTTAACATTGCGTCTACCACAATAATTCAGGCACAAGGTAGATAAAACGAAAGAAAATATATCTTATTTGTTTATGATAAAAACATCTCATCCTGAGTAATTTCATCATTCTAAAAATATCAGGGCAGAGTCGACCGTACGTAGTGACCTCGTGGGACAGTCAGTGGGTGGAGTTTGGTCTCCCAAACACTAGGATCGTGGATTCTGCGTGTGTGTGTGTTGTATGTGTCGCTTTGTACTCGTCAACTGTCCAAGAAGTCCTACCAAATGCCAACCCGACTCGTAATTTCAGAATTTCTTAACAGGAAAAGTCCACACAATCCGCAAAAGCTGCCTAAGGGCAAAGGCAGTCGGCTAATCAATTCACTGAATGGTTAACAGACCAGCTAGACATTTAGTTACGGTTAATTTGACGGGAATATTTTATTCATAGTCCGTCATTCTGAGGGGCGGCCTATCCAATGTCCATTATCACGCCGGCTCTCAGAACTCTGAAAAACAGAAACGCTTGGCGCAGGCATTTCCATACGGCGGGTGTGGAATATCTCATATATTATCAAAGCTTCTGGTCTGGGGCTGCCATAGGACTAATCCATCATACCGGCAGTGACGGGAGCCTCGTTGCTGCCCTGATTAGACTCCGCAGTTTCCGTGACGGTAATAACTGAACCTTCCACCCTCACATGACCAGGACCTGCAATTGGAGAGAGGGTTCTCTTTTCCTACAGCGATTCACTATCTCACCCTCCCCCGCCCCCGACCAACATTCTCCAGTTTCCTCTGCCATACACCAAAGTAGCATTTGATATAAGCTACATTCTATTATATTTGCATACATGTATTTTACACCTAATAAACAGTTACCATGGTTACTAAATTACACGTTTGATATTGTAATTTTCAATTTAAAATGTAAATATTCATTGCTGTTAATTGCTGCTTTAGGATAAAGGTAAAAGATCGGAAATGCCGAATGGAACTGATGATGGTGTATGTACAACAGAATACAATTTGTAATTAAAACTAATTTAAATAATTATTTAATTCATCGTTTGAATATGGTTCCATAATGCCACCTAAGCTGCAGTTATTATAATAAAAGTACTTTACAGGTAAAGAGATTTGGACAATGAAAGGATTTATTGATATTTGTAAGTGGTATGATTTACATGTGGATTAAAGCAATGTTCAAAAATATACGTTTGGAAGTATGTTACATGAGTATTTAAAAATTAAGCGGCAGAATTAAGAAATAACGTAAATTTGATTACAGTCATCGCAACGGTTTTTCAAGCACGGGAACTTTCCTACAAAGATTTTTTTTTTAGTGTTCTGTCTGACGACAGGTCCATATGAACAGGATCCTTCCATCCTTTTCTCGGACTGGGACCTGTTCATATACGTTCTTGGCAGATGATCCAGAAGTGGTTTGCCATTGCCTTCTTCTGTGTGTGAATGGAGTAATTGTTGGGATGCCACGGAGGAAAACTCCGTGTTGCCTAGACCACGGCCTTGCCCAACACAAGTTATAAAGTCGGGCACCGCCGGGAATCGAACCCGAGACCCCCAGGATTACAAGGCCAGCGTCCTAACCGCTAGACCACCGTGGCTTCCTACAAAGATTATGCAGGGAAAATTATTATAAGGATATGTATGTATAGCCTGCCTTTAAGTTTGTCATAAGGAAAATCTGAACATACGCAGACATAATTACAAGTAAATAATGTAAATTACTGCACTAAATAACCTAATTTCGGAAGTAGGCTTAAACCAAAGTCCTCCTGATGATGGAGAAAGCAAGCACCTTTATTATAACGTCGGTAAACGTCTACCAGAATAATCGGCGCTACAGCCCAGATGACAGCCACCTTCAAGTTCATCTCTGTGGGTACAACCTTGAAGAAACATACACTCCTTTATAAATAAGACCACATGCAGCAGAATTAGATACTGATCTGTAATATTTACCACTGGAGGGAATTTTCCAACGTTTCAGTACAGGCGCGAAACTCATGCTACGTTTACGCGAAACACCAACAACGCGAGGGGCTGCGTACGCATTCTACACACGCCACGGGCTAGGGGCTGAGCTTGTCCACCCTCTCCCTCTCTCTCTCTCTCGATCCGTGACCCGGTTTTTGCTGCATTAGGTATATCAGAAATTCCCAACTACATCGTTTCATAATGCACTGTGACCACAAATTAAAGTATAATCTAAAACGTTTATAACTTGTTATTCAGGTCACCAATTGGAAAACGAATTGCTTAACAGTGGCCCAACATTCAAGTTTTTGTTCATAGATGTTAGATTTATGGACCGTTATTTTCCGCTTAGAAAGCGGTGACTGGAATATCGTATTTGTACACGCTGAAACTTTTCCTTCTAAACTAGCTGCAGCAAGACTGAGGTAGAAGACATCCCACTGCGGAGTCATTTTTCGTTGACGCCACGTTCCTAGACGACCGGGTTGGCCGTAGTGAATGTATTGGGTGGTCGCCACGGTCACCTGAACTTAAACCCCTTCATTTTAATCCCTGGCGCTACGTCAATGACAAAGTTTACGTTTATCTTCCGGCACAATTCTTAAGGAAAATTCTATATAGAACCAGTGATTTGGTAATGAATGTCGATGAAGATATTTTACACACGGGACAAGACTTCGTTCAGACGGAGGAAATAATCGGAAAGAAGGGTACGGTGTTCCGTTACTGGTTTCTCTTTAAGCATAATTACACACGAGACGCGGTTCGTTGCTTTGTGCGTCGAGACGCCAAGCAGGAGGGGCGGGCCGGGCTATTGACCGCTTTGCTAGACGCGACCTGTGACCTTAATACATAAGGAAGGGGACTTTCTCCCGCAATCAGACTCCGCCTCAAATCCTGGAAACTCACACGGTAGTTTACAACTTACGAAAATTGCTTGTAGTACAGCATCCCCGGTGAACGACGCACATGTATCATACTATGGCTTCATCAAATAATATAAAAGGCATTCCCCACGACGACGACGACGACAATAATAATTAAAATAATAGCAAAATATAAAAAATATTAGTAAGAAATTGTAGCTGTTTAACCACACGGCATAGGCCCTTCATGATTGATCAGGCTTACTTCAGCTGAAGTAAATGGATGAAATCCTGGTAAGAAACAACTAATGCCCGTCTCTGGGCTGTTATGACCCAGTCTGATACAATTTAAATCCCTATAACCTTTGAGTATCCTTTTTAATATTATCACCAGAATTACATACTATACTCCTCGTTCTCCCACCTTGTCTTGAAAAGAAAAAGAAGAATAAATCAAGTTCTTCCAAGAATTTCTTGGAAATATGGTTCAGATGCTCATGCCTTAAACGCCGTTGGTCAATAAAATTATCAAAAATCTTTAATTTATAGTCCCATTTTAATGAATCGTGAAATTTTTGATTGGAATGGAAACAGACGACTGAACATTTTTCCAATACACAAAAGGTTTTGCTTTTAGCTGAATTCTCTATAAAAGAATTCTGTTGATTCGGTACAGGATTCTCATTTTAATCCAGTATTTCTGTTGTACCCTCTGGCGTGCCATGCAAGTACCCTCAGGGCTACAAGTACCACACTTTAAAACAGATGCTTCGCCACATGCAGAATGTCAACGCGATGTGTATAAAAAACCTCGTAGCAAGAAACATTTAAATGCTTTTTTTCACGTATCCGACATGAGAACGGGTTCCGTGCGGAGAAAGTCGATGTCTTGTATTCGAGAATCCCCGCAGAGCTATTGGCTATCAAGAAGTAACGTTTTAGTGACTTTCCTTAGTCTGTCCTGACTAATTATTATATTAACAGGAGAATATTTATAAGTGTGTATCTTTTGTGCGTAATAAATTGCTATAAACGTTTCCATGGTAATGCTATAAAGGGCTTTTCGACACTGTGTGGTAATGTTTAATAAACAGTATATTTATGCTCAAATTACTCAACTGTTACATATCTACAAACAAAGAAATCAATTAACTTCGTAAATGTGCACCGACAGTTATACAAAAATTTAATCTAAAATCAATCCTCTAGCAAGTGTCTACACGTAAATTTCATGTAGTCATATGCAACAGTCTCCAAACAGGAAAAATCCTGTTTTAAAATACCTGATATTATTAGAGTACATAAATCAAGAATGAGATGGATAAAAATTCTGGTCCACGATATCGAAAGGAAGCTGAGATTTCAGGTTATAACTGCTGCAAGTATGACTGTATTCTAGGATTTTACACAGTGTAGTTTCGTAGAATCGTCCTTATGATAGAGTCTACAAGCACCTCTGAAACATCCTCAAAGAAGGTAACTTGGAAGACGCAGACACAGATGGTTCTAAAACTGATCTTAGGAAAATTAAATGTGAAGATGTGAACTGATTTAGACGTATTCGTGACCCGTAGAGTCGTGGGCTCTATTAAGCACGAGAATGAGTCTTATGGTTCCATTAAGCAGGGTACTTCTTAAAACAACTTAAGGGAGACTTTATCATGAACATTGTTTCTTTGTTTGATTCTTGTTAAGATGATATAGTTGCGTCATATTGTGAAAATATATATTTAATTAATTATTCTTGTCCGTCTAATCACAATTTAAAATTTAAAAATTAAGATAATTAAAATATCATGTGATATTCCTATCGAAACATTCGATTTAAGAAAAAGATGTTCTAAATGTAAATCGAATGTTTCGATAGGAACATCACATGATATTTTAATTATCTTAATTTTTAAATTTTAAATTGTGATTAGACGGACAAGAATAATTAATTAAATATTGATTATTGTTGTTACCTTACAGACATTTAATTAAATCAATTACACAAAAACACCGTAACTGGAAGTTGATCTCATTCATCGAATATAAGAGAAAAAGGAATAGAGGGAAGATGGGTGGATAATGATGACCCGAGGGGGCAGAGGTTAACTATGAAAAGCTTCAGTTATTATTTCAGGAGCTCCGGCCGAGATTCGAACAGGGATCGTCTAGAATTATAAGTCAGATACGTTACCACTTCAGTTAATCTGATCCTTGCAATGCAGAGAGAAAGAAATTAAGAAAAGGGAAAGAAAGGAAAATAGAAGGAAGGGTCTCAAAACCCTTGATGGGTCTTTCTGTTGCAGCAAGTCTTAGCCACCGCAAAGAAGTTTCTGACCTCTCAAAGCACACAAACAAGTCTCCTCCATCGGAAATCCTGCATTACTCATATTTGGCAAGCGCATTCTAGGGACGCCAGCCAGACCTGGCAGTGGCTTCGGAATTCCCGCATCAAAATTCCTTTTCCAATGTGAAACTCAAACATAAGAACTTGTGTTGCAAGGAATGTTTATATTCCTTGTTAAATATTTCTCCGTTTCTGCGTACTTTCGCCAGAAATAATCTATCGTACTTGGAACAGATTTAAGTCAGATACACGAAAAGAAACTCTCAATACCACCAACTAAATTTATTTGTTAGGAACACCACATACTTCTCTTGTAAATGATTTCGACGTACAACAATTTTCAGCAGAAAAAGTTAATCTACATGTTCTTACAACGATGAAGATGCCATTGGTGATATGGAATGCAATGCCGTATATACTAGACATGCACAGGTTGACAGCTGTATTCCTCCGAAATGCCGGTATACCCATGCCAGTCTACCAGATGTCACAACCCAGAAGAAATCCATTGTTTTCGCTGCATTTCCTATGTTAATTAAACATTTTTAAGCAAATTCAGCGCCTGTGCAAATTGCCCCAGTTACCATGGATACTACACGGCGACAAAAGACAGACTATTTTCACTTATAAATGCAGCAGACGGTGCAAGTATTCCCCAGTCGAACATAAGGAGGCTCGGATTCTTTCCACTTGATTTGCTTCAGATGCTGTAACCAAAACGTGTAAGAAAATGTCATTCACTGCATTTTGGTGGATTTTAGGTGCTGAATGATTCTGGAGAGATTTAAACATGCAGATCCGTGTAAAAACACACAAAAGAAATACGGACATGAAACTGACGGACACTATATGGACATAGTACTTGAGAAATTGAAGTTTTGTTAAAAAATATTCAGAGGTATTTTATGAACTGTATGAACAATAAAGATATTCTTGCGTCAGATTCTTTATCACAAAATTCTTGAATGGATGGTTCAAGAATTAAAGTAAGGTAAAATTCTGAGGCTGTCTGTTGGTCTCAAAATGACTGGTGTCGCTTTCCACATTCTCGAGTGTAACCCAAAAAGTTGTTTTGATAACAATGGAAGTTCTGAAACTGTATCAAGTTTCTGTGGAGTCCAGCAACGATTATTTTGAGATTTCCAAAAGTGGAATAAAAACATGAAGAAGTAGATGGATTCTTAAGAGCGATATAATGTTACTTGTAAAGTCTAACAAAGATGAAAGACTGTTCCAAATGGAAGGTGTGTGTGTGTTGACTTTTCTTTGAGTTTTCTTCTACAAAATGTGCAACATGGCGTGGCGCGAAATTTATGTTTACATCTCTGTATAACAGCGATAAATAAGGAACCATTTAAGTGAAATATAGTTAGGATATAGATCATAAAGTTAACTAGTAAGTTAAATGGACCACGATTTTTATATAAGCACAGCAATTGTGCAAGTATTTAAAGTTATGTTTTATAATATTCATGTAGTCTGAATATACATTTGCTAATATTTTGCCCTGAAATAGATCACTATCACTTTATACGCTCTCTGTAAACAGCTAAAAGCGTTCGTTATTAAATTTCTTGCCATTTCGTCAGAACAAAACAGCACTGCAGTGTAATTAAAATGATAATGTGCAGCCTTCAGTAGCAGAATGTGTTCATATGAGAACAACGTGTTTGTCCAAAGAAAAAGGAACAATTACGTATCCCATATGCCACACTAATGGCTTGCTTTTACGTTGCAACGTCAGCTTCCTGTAGCGAATGGTATGAGAGCCGAGTTTTAATGTACAGACAACACATTGAATGGAAGTTTGTGGGTTAGCAGTCAAGAAACACGATAAAAAATATGTCTAGAAAATTGAAATTAACAAGTAACCTAAGAGCATTACTGTTTTCGAAACAAAACTTAAAAGAACTTGCCGTTGGCATGATATATTTTAATTTTCCGAAGGATTATTATGTATATTCTGAAACTACAAGAACTACTACTGAATGTCTCTGTGACGTTTCATCATTTGAATTTAAAAGGTTGAGAAGTAATTATTCTTCGCACTTGAAGCGTTCGCGGGGCAGAATGTCTTACTTGCCATATTATTTAAAAAAAATATATGAAACTGGCACTATTTTTTCTAAGATCTGTCGCCAGACTAAATGCCAAAGTTACGAAAAATGTTTTAAGTACGTCATTTATAATTTCAATACGAGCATGGTGTATGCAATCACGAAAAGTTAAGATTTATCAAGAAAATTAAGAGAAGTTAAGTCTTGTGGACAGTTCATACTGAGTTTAACGAAACTTGGTCACTAAATTTATATTTGTGTACGGACACACGCATCTGGCTAATGAGGTCAGAAAAACCTCCAAGTTTAAAAAAGTCCTTTCTTATTAGTTAAGTAAGACTGTTTCGCGGAGTAAGTTATATTAAGGCTCTTACTTACTGGAAATTTTGACAGAAATCAGAACAAGTGACAGGACTAAATCATATAAACACCGAAGCTGTGTGCGGACTGCGTTTCACGCGTGGCTGAACATTATTTAGGAAGGAAAGAAAAACCAATGAATATACGAATAAATTAATGAAAGACATGGAAAAGATAGGAGAACAGAAAGAAAAGGGACACAAAATGAAGCAGAATGAACAGAACAACTTCGAATACGATATTTAAAAAATACAATAAAATCTGGAAGAAAACATCATTTGAAATTTGAAATCTGATAAACATCTGACTAAAAAGTTGCATTTAAGAAATTATATTTAAGTTTATATAATTTTATACACCTGAAGATGGTTCTTTTAGAACCGAAACATGTCGTGTAAAAAGTGATATTCTAATGTAAATCGAACATTTCGATAGAGAATATCATTTAATATATTTTAAATATTTAAATGTTAATTATGGTAATATTTTAATATTTAATAGGAATTTTATTGTGATCAGACTGACAAGATTAAAACAAACAAAAAAAAAACAAATAAAAGGGAGGAAGTTAAATTAAACAAATAGATTGTTTAAAATATGTTGATATGATGATTAGCAATGTATTTTTCATAATTTTACATATTCAACACAAGATAAATTATATACTGAAGACTCATCCCTTCTGAATTATAAAATTCACCAAACGAACCATGAGTGCTTTTAACATTTCGCATGCGAAAGTGTCTTTTAATGCCATGATTTATCTGTTTAAAAATTAAATGAAACCTCTTCAAGTATTCGCGTCGAACTAATTGGCTGTGCAATGACATACAGACGTTGTTTAAGAAATAAGACATCATATAATTTCTTTCACATAAATATGAAAGAAATAAAATGACCTCTTATAAGGCGAAAGAGTAGAAACCCGCCCATTCAAACGTACAAGTCCTGCCATATCTTAGTTATGTATATGTAGGATGTCTGCTTATGAATAACTCATGCGCTATCCGCTTCAAAAATAAATGGAGACAAACTACGATCGTGAACGGAATTCTTTAGAAATAATTACATTTCTCGTGATACGAATTTCAGAAAACCTAGATTCCCTATCCAGAATAACAGCTCGTGTGCTATCTATGTGAATCCCTTGGCTTTCAGGTACGCGCTCATAAATCTGTTATAAATATTCTGAGACGGGTTAGGATTTAACGGAACATGTTGCAACACTGACATCCAAAGTGTAATACTTTGGGGTCTGGTTGCCATGAGCAAAATTTCTCAAACGCTTGTGGATATTAAACTGCATTAAGCTCGACTGTTATTTTCGACGTCGTCTTGGTTATTTGTAAACAAACGCACGACGTTTCGGGAACTACCTGCTTCTCCATCATCAGTTGAAAGCAAAAGATAGGGATGTCTATTGTGGCGATTATCTTAGTTAAAGTAGTCATCTCTCTCTCACACATTCACAAAACGGCGGAGACAGATCTAGTTTTGGAAACGTTTAGTGTTCTTTAACAAATAACCAAGACGACCTAATATTTGAGGTAAATCTGAAAGATGTGTGTCTTCTGCGTTGTGATAGAAGTTTGCTGACGTTTTATAGGTCCTTGCTGCCTCCACCATCAGGGCGATGAATCATCGTCCTGATGATGGAGGAAATGTGGAACAGAATAGGGTCTCGGCCCTCAACAGTAAAAACAGAAGTTAGGCAACTACACCGCATTCCAATTACACCTCTGTGACAATAACGAAGCCACGGATTTTTTTATTCTCTATGACAGACAAGTGCCCCCTCGTTAAGGAGAATGAGACGCCACACAATCTCTTTCGCTCACACATGGAGACCGCAGATTTTGATGCTAAACTGGCTTACGTGATCCTGTTGGACAAGAAATTCAACTTTAAAACTCTGTATCCTGTTCGCCAGTGATTTCTGTTCTACTCCAATAATACTGGATAAATTCTAACCTTTGCCTTACGTAATTAGAATTGTCTAAAACGGAGGTGGCCATGACTTAAATTGGTCTATAGGACTAAAATTAAGAAAAATAAGTAGGAAGGATAGACGAAGAAGAATAGGAAGAGATGAAGAAAGCAAGAAACCGAAGGAAGGCGTAGCGGAAGAACACATGGAGAATACGGAGACATCGATATTTGTCTTCTCGGCTGTAACACTTGTTTGCAGAAACCAACGTTTCGGAGGAACATACTTCCTTCACCTTCAAGGCAAGTGGAGGAAGTATTTCTCCTAAATACTGTTATCTAACACACCAATTCATCCAGAAGATCAACATCGATATCTTCACCGCTATGAAAACCTCAATTCTTATAAGAGGAAGGTAATTTGTTTACGTCATTTTCTGACACTGTGGGTGTGGTGATCGCTCGAACAGTTTCGTGGATTTTCTCCAGAATCTTAGACGAATGTTGTCGAAACACCTAACAACAGCTTTGGGCACACGCTTACATTTATCCTCTGATCTGATTCGAAGCTAAGTAAACTTTGCAACTGATACAAGGCAATTAAACTACTTAGCCTAATATTACATTTCCATCTATGCCTAAATCTCTCCTAATGTGCCATCACTTTAGAAATTCCGACTGAAGGTAATCACGATTATTAATTTATTACGCATGCTATATGACCCGCCCATCTCTTCCTCAATTTAATCACATTTATGGACTAATGCTACGACGGTCCTCGCATAATTTTCTTCATCCTTCAGTTTCCACCCTGTCTTCCGGTACAAAAATATCCCCTGAACCCCTATCTCATATCCGTATCGTGAGAGATCAACCTGAATTTACCGTGATATAAAGTAATTAAAATGTCATTAATGCTTCCTTTCGTAGACTTGAAAATCCCATTAGTATCGTACAAATTACATATCGGTCGGCTACCCTGAATGTGAATCCAGATATAGGCTAAGGTCTGGCGTGTGGGAATTTAAAATGCGGTGTTAGTTACGCGAAATTAGCGTCAGGTTTCACAGATATCAGTTAAACAGAACAAAAACATTGCAACATGCCTGTTACACCCACGCCCAGTTACGGTAGTGTAGCTGATGTTGCAAAGAACTTGACAGGATAAATTTTAAAGTCAGTGACAATATTAGTAGATGACTTGTTATCATGTCACCGCACTGATTTCCTGCATCAAATAATAATAACAATTAATTTACAAAGTGTGAATTAATATAGTTTACGCAGCCGCGACGTTATTAAGTAGGATTTGAGGTTCTCACGGCGGTGAGTATGAAGATTTCTGTCTTCTGGGTTGGAGCGCCGTGTAGTCTGGTCGATGTTTACCAATGATTCAGAGGTCCTACTGCCTCCATCATCAGGGCGATGAGTATGAAGATTTCTGTCTTCTGGGTTGTTGCGTTGTGTAATCTGGTCGATGTTAACCAACGTTTCAGAGGTCCTACTACCTCCATCATCAGGGCGATGAGTATGAAGATTTCTGTCTTCTGGGTTGGAGCGCCGTGTAGTCTGGTCGATGTTAACCAACGTTTCAGAGGTCCTACTGCCTCCGTCATCAGGGCGATGAGTATGAAGATTTCTGTCTTCTGGGTTGGAGCGCCGTGTAGTCTGGTAGAAGCTTACCGGTGTGTCAGAGGACCCTGCTTCCTCCATTACCACGGCGATCGCACTCCTCAAGACTGCTGGAACGCACCTAAAATTTTCCTACTGAACTTTTAATAGTTTACTCATATTTTAAAGCTTTGTCCTTTGTTATATTTCATGACTCAATAGCCTTAATATTAATTTATTGCACAAATTAATTAACCGTTGTATGTAGCGTTTTGAAAATTGAATTTATTTAAATATTTAGCATATAGAGACAAGATTTAAATAACATGAGTTCAATTTTATCTTCGTGGGTAAAATATGTTCGCACCAAAATTAAATCAGGATTATAGCTTTCAGCGTACACATAAAATACAATATTTCATCCTTATTTGTTGGTCCATTTCAAAGATAAAACGCCCAGAGGAAAACAATCATGTCACTACCCTTTCACGGCACGCTCTTTGAGTGAACAGCGCGTAACAACGCGGCCTTCTGGTAGAAGAAAAGAATTTCATTCAAATGGACGATGATTTCCTCTGTTGTTGTTACCATCCATTCAGATTTACGTCAACATGTGCCTCTCGTCTAATCAATTGCTCAATTCAAATTCGCTCGATTCTCGTTTGTTTGGCTGTGTCAAAGACAGATTTCAAAAGCAAATGAATATCTGTTATTTGAACCACTTTTGTTATGAAGATATCATATGAGAAGAAAGACAGAACATGTGGAATAAAAGAAAGGAAAATAAATCATTCTCAAAGGGGAAGTAAAAATAGAAGTTATCTTCATACGTTTTATGGCTATTAAGAACTTGTCTTTCCACTCTACTTTAAAAAAAAATGAAAACTCACGGTCTTCCCTTTTGGCAGTCGTTGAAGCGTTGAAAAGCTGGAATATTTGAACCAGGTCTTCATAAAGGAAATGGCGGGTGGAGGGATGCGAGACTCTATTACGTCAAAACGTCACATTTTTTATCCCTTTATTTCTCCACCCTTATTCTTTCCATTTTTATAAAATAAAGTACTCTCGGCTGGACGTAGAAACTTTTACACAGGCCTTTGTTTGGAACGAAATATCTTTAACTCTGGGATCTGCTGAACCATTCGGCTCCTCGCATAGTTCGATGACTTTCGACGGTGCTAGTTACTAGAGTGACCTAAAGAAGCTGATAGTTTCTGTTATTCAAGTTCACTAAATCCATCCACTGGAACCTACCCCAGGCAAAATGAGTCCATGTATAATTTGAGTTTTTCATAGCGGTGAGTATGAAGATTCCTTCAAGTATTTGAAACGTTATCAACTATTTGAAGTACCAACTCCAACAAGGTAAACTGATACTTATTCGATATATTACGATTACGAAAACTATTATGAAAACTGACTTTATGATCGATTTTAAGACGAAGATTTGCAAGGGTGGGGGTGTGTTTAAAAAGCAACCAACCACCTTCGGAAGGGGTTGTTTGCGTTTTAAAATCTTGTGTAAGACACTAAACTAACCAACCTTCGGGGGGGGGGGAAGTTTAGTGTCTCATTCAAGTGTTTTAACCCTTGAGTAAAAAAACTAAACTAACTCCCTCGAATGGGTGGTTAAACACTTGCGTTTTAAAATCTTAAGTAAGAAACTAAACTAAAACACTTGTTTAAGTGTTCAAAACGCAACCAACCCCACCTTCGGGGGGGTTGGTTGCGATGTTGTAGTTCTTTACGTCGCTGTTCAGAGGCCAACTGTTCTTGTTCAGTCAACCTTTTACGTCCAGCCCCAGCGCTCTGTTCTAGTCATAACAATATTTGTTTCTTAGATAGGAAAGGTTGGAAAAAAAATGTTCTAAACTTAATGTTATAATGTATTCCCTGAATTTAACCTGCTCTTAATTTCATAGTGAACGCGAATTTGATTTATTCCTATATTTTCCAAACAAATCTACTTGAATAAACGACTCGCTAATACAAATCAAAAGATTTCTTATCGCACCCAGCTATTTGAGCGGTGTAGTTTAATCTGTTAGCATTTTTAAATAACCACTGAATCCAGACTACACTTTAAACCATTAATCACACACCTTTATTCAAAGTCAGCGTGGAAAGGGCACATTTTTGTCCACGAACGCGTTTGTGGAAAAACTTTGAAGACCTGTATTAATAATTTTTAAACACGAAATTAATGTATACACTTGAACATTTCTGCTTCAAAATACTTGACTTAACCATCGCATCATGAAAAGGTTATCATCTCTGAGAACCTTCCAGAAAACTTTATACAGACAATTTCTTTACACAGCAGGATCAGAAAGCCTATACACTCTGCACTTGTTTGTTGGAGATCGTACTGCAATGTTCTGATTTACAATTTACTGTGGCAACATCTGGTTCTTCGCCTTGTCCTATGTTCGCTTCATCTCGCGATTGTTTTGTACTTAGTTCTAACAACACCTGTCGCCTAGCGACCTTTAAGCCTGCCCCCTAGAATCTAGAACACACATCTGCTGGCATCTCCCTCAAGTGAACACATCTATGAGAAAGTTTCCGTCACGGAACCTGGGTTCTACACCCGGCACTGTGCTTTGAATGAAAATGTTAATTTAGGAATTTATTATAAACTGAACTGTGCACTCAGTTAATGTACTTCCTTGAAGTACAACACAACTAACTTTATCGAAATCAATCTACACCGATGGTAAAGACAGTCAATATTGTTGCTGAAGATTCTGACAGAAATCTTCTTTCTCACCGCTGTGGAAACCTCGAATCATACGATATCGTTCATATGTCACACATTTATCCAGCCGGATTGTTCCTGTAAAGTATAAGAACAATACAAATTTTTGTTGGCGAGGCTACCACCCGCCCTCACAGTCCCTCACCCGGAGGACCAAATATTCCTCTTCGTCAGGCAAGGCAGACTCTACAGGCTCCATATGCAGCTATGCATACGCCGACATAGGCTTTGGGGGTGTTCAGTAAAAATCTTCTCTCATCACGATATTGCTTTTAATATTGTGATTATCGATTTTTACAAAATAGAAACAATTCTTTTTACGTAACACGTTAATTAATTTCCATCTTTGAAATGAAGGGAAGAAAAGAAGAAAATTCACAATCGTGTAGTGGTGATCGCTGCGTGGCTTCATTTACTTTGTATATCAAAATATTCTTACAAAATCTTGATGTATTGATATGATTACGATGGTTATTGTTTCTGTCCATAAAGAGTTTTTTTAACATTAAGGCTTCGACCGGGATGTTCTTTTGTTAAATCTTATGTGGTACCGCCTGATTCGATTTCTAATGGTTAAGTGAAGTGTTTTCTTCGCGGTACGGTCTGGATTCGTAAATATTATGAAGACGAGCTTCGGCTTCAAAGGGTTAACCAGCTGATTTTCGTAATGGTGAGGTGTAGTGTTTTCTTCGCGGTACGGACTGAATTCATAAATAATATTCAGACGATCTCCGGCTTCAAAGGGTTAAGGACTAAGGAACAGGAACACTGCACATTAAACAGAAACTAAGCAATACTTTTAGAAAAACATCTTTTCAAATAGAATTCTTTCACGTTTAGCTCTGATATGAAATTACTCAGCAGACTCATGAGTGAAATTGTCAAACCGACGTTCCTTAGACGCCCAGACACACGCTTATGACGAAATGTGCTCACTGTGTGCCGCGTAAGAAAATCGGACAAAGAGACACATAAGACTCAGAATGAAAAGAAAAATGCCCTGCAGGAGTACACAGAGGAATCCCCAGCAGCTTGACTCTGCAGCGCCGGCGTCCCTATTAGTTCTAATAGACGCCACACGGAGATAGAGGACTCTGCTGTAGAAGTGACACAAGTAGCAGGTTCAAAGTTTCTTTAAAACGTTCAGAATCTTGTACAAATCACTATCTTTTAAAATAAATATCAAATTTTCATTATCATTAACAATACTTATTCAGAAATTACAAATTATTACAGAGTTCTGCAACAGCTCAAATGTTACAATTGTTAACAGGAAAATCTACATTTTACCTTCGGGGCTTGTACCTAAAGCAGCAGGCGAGATAGGAACCACGATTTTTATTCAAATTCTTAGGATAACAGAAGTAAACAAGCTTTAGTGATTAAATTAACTAATAATTTCGCGGCCTGGATACAAGTGGTTCTGGGTCGGATGTGGCGCGCGAGCTGCAAGTTGGACCATAACTAACTATACATGGCTTACTGAAACCGAAGGTTCATCACCGAATTAACCAAAGCCCCCCACCGGACCCTGTCCTGGGCCTACAAAATCCAGTCTCCTTCAACTCCTATCTCCCATAGATCCCGCCTGAGATTATCCTCCCATCTACGTCTAGGTCTCCCCAGCGGTCTCTTCTCCTCAGGCTTCCCAACCAATACTTGGTGCACAACTCTTGTCCCATCCATACGCGCTACATGTCCCGCCCATCTCATTCTTCTCGACTTAATCACCCTGACAATGGGGGAGGAGTACAGATTTTTAAGCTCATCATTATGCAGTTTTCTCCATTCCCCATATTATGATAATATAAATATATTACGGAAGTCATCACCAACACACTCTTTTATTGTGGTGGGGTGGGGGCTGAAGGCGTCTTCAGCCATATTATGATAATATAAATATATTACGGGTATACATAAAGTAATAGATGGACTAATCATTATACTGCACTTTTGTGACACATGAACATCAGTATCGGGCACTGATAATGAACTGCTAATAATCGGAGTTTGTCAGTAAGGTATTCACATTATGTTAGGTTAGGTTGGGTTAGGTTAGGTTAGGTTAGGTTAAGTTACGGTAGGTTAGGTTAGGTTAGACCGTGTATATTGAACGGTATCCACTTTCCGCCCAAGGCGCCACGACGTGTTTAGTCCCTCTGATCGGCGCCGACTATCTAGTATCGTGCCCACCGTAATACAACGGGTTTGACGCCATTTTTGGCGTCACGACGTTCGGCGTCGGTTTTCTAATTGAATGTTCGCTGTCATCTGGACACATCTGATGAAAATGTGGCGTCATTTGAAGGCGTCGCGATGGTTGGCGTCGCGACGCCGGGCGTCGATTTCACAAATTCGCTCTCAACGTTATCCAAACTGGTTGAGACGCACACGTGTGATACAATGATGGTGTCGCGGCTAATAGCGTCGCGACGCTCGGCGTCGGCTTTCTAGTTCAGTATCTGCGGTTAGTTTGGCGTATTTCGAAGGCAACTCCATATCAGCGTCGCAACGTTAAGTTAGGTTCAGTTAGGTTAGGTTAGGTTAGGTTACGTTGGGTTAGCTAGTGTAATAAAAGCTAGCAGGTTAAAAGTGCGACTTATGAACATTTACAACACGTAGGCCTGATTTTCCCTTCAACCTTGTTAAATATTCATTATTCTTCACTTTTATTTACGTGTGTGAAAATTTTGTCACTCACAGCTTCTGAGTAATCAACACATGACTTTTTATCTCTTAGTTTCTGTTAAAATAATTAATGATATCCAGTGCGCACTCAGTTATCATCAGTCACGTTCAAAATATATTACACTACACACCTAAAAGATAAAATATGGTAAAATTGCAACTGCGATAACATAGAATATAAACCAATGAGAAGCTTCTGGTTTGCGAGCCATGCACACACCTAAAGCCGTGTGCGTTACAATTTTTAATTGTCAAGATCAAAGAAACAGTTGAAAGACGCGTTTCAGTTTTGAAACATCCGTCTCTTACACCACGAGAGTTCATTTGTATTCGAATGCGGTGGGAAGTTTCAGTAAAGATTCTTATACATAATGTCGATAAACATGACTGCAAAGATTCACGGCAGGTACAGAGAAGAAATTGAGAGTTATCTAGTAACAGAGATAAACGGAAGCCATAGCAGTAACATACTACCGACGTGTGAAAAGGATTTTAGGTGGACCAAAGTAATGATGACAAATTTAAGAATAAAGATTAAGATGACAGAAAAATGTTAGAAGATGGCTGTCGTCTCGGTCCTTACGCCATGTAGTCTGATTGAAGTTTATCGACGTTTCAGAGATCCTTGTTGCCTCCATCATCAGGGCGATCTTTAGACTAACCACCGTGAAAACGTCAAATCCTACTTTGGAAAATGTTCATTGCTGATTTAGTTGTTTAACATATCAAGTTATTGATCTAGGAAGGTTGTCGTAAGTGATAAACAGGTGATAATTTGGAAGATGATCGTGATTTACTTTAAAATACTGCACTGTCATTAATCTGGGCTGTCTGAGAAAATAAAACACTACAAATCTCAACCAAAACACCCGGTTATTGGGTCAGGATTTTCACCTGGGAACATAAAGTAGTGATAATATGATATCGTTATTTTTCATCAGCATTTATAACAAATTATCACCTTCTTAACGGCAGAAATTTATTCTACAGTTTACGGAAATGTTTTCTGATTCCGAGAGCTTATAGTTATGACTTGAATGTTCTTAGAAGGTAACTCACGCAAGTATCAAAATCCTGTATAAAAATGCTCGCCTCCATAGTCCAAAGTTGTAAAAGTCTTTTATGGAAACGAGTCACATTTTCTTGGTGCATGCGCTATTTCAGGAGCTCAGACTTGAGATCTCGGATTCGAATCCTTTCGAGTTTGTATTGTGTATGATCGATCGAACAAGAAATTCTGTCGCTCGTATTAATAAATCTTCTAAAATCAGGCTGTGACGCTAAGTAAGTGAAAGAAACACGTAGTTTCAGTCACGACTCCCTTTAATAAACAAACTATTTTATTCTCGAGTGTTTGATTCTTAGGTTATTTAAGAATGTCACTTCAGCTGTTGAGTATACGCAGTTAAGCTGGATGATACAGAAATGAATGAGCCGGTAATTGTCTGGAATAAAACCGTCGAAATCCATTTGCAGCTAATATTCTAGTGTTTTCTTGGCGAGGCTGATAAAGTGACATTTATCTATCTTTACCAAGGATCTTCACGGGATGATAGTTGGGCACAGATACATCATTTTCATCTTTGTTATACTCTGAGCTCCTTTAGTCTTTGATTTGATGCGAAATTACTATTCAGTAGGAAGTAGGAAGGAGTGACAGCCTGTTTCAACGCTGTTTCCTGCTGATAAATGACGATGATTCGAAGATAGAATGAGATGCAGAATGATAGATGGAAAAACGTGACACAGACACATGGCTTGTCTACATATATATCAAGAGGATTTCAAGTCTCTTTGCTTCAGCAACCATAAGACTCAAGTACGTAGTTCGAGCAGGAAAGTGTTAGTTACACCTGCAGTTTGAGAAATAACAGCAGAAAAGTGTTGGAATCATCTGTAGTTTGAGATGGACACGTAAAAAAGCTCTACATCTGAAAGATTTAAGATGGTTCCAAAACACAGATGTATCGGTATAAAAATATTATAGTATGTATTCTAGATACATATTACATATATCTAATGAACAAGATAGACAGGTACAAATTATTAAAATATTTTATGAGCGTACGGTTTGAGCAGAATGACATTTTGAATTTAAAACGTCGGCAAGGGATGTCAAACCCTGGGCCACACTCACCTAAGCTTATCGATACGCGGGCGTTCATGCTGTTATTTTTTTAGACTTCATCCATCGTTTAATACATTGAAACGAAGTCAAGACGTTTTAGGGGCAGGCTCTGCCCCCCCCCCCCCCCCCCCGCCTTCAGGCAATAAAACCTATTCTGCTGCGACCGCCAGAAGGGGATAATCCCAAACACTGGAAGACTTTAAGTAAACTGAAATTCGATGCTAGTTTATAAATCACAACAATAAATTAAACTTTTATGGCAGCTTATTAAAAATGCTACGAACTTTCAATTACAAATAGGTACACAATATATTTTTTTTTATATCTTAATTGCATCATGCTTGTGTTCCTCAATACAATACTTTTATTTTCCGTCGTTACACAAGCTTGTTGTTAAAAATCATATAAAATTTCACATAAAATTGTTACATTTTAAAATTGACGACATGTTTCGATATACAATTCTATCATCGTCAGGTCTATCAAAATTAAAATTAAAATCTGGTGTATCTGTTGCTCTGCTTATATTGCTTTTGTTTTTATCCGTTTTTATTACATCTCAGGCTTCTTCCATTTAATTTTGGAGACGCGCCTGGGTGCCTATATCTGCAAAATCAATTTTAATTTTTATATCGTGATTCTGGATACCGACATAGGAAATGGAATAATATTACTCTAATTTTATATTAAGGAATTACTCAAATATATATCGTATTACAAGCAATTAACAATTAACAAAGCATGTAACAATTTTATGTGAAATTTTATATGATTTTTAACAACAAGCTTGTGTAACGACGGAAAATAAAAGTATTGTAATATATTTTTCTATAAAAATGATTAATTAGTGAGATATCTGAAAACAGTTTTGCTTCAGTGATCTTTCAGTATCAGGTTTAAAAATCTGTTGTAGCAATCTGCATACTAACAAACCCCCCCCCCCCGGCTCTTCCCAAGTGTTCATCAGTCAGACGCGTCTTAGTTCTTGATTTTTATTAAGCTGAGCTGTCACTCACAGCGATAGTTACTGTCGAATACGGACGATATTAGGAAGACATTTTTCTCATAACAGGTAGCTATTTTTCGTGTATCAGAATGACACAAAATTATCAATAAATCACGCGAGCCTGTCAAAACACATCAGCGGGCCTCCGGCTGATAACTTCTGCAGTAGATGATTACGTATACACATCTGTATACACGGAAAAGGAAGTGTTACTGATTATTTAGGTACGGAAATTTTTTGTACGTAAGGGAATTAGGTTAGTAGTTAAGTTGGTAGAACGTGGCAGTAACAGGATTTCCCAAAAGTTTGGAATTATTGTTCCGAGGATAAACGTGATTGTTTCGGGAACAAAGGTTCCTGCAGTTAAGTCATTACGAATCAAAAAGCCATCTGTCGTGCGAGATAAGACACTTTTGATTTTCGCGTTGCGTAATAACAGCGGAGTAGTGCTGCGCCTGGCTGGGGGTATACAGGCGCGATGTTCGGCTGTTTTCAGTCAGTCTACCGCGGGACTTGTGACGGAGCGGTGCGCCTCGAGAGGGCAGCAGTGGTATCGTGTGCGTGCGGCAATATCACGTCTTAATTTCGTGTGGATTGTTTCATGCATGGTAAAGTACACCAATTGCCAATTTTCTACTGTTAGTAGTAGTTTTGCATAAACAAAATTAATTTATGTATTTTAACTTCATAATTATTGAATAATTCAATGTCTGGTGCATGAACGCAGAAATCAGTAGCAGATTTTGGATATTAATATTTATTGATCTTAGTGTAGAAAGATTCAGTAAAACCGTATTTTAACATTATGAAAATATAATTGATTAACACTTTCCCTGTTACGTAAGAGATGTGTCGTTTAAAACACAGACCTATAAATATATTATTTATTTGGTGTTTAATAACTTCCATGTTTTCGTTTTTAATAAAATAAATTATACTTTGCGTGAAACTATTCTAACATAAGAAATTCGTTACGGCATGAAGCCTACTCTGTTAGATGTGACTGGCTTAAACCACGGAAAAGGAAAATTTCTTGTGAGTATGTGACACGAGAGACGTCGTGCTGACAGAAACACAACCAGAGAAAATTAATAAATATCTTGCACAAAAATACTTTAAAAATAAAAATTTATTACTATTTGCAATATCCAAGAAATTTTTAAAATAAATATATTCTCTCTGATCAAAAAATTTTAAATATCTCATACTGTCTTTACAGCCATCTAAAAACATTCAGTTCGTATAAAAATGTTGATTAGATATCTTACGAGGATAAACCCACACACTACAGGTTAATATTAACAACTTGTATCTTACTATGGTGTGAATAAGCCTATGTCAACTGGATCGACGTATTGATAACTTCGGGGTTCTGTAAGAGCAGGAAATTTCTTGATTGGTTGAACATGTCTTCAAGTTTATTACTAATTAAATTATTATATTTTCTAACGGAAACGATTTCAAATAGATATTTAACTTACACTAAAAGGTCGGGTGCATCATATCACGTTATTTTAAGAACCGAATGCGATTTCACACAATTTTAATTCTAATTTTAAAAATAAACGTGCAAATATATAATTTAAACCCCATAAATGCATATACTAGTTTGTATACTAAAGAATTTATTCTAGGCACATGTTAAAATATATTTGAAACCTGTTTCGTATTACTGATTATTTCTGTGTCCCTTACTCCTTGTTTATAATAATCAGAATTACTATACTTATAAGGATACCTTTACTATTCAAAACTATGATCTTCCCACCAATGGTATAGACCAGCATATATTTTGTCTCAGGTTTACTGTAAAAAGATCATCATGTTTCCGGTTGATTCTATGTCGTAGCCTATTTGGGAAACCACCTCATCATTCATCAGACAGACTGAGGAGAGCTACTAGAAACTTTAGTCAAATGAGGCCTATCTGATAACACGTCGAGATTCGATTTACTTATCATTGCATTATTCAAGCAAAATAACGCAAGATTAATTGGGGAACACGAATTGGTAAACATGTAAAAGAAAGTGGTTGTGGACAGTGTAGATTCCGAATATCTCAGATATGATACAAAGTAGCACATAGAGGATTTAAAACGGATCCTCCTAATTTATATTTAGAGCTTTACCAAAACTACCTGCGATATACCTTATGCCTACAGTAAGACTTGCCAAAAACGTTTGTTATATTACCTGTTTCTAACATGCTAAAAAAACCCTCTAATTAAAATATCGTAACTGCGTACCATTAAACGTGCTGTTATGGGACACTGTTCTATTTTCTTGCTATCAAAGTGTAGATTTTTAATAGCTTTTGTAACAGAGGCAATTTGTAATTTGCATATTATACAAGCAAATCTGGGGGAGCCCAAACTCTACCTAGTCTAAAACTGGGGCGAATGCTTTAAATTTGGAACATTTGCCAAACTCAGGGAAGCGAACAGACCACTTGCCCATTGCAACACTTGATGGTTGTAAAACGGTACTCTGCTTTTACGACCGTTTCCTTATTGTAATTATATTAAAGCGCGAATGCCAATATAATTTTAACACAAAACATCTATTCGCACGTGATGCTATAGGTTTTAATGCGTTCGTTGAAAAAAAAAACTGCCTACATTAAACGAAGGCGTGTTATAGGTATGTCCAAAACTACATGCCAGATTTTAAAATATTACATATCTCGAGGGGATAGGGGGGCTACATCAAAATTTGTATTTAACTTTTATTCTCTTTGGATAGATATATAGCACATAATTTGCAAGACGCTCAACTCGAAGTTTATCTTTTTGGTGAAAAATTACTCATGTCAGGAAATAAGCATATAAATGAAAACACATTTCTTTAACATGTGAAACTCTTATGCGGCGTACATTTATCAAAATATAAAGAAAATGTACTTACTACTGTACACAGTGCCTCCTGTAGCGCGAATGCCCTTTGAAGAACAGATCTGCATCTGTAACAAATGAATATGAAAAATGTGAGACATTTGACTCGTATTTAGCGGAGAAAATTCCTGGAAAATTGTGGTGAGTCAATCAGAATAACTTTTTTTTTTAGAAATTTTAAATAATTTAACTGTTTTGTTTCAAAGTAAATACTCTTTGTGCGTTGTGTAATTTATAAGACCGACTGTTATTTCTACAGCCTTGTCTCGACTTGTGATGTTATGTGGTATCATATGGGGTATTGTAAAGACATTTTGAAGGAACTTGTGTATCTAACACCTACTGTGGGAATGTGAAAAGCTAAAGGATATTTAAGATCGCAGATTTAATAAAGCAGTGTTGAGTATGCGTGTTACGCTGTGTTAAGTGTCTTTATAATGCAGTTAGTTCGTCTGCTAGGGGACTAATCAATTAGTGGAAAACGTGGTTCATTCTTATGTCACCCACCAACTCTGAACCAAATTTCGTGACTTCGAATGACATTGGAAAATAGCGATGTCGTGGTCGGTTTAAAAATATACTTGATTGTCCTGGAGTAACAGACATGGCATTAGGTAACCAGACCGAGCTTCGAAACGCTAACCTCTAGAACACAAGTTCAGAGGGTTATGGACACACAACCGGCTCGTTATAGTGAGGTGACATAATATTTATGAAGATAATAATGATCAGAATCTGTGGGTATAACGTGATCACACTAAGCAGATAAACATTGCAAAATAGGTCTATTTAATGACGGCCATTTTCCTATTAGTACTCATTTCGATTACTTAAAGCTGTGTGCGTATTCTCAAAGTACATTATCTGGCATTCAGGAAACAGATGTTAAAAGAGTCAAAGTTCCTGTCTTATCTGTCTCGGAATGTGATACAAAGAAGAGAGTTTGTTACACAAATCAGACATTTTTATGAAGCAATGTTCTCTTGGCCTACAGCCAATTCAACGACTTAATACAACTACAAACTTGGTTAAGAAGCTCTATTCAGTTGAGTGGCTTTTCCACTGGTAATCAATGGTTATTGCGGGTTAGGAAGCCTGTACTTAGCCTAACCCTAGCCATAAAGAAAGTTTTGAGGACAAAATAAATTCTCCTTTTGTTTGCGTCCGTCGATGATAACTCATGATTTACATTGTTCGTAAGTAATATACTCTTTCTAAAATGTTTTATATAATGGATACTGTTAAATAACAAACTTATAATACCAAAAATAATAGAGATATTTCTTTTTTAGTACTAACAAATCAACATACATTTGAGCAACACATACACCATATAATCAACTTCCTAACCCATTACTTATCATTATTTTCACTATTTTTCTTACAAGTTATTGTCATTCCAGGTACCTGCTTTACTTATTAATCTCTCACTTCGAACAGGCAGTTTTCTGTGTCTTCTTAGAAACTATTTTATAGTCACAATTTAAAGAAGTCTCTCGACTAGCCGTCTTACTGTACTCAAGGGAAGGAATATATAATTCTGTCAAAGTAATACCTGATGATACAAATGTAGCAATAATGGCAAAGTAGAGTTACAGTTAAACTACACCCGTCACTTAAGCAGAATTCCACTAAGGAGTATAGGAAATGTAAGAGTATGTTAATTTGTACGCCAGACGAATAAATAATCTTCGTAATCTGTTACCGAATATCTGTTGCGTCGGCGTCGGGTCGGTAGGCGTCACGAAGCTTGGCGTCAGGTTGTCAGCGTTAAGTTAGGTTAGGTTACTTTAGCTTACGTTACTTCAGTTGGGTGAGGTTAAGGATTATGTTAGCTTACTTTGTGTTGGGTTTAGTTTAGGTTATGATAAATAAAAGTTTTTAATTAACCATCTTGCGATGCAGGGCTTTTGCTTACAAGTGCCCTACGTTATAGCGCATTAACGTCTCATCTGCATAATTTGGTATCAATCTACAGCCTCACATTAACGATAAAATTAGAATGGCTTGTTTAAAATCGCAGATGCCTATGGGCTATGCCCTTTTAGTCAGTAATGTACGTGACTGCGACCCAGTATATGTTGCAATATTGCTATCAGTGCAGAAACCATAGTAACAGTTTGCTGTTATGAACACAGAGGTAATTTGAATCTCATTCAAAGCTCCTGTAGATTACTGCCTGTTATAACAAGTATGCCATGTATTTGTTTGCGAATCTCAGGTTCAAACACTGCACTGTATTACGGTAGCACTTAATAAATAATTCAAAGCCCTGGTAGATACCTGACTTTCAAGGCAAATGCATGTGCTTATTGTAAAACTCGTATGTATCCATTGTACAGGAGAAACAAACGACTTATAAAACCACTGGTCTGTTTCAAAAAGAAGTGTTATTTAATAAAATTTAAGCTCATATAAATAAAAAAATAAATTTATTTCCTGAAGTAAATTACAGCAGTTCCCTTATGGTTAGAACGCTAAAAGTTTATTACAGGAAATAAACCACGTTTCTCAACATTGCAACAAAAACATTCCTAAGAAATTTACTAAAGAATTCCTTTTCAACACTTTACAAATTTGTTGTAACAAAGTTCTGCGACTGCTTAGAAGCCTATTTTCCAACAGCGTAAGTAAAATGAAATTCAGGTTAAGAATATTGAGGATGGGTAAACAGTTGTTGGAGGTTATGTCTACGCCACAGACCGAAGCTACAAGAAGGAGTGCATTTGAATGTTAAATTAAAGGGGCGATAAATTATATAAAGCAAGAAACTGGAGCTGCTATCACAAGCTGCAGTCGGATTCCGGTACCAAAGATGGGAGGAAGGAGCAAGTGGATGGGACATCGGACGTGCTGAAGTGACGATCGGCTTTAAAATGTGTTAGTGCACAGAATCTTCTAGCAAAAGGCAGTTTAACTTCATGAGATGGCGATACCCCACTGAGGACCCAAAACTAGAACAATCAGTAATCAATCTCTCTGTAATTACTTACTAGAAGTTAAACTTTAGATGAAAAGGCACGAATGTACATATGTCCACCCAACATGGTTTTAGTGGAAAGAAGAGTTGATGAAGCGAGTTTCTCGATTTGGAATCCAGTAGGCATTGAAGTGCCTGTTGAAACAAGTCCAGTACCTGAACATTGGTTAACTCGCTCCAGTAATTCTTCTTTGCACTAAACCCGTGGGAACAAGCCCTTACATTTCAGTATAACGTTTAGTTTGAAGCTCCTTATAAGTTTCCGTTTTCGACTGAGTTCTTCACTGAACAGACGACCGTAAGTAACCACAGCAGTTACGATGACTCTAAACTCCGTCATTCTATATTTATTTATACGGTATATTTATATTTATTTTATGTTTTCACGGGTAAGGCAACTTAATGCCTGTATCGGCCTCAAATTCTCTTCTCAGAGTCTCCTTCGATGTTCTCCTGTACGTTTATAATTGCATCTGTTCCGTTTACTTTACCAAGAAGGCCATTCGTTCTCTTTTCAGCTGCAATAATTTAAAATACTAGGAACATTCGGTTTTCCAGGTATTTTGATATATATTTTTTGTTTCGCCGTGCGCTGGGTTGGAACCCATGCCAGTGTCTCATAGCCCTGCTTTAACAATGATCGAAACGAAATATTTCATAATTTCAATTATGAAGTTCCATTCCTGAATATTTATTCAAAGAAGAGTCTTATGCTTAAATGACGTAATATGTTCATTTGTGAAATCGTACTTTGAGACGTATCACTGTCAAATTCTAGTCATTAATAGTGTTAACAGAGTAAGGTCGTCGATTTTCAACTTCGTATTAGAACGTATTACATAATTAGGATGACCTAAATCATCTGGAGAGATTGGATGGAACTCAGACAGGCAAATCACTTTGTGGTGTGTTAGCCTACTGAACTACTCGGCTCCTAAATCAACTGTACATGTCGGAAAAGTCACTAAATTGTGTATTTATTTTTTTTGGACGCTGTCCACTGTGCGGATGAAAAATAGCACAGTCCTGTTTTCAATGTCTGGGAAACTGGCTGTGTCTTCGTCTGCAGGCTAAGAGGGAAATTCGCCAGAAAGAGCGATCTGTCAGCGAACAGGTCTGTGTATCGGCGAAAAACTACTTTCTCGATTAGAATCGCTGGTGATTTAACGAATACGGTGACAGGTATTTCCCAGAGTCTCCATGCAAATCAAATTTTAATTTGAAACAGACTGCGCCCGTTTCATACCAGATCCTTATCATCTTTCCCTGCTTACTTTATCACTCCAGATAAATGGTACAGAAAGACCCCAGTTGAAAAAGTGTTAAGTAATTAATATGATTTTTAACGCATGTATGTACCTTAGAACGTCGATTCGAAACATTCTTAAACGAAGCTAGTAAGAAGTTCTCTAGCACTCTGTAGCAAGATTGGAAATTTTAGGCACACATCAATCAGGGAACATTTTAATTCGTAGCATTATGAACATAATCACAATCCATCACCCTGCAATGGAGCGGCAGGGGGAAACTGGAATCTCATCTCACAGCTGATTAAATGCTTCAAGCCAGCAGAGTCTTCTAGTGTGGGGGGAGGAGGAGGGGCGTAAGCCACTGCAATCAAAGTTTTCGCGCTCCTCACAAGAGTCGGTGAGCCATCTCACTCTGCAAAGTTTCCCTCAGTCTAACTCAGAAAGCACTATAATTACTTTAAATTTTTCGACAAAACTGTCATTTTTAATTGTGTTTCTAATCAATCTAATTTCAGGTTTGGTTAGGTTTAGCGACTGGAAAGTTTTAACATGTTCTCGTATAGCAATACGATTTGAAAATCTTTACAAGTCTCCTTTGTATCTTACATCTCAGAAAGCAGGCACAATTATATCCATTCCTCCTTCACATATTGCCAACGAAATGACTGTGGCGACCCCAACGTTATCATGGTCTTCCTCTAAATTTCTCACTTCTACGTAAGTGCCATATGCTCCGCCCATTTTAACATTTTTAATTTACTAATTTTGTAGATGAGTAAAATTATGAAGCTCCTTCTTATGTTATAAATCTCCTGTAATTTACTGCAGAATATTGCAGGCTATTTTCTGAGAGCGCGGAATTGAAGTTTGTCACTTTAGTATCAGGGCTTTCTGTGTCCGAGGTCCGAATTTTGTATAAAAAAAAAAAAACAAAAAAAAAAACACATACCTGATCCAGTCATGACGTGTCGATAAATATTTTATCGAAACTATCTAGCGTATGTCATTCCTGTCGTTGTATCCTTTGCATTCCTCATGGCAGGCTGTAATTTAACACAATATTTCTATCACATGTGTACTTATTTCTATAAAATCGCAAGCAAATTGGGTTATCAAACCCAGAAGCTGGTAAGCTGTGTTACTGAGGAATAGATAAACACGTAATTAACTACTGGGTTAATTAATTGCGCATAATCTGGTTACAAGTAATAGAATTAGTTTGATCCATATTCCGACCAGCCTACCGAACGTTATTTGGTTACTACAGAATTCACAGCACGTTTGATTCACAAGTTCCTGCACCACCATCAGGCCACTTAGGTCAGTCGGATTCAGCAATACAGTACATGTATAGTCGTCATTTACTGAAAACTAGACGCGTGTCATGTATCATCACTTAGATGTTTCGATAACGTACATAGAGAAACATTAAAAATATAAACATATTGTTAAGATTGTGAAAGCAAGACAGAAAGGCACATCTGCCACAGGCTATGGAACACTTGAGGATTTTGTTGACACGATAACGAAACTTCAGATTTCATAAAGATTGCAGAATTTTCTGACTAGCTGGATGACAATTAGCTTCTCAGTAAGGACGCTGTTGCATGAAATTCGTGAGGATAATGAGCCCAAAAACTTTCAAAAATATCATTTATTGAGTACTGGAATGAAAACTTCAAAAGCAGTGTATACAATGTCTGTGTTTAATAGGAACTTAAGTTATTGGCCAGGAATGCGCCCCCCAACCAGTTTCCATGTTCTTTCTGATAACGCAGCATGTAATTTATATTTATGAGATTTCCGTGTCTATGTTCACTATATTTCATAAACAAATATGTTGTCACGTTGAGATGGAAGTGATTAGAGGGTTCATACTTCAACGACAACGTTCTTTCAACTCAAATAAGTCATTTTATCAAGTTGTTATTAATCTCTTACTAATGTCCGTAACTTGTTTTGACGTAGTAATTAGAACATGATAAAAGGGACAAACCTTTTATTGTAGTAACGTTTCAGTTTTATACATTCTTTGTAAATTAGTAAGTTAAAACCCTTAACTAATTGTGCTTATTCGTGAGAATATTTTATCTGCGAAACTAGTCTGCAAATTAAGATAAAATTTGGCATTTGAGGTCTTAAGAAAGTAATTTTCATTTATATCGACCGAGTACAGCGCCGACTTCACAAGAAGCTCAAATTTAACTTTAAATGTTTTCTCTAAACCTTCTCGTTATAAAATAAATTCTGTGTAAGCTGCAATTTTTATTTAATAATTTTTGATATTATTAGCAGCTAAACGAATGCAAGGAAAATAATTTTTAATTCTATAGAGTGCGATTATTTTTTAAATAAATGGGTTTTATATCCAATAATATATTTGCATCTGTAAAATACTAACGACAAGGCCAATGAGGTAAGCAAAGTCACTTAGAACACACACGAAAAACATCGATCTTTCAAACCAAAGTACAAAGTTCCAATTTTGCAATTAAAAATATATTTGTATCTGAGGTATGCTGCGTTAAGTGACTTTTACAGTTCCTGAAATGCGATAACTGTCGGCTCACTGCGACTAAGCCTTTCACTTGTTACAATTGGTAGGTGTTTACGTTCTCTCTACTGGTGTCATGAAGGAGAAAATACCATCTTCGTAAGATGGACGCTTCAAGACCCTCACAAATGAGATGACTCTGTCAACAGCTTGTATAGCACATTAGATAAGATTTCAGGTTCTCACGGAGATGATTATGAGGATGGCTGTCTTCGTGTAGTGTGGTAGATTACGATGTTATTTTTCTGGATTATGACACGTGTAGACTAGTGGGTACATACGAACGTTTCGGTTAAAACCCTGAGGATGGAGACATTATGATTCTCCGAAACGCTGGTATCTACCCCGAATCTAAACAGCGTCACAGCTCAGAATAACATCGTCATCTTGACCGCTCAAGAACCTCAATCTCATATAGTGTGGTAGATAATTACTGGTGTTACAAAGGACCTTACTGCCTCCATCATCAATTAAGAAATGTATGTTTACGTATTGGAAATGGTGTTACTTCACATCACGATGGACACAGACAAACCTTCGAAATTCCACTCTGCTTTTTGGGTTGAAACAAAACTGAAGCAAAGCTGTAGCATGCAGATTACTGTGTCTACTCTTCCGAGTTACTTCTTTAAACCAACGAGCTATGTTGCTTTCAAGTCGTTTCTACTTCCCTGCGTGCATGTACTATCAGTGAATACAGACTACATCTCTTTACACTTCAAACGAACCTTTTGCAGCATCTCGAAAGGTCAATCTTGGGATATGAAACGAAAGAATATCTTTCTGCTGAACATAGCTTGCGGCCTTTGAATGTTATGTGCGTGCGTGCGTGAGAGGTACTCGTCCACTTTCGCAAAAATGTATCACCTTGTTTGATAAAAGAATAGTTACAAAATAAGTTAAATATTTTAATTTTAAGTAACTGTCGTCGTTTTAAAAGACCACACAGGAATCGTGTCAAATAGAGGTCAGACATCTGGAAAAAAAAAATCTATATTTTATGCGAAAGGTATGTCGTTTAAAAGACGCATTTGATCAAATTTATAAAATCAGATCTGAGTTTATGTAAAGTAAAATATAAACCAAATATCCGTCTAAAACATTGCATTAACCTAATCTAATGCCATATTCCATCACTGTAAACTCGATATTACTTACATCCACGGTCAGACTGGGAATCGAAACCGGGATCTCAGTGCACGTGAGCTCAGTGCACGTGAGCTCAGGATCGTGCGAAATTTAAACCAAGCTCTAAGAATCATCTCAAACAAAGTTCTTAAAACAAAACGTCCAAGTTAAGCAAGCAGAGCGAGCCGGCTTGATTGTATCGGGAACACGGATCACCACAGAAACATGTGATCGTTTGACGCAAAGCTGAATCCTCTCTCTGCGGGATTTAACGACAACAGACGCAAACGTAAACTGTAGCAACCTCAAGCTGCTTCATGAAACACGCAAACACGAAGCAGTGGATGCTCCTATTCATGCAATTCATGCAACCGATAAAGAAAAACATAAAATTGTGAGACCTCAGGTTCTCACGGTGGCGATTAGATGGCTGGGTTGCAGCGCCGTATAGTCTGATACAAGTTTATATGAAGATTTCTGTCTTCTGGGTTGTTGCGATGAGTAGTCTGGTCGATGTTTACCAACGTTTCAGAGGTCATACTGCCTCCACCATCAGAGTATGAAGATTTCTGTCTTCTGGGTTGTTGCGCTGTGTAGTCTGGTTGATGTTAACCAACGTTTCAGAGGTCATACTGCCTCCATCATCAGGGCGATGAGTATGAAGATTTCTGTCTTCTGGGTTGTTGCGCTGTGTAGTCTGGTCGATGTTTACCAACGTTTCTGAGGTCATACTACCTCCGTCATCAGGGCGATTCATCTGAAACGTTGGTAAACATCGACCAGACTACACGGCACAATAACCCAGAAGACAGAAGTCTTCATACTCACCGCTGTGAAAATCTCAAATCTTACAAGTTTATATGAGTTTCTGAGGTTCTTGCTGCCTCCATTATCAGTGCTTGGATTTTTGGTAATCCCAAATTCCAAAATGCATTCATACATGATAGTGTACGGAGAGTAAAAACTTACTGCAGAGACTGCAAAATAATAAATCTATATTTTTAGTATTTTATATGACAGTATCAATGTTTTAAAACACAAGCTTCTATCTACATTTTTATCCCCATATCAACTGCAAAACTACATTCATTTTGTCCATTAATAAATGAGTTCAAAACCGTGAGCTTTTTGTGTGTGCAAGATAGGACAGAGGCGTCCCGTATGATGTACCATTACTCTCTCTGCTGTCATGACGTCATGCCAATATCTGCGCCATCTCTACGGGCTTGGCCATGCCCTCCTGAAATTGTCATTTTCCCCGCCAATCTGTCACCTTGCATGCCTAACGCCCTCTGCCTGCGTATCAGTGTCCATACAATACCCTCCGACCCCCCAAACACCCTTTACGTCCGGTGTGCCGGGTAACCACCCCCTGCCGTCTAATATTTCAGGTTGTACACGCTAAAAAGAGAGAAAGTTAAAATAATGTTTCAAAACATGCACACAAACCTACAATTGTACGTGATCAGAATATAAATCCGTATAAAATGCCAGTATTTTAAAAAGTTTAAACAGTGTGTTAAAATAAATGTTTAAGAGAAATTTAAAAGAGCTTCTGAAGAGAAGTCACGTGAACGTGTGCTAAACGTCATACGAATAAAAACTTTGTATATTGGGAGAAAGAATTCGGCTGCCTACTTTCTGAAAACTGAACCATGAAAAAAACCCTTTAAATCACAAGAAAATGCCAGTACATAATCTCAGAACCATTATATGTGGTTCGGAGGAAATTCAGTGCGAAAGAATAACTTAGACGGATGTTAGTTTTTTGTTGAGTTGTAATTTCCTTCGTTCGCTATGTTAACTGGCACACAGTAGAGTTCAGTGGACTAAAAATCGACTGATCGATCAGAGAGTCGAAATAATACAATAAAGTTAAAGTTTTCCGTCGATTGGTTCACAGAAGTGTGAAACTTCGTGTTTGAAAATGCATCCTCAGAAAAAGGTTAGGGTCTGAGAATAAGAGGGAACAAGGGACGGGAGATAACTACACAAAGAGGAGAATCGTCAACTATTATTACGTTAGTCAAATCAAAGGGGAACAGACGGGCTGCGCATTTAGCATGCATGGATGACATGAGATGTGCATACAAAACTTTAGTGAATAAACCTAAGGGATGGGATCACTTGGGATATCGAAACGTAGACTGCAGTATAATATTAAAATGAATCTTGAATAGGATGTAAGGGTTTGAAATGGATTCAACCTGCTCATGATAACGAAATGTAGGGTTCCATAAAAGATGGGAAATTATTTGACAACCTGAGCTACTATTAGCTTCTTAAGAAGGACTCTTCCAAGGAATTAGTCCAAATGTGAGTAAACTCTTTGATTAGTTGAAGGTCGATGGCTGTTTTCTGGGTTGTAGCGCTGTGTAGTCTCATAGAATTTTACCAACGTTCATAAGGTATGTTACTACCAGTAAGCATATGCAGATGGGCAGAAATTTTTAAAATTATATGAGGTGCTCTCAAATTTTTCGACGACTCCCTCCGCCTCGCTACTTCGAGAAAAAACAGCGACTGACTCATTTAGTTCGTGAGTCGCCGCCGAAATATTTATGCAACATCTTAAGCTTTTGGAATGTGTTTGGGCAGATGCACGCATAGTACACGGACGGAGTGACTTTGTGACAACGATTTAAAACTTCAATAATTTATTCGTGCACAAAAAATACAAACTCCTTTTTATTCAGAGGAACTTGTTTCGAACGCTGGTAATGGTGGGGCTGTACCGTGAAACAAGCTATGGTAATTTCATCCCCAGACCGTCAGTGCTCACCCTCCCCAATTATCTTTAAACATTTCCTTCAGCCTTAGTTAAAATCTAAGACTAAACCTATTCTTTACACGTGACAAGTTTACGTCTTCTAAAGACGCAAACTAGTTCCCCCAAAAATTTGTCAACTTTTCCATCAACATTGAATATCATATATTCTGACTAAAAGAACCTAGGCAATGTGTATTAGCGTCAAGGACATTTCTACTTGTTAATAATCTTACATGTGTATTAACTCATTTTACAACATAGGAAGTAAGACAGAATATAACTTAATTAAACTTACAGTTTCTCACACCATATACTGACTGTCAGAAGTTCAACAAACTAGCGTTTATTACACTATACAATAAAAGCTAGTTGTTAAAATATATGACAGTTAATTAAACTTGCTCGTTACAGGCGTTTCTTGATTATGAAATAAAAAGACCATTTAAACACACAAACTATTTAACATTTTAATTAAATGAAACTTACCATATTATTTATTAAATGCAGTAAACCATAATAATAATAATCCGTGGCGTAACAGCTCTCTGAGAGCCAAAGCCGACTAGCTTGACTGCTGGCCTCGCGTTCACATGCCTAAGCAGAGGTGGACGATCATCCAACCAGATACAGAGTGACGTGTGGTCAGCACGACGAACCCCCAGCCATTGCTAGTTTTCATGACCGGATTACGCTACTCATTGTAGCTCCCCAATTTCCTCACGATACTGGGTTGGCACCGGTCCCATACACCGGTCGAAAATCTCATGAGAGATTTCTTTCCCCGAGACTCGAACCAGCGCGCATTCCGTATCACCGGTCCGAATCGTGATGCCTCAGACCATACACCAACCAAATTTCAAATATAAATACCGCAAAAACAGCATGTAAAGTAATGAGGCGAAAATTAATCCTTGAAGCATCACGAAACTAGGATTCATGATGGACGAATAGGCAATGTAACACACTTTTCTCCGAGTTGTTCGATTCCTCCCCTCCCCGGCGAAATCAGAAGTTTATTGAAACTATAGACAGTAAAAGTACTACAACCCCAGTCGGTTTAATGTTTTCATTTTTACCTGCTAACTGTACACAGTATCGAAAACCATTCTAACCAAGTATTAGAACTTAATGACGGCCACGATTTATGTCTTACTAAGCTGTCTGCTAGATAAGTTTCTCTTCAATTTTCAATAAATATCGATTTTAGCTTATATAAAGTATCCCTACGTGTTATAGAGAACAGATACGTACAAGAATTAAATTTGGGCAACATTTACTGTAGCTGGAAAGAATTCCAGAGACACGTACAGAATGGAAAACTTCCTGAAAAGCGGCCATATGGAAAACCGAGTAAATAGATTAGCTGTTAGAATGGAAGATGGATTGAACTGATTCAGGATCGATTCGGACTTCTACGTTGACTTTTCGGATTCTGCTACCAAAGAGTTAATAAAATAGAGACGTTATTCTAACTACAATAAAATATTATAATAATTACCGCGACGAATACAAAGTTTAACCAAAATAAGGTGAGTAGTTCTGATGCGTTTATTTCATTCCCTACGTGCAAAGAACGCCTTAGACGCCGGTTTGTGCACCCCTGCCGTTCTGAAGCAAGGCCCTCATTCCCTCTGCTCCATTTCATAGTACCGACTCTCGCTGGTTCTGAGTTATGAGCGCTCATTAATATCCCTTTATCTTCACAAAGCTGCCAGCTATCCGGGCACGCGCGGGTGTTACACTAAGCCAGCGCAGTGGATGCTAACGTACATTCCATAACAAGCAAGTTACTCCTTTTTCCGACCGTTCCAATATGAGAACATGATTACGATTAACACAGTCCACCTGTACAGTAATGACGACCAAACGTCTCAACCGAGTGGTTAGGATTCCTGCTCCCTGTTCCGGAGATCCCGAGTTGAAATCTCGGTACGACAAAGGTCTCTCAAGGGAAACGAAGGGAATCAGGTCAGGACCGTTTCCTTCCACATCCTTCGCCATTTTCGTCTGACCTACTGAGAGCCTCGTTAAATAAATCACAAATAAAATACATGTATGTTTAGATATTCAAGAGATGATAAAGTTGCGTCATATTGTGATAAATATATATTTGTTTAAATCTTGTCAGTCTAATTACAATAAAATTTCTATTAAATATTAAAATATCACTATAATTAACATTTAAATATTTAAAATATATTAAATGATGTTCTTTATCGAAATGTTCGATTTACATTAGATCATCACTTTTTACACGACATGTTTCAGTTCTAAAAGAACTATCTTCAGGTGTATAAAATTATATAAACTTAAATATAATTTCTTAAATGCAACTTTTAGTCAGATGTTTATCATATTTCAAACACGGCAATACTTCCAGATGGACGTAACTCCTCCACAACTTCATTTCTGGATGATACAAAAACAACAACAAAACGTTCACCCACACAAAATCATGTTAAGCACGACGTACAAATACAGAACAACTTCGAATACGATATTTAAAAAATACAATAAAATCTGGAAGAAAACATCATTTGAAATCTGATAAACATCTGACTAAAAGTTGAATTTAAGAAATTATATTTAAGTTTATATAATTTTATACACCTGAAGATGGTTCATTTAGAACTGAAACATGTCGTGTAAAAAATGATATTCTAATGTAAATCGAATATTTCGATAGAGAATATCATTTAATATATTTTTAAATATTTAAATGTTAGTAATATTTTAATATTTAATAGGAATTTTATTGTGATTAGACTGACAAGATTTAAATAAATATATCTTCTTTACTTCATCAGATAAGTGTAGCGCCTCTCCAAAGGAAAAAAAAAGCTGAAGAATGCTTCGCGATTCTTTTGTATTGTTTCTATTCAACCAGGAAATGAAACCGAGGAGAGGTGGGCGTGGTTGTTAGTCGGTAAAACAGGTTGCTGTTGTGAAACTCTTACGAAAATACTCCGACCTTTATTACAAAAAAAAACAACTCTTTGCTTTCGTAACAGATTAGAAATAGGATACTGAACACCTTCTCAATCTCTGACATTCGGGAGCGAAATAAATCATGTAATTTTGCCTTCTGTGCTTGTGTGTACACAAAAAACTACGTTCATATTATGTCTGCTACTCATATTAAAATTATATTAATTCATAAAATAATTTTCTGTAAGCTTAATATGCGGTACAACTCGTAGAAAACAACAAATTAACAATATTAATATATACTGGCTAGGGTAAGTGTGTCTTGTGAGTAGTTACGAACATTCCCCTAAAATGTTGGTAACCACTTACAAAATTAAGCGGTATTACAGCTCAGAAAATTAAAACCCATCGTAAAAGTCGCAGACCTCACATTCCTCCTCTTCGTCTCGGCCAAACAAATCAAGTAAGATAAGTCAACATGCAGCACGAGTGGAGAAATAAATACATGCAACATCTGATTCGGAGAACCTAAGGGGATAGGACCACTCGGCAAACCTACGCACAGATGTGAGGATAATATTAAAATGGTCTTAGTATCGGAACGGCGGTGTCGAGTGGTTATCACTTCTGACAGATATTTCGTAGTTTTCTCAGTTCTCGCAGACGAATGCTGTCTCAGTACTTCAAATTAGGCCACGACCACTTCCTTTCACACCGTTTCCAATTTATTATTCCTTAATTATCCTATTTTCAATGCTATAAAATCTGAGCTAATGACATCGTCGTCCAATAAACCATAAATATAACAAAACCAAATAAAATAACGGTTTTATAAAGGGCGTGGTTTGGATTGGAACGGTGCAGGCTAGTGCAGAGGTCTTATAAACACTGTCGATTACCAAAGAGGGTGGGAAATTTCTAGACCAGCTGAACGACTATTAGCTTCTTTCTCATCTGTAACAAAGAATCCAAAATGTCATCACGAATGAAGTCAAAACTCGAATGTAACTGTGCCCTAAGTTCCTTTGACTATAAGACGTGGCCAATATTTTACTGCTGACGAGACTTGAAGGACGTTACCCGTTCTACGCAGTTAGACCGCGACAAAGTGTCTATTAAGTTATTAATGTGGAGGATGTCAATTTCATACAACTTTCTTTTGAAAGTAACAGAATAATGAATTTTCAAATTAGGCAAAGTTCCAATCCATTCGGATAAGAATAATCTGCGTCATATGAACAGGCGCGTCATCTTGTCTGCGAAATACTGACGTCTGATCTGGTTCAGTAAATTCTTTATTTTGATGTGTGAAGTAAAGTCTCAGCCGACGTTTCCTACACGACAAACGAATACACATGTTCCCTTCTCCACGTGCTTTCTCATTCTACTATCAGATAACCGAATCGGTCTCTTCGTGGACTAGAAATCAGTACGTATTACATACTTGAATCAATCACGAAGACAATATTAGGAGTGGAATATAATTTTGATGCCATGCAACGCGTGGCACTTTTAATTGGTGTCACTCGATCTCTTTTAGGTGCCGATATCCTGTCTGGCGACATTTGTGGTGTGTAATGCTGTTTTAGAAATCCTTCAGCTGCTTTATGTATAACGTGATGCCATATACATTTCTCCAACAGATTCATATTACACAAAATTCTCTTAGAATTAATTAACTGCCTGTTTAAAACAAAACATGAAAGCCCATAGTACGACACAGCAATTATCCTTCAATATCATAGGTATAAGGGATAAAAATTACCTAATACAAAATCAGATTAAACATTTATACGTTTTTATAAGAGGCCTCTTTTATTTTAAAAGCTATTATTCCTCTCAGTTGCAAGCCGCCCTTTTAAAAACCTATCCCTCGTCTCCATTCTCTCTTCATATCATATTCCTCCAGTGCGGTAGCTTTTCGTTTCGTTATGTATGACAATTACACACGCCAAACTAACCGTGGTTCCGCTCGCCTCCTCCCCCCTGTGTAAGTCTGTACAGCTCCAACTGCATGATAAGCCAATTTGAATTTTGAAATCCTTCGAATGTAGACAACTGAGTGGCTTTTGTAGTGAAATGGAATAATGGTTGTTGCGTTGGTCATCTGCCAACCAGTTACGGCGAAGCTATAGGATGTTATGAAAACTTCCAAAGTAATTTTATATCTATTATGGACTTAAAGAATTTGTGGGGGTGTGGACTGCTTTCATCTCGCTCACGATGGAAGCCAGTGGGTCGGCACAGTAATAAACTTTCGAAACAGCTCAAAACGTGAATTTTCTTGACAACCGGAACATCTGTTAACTACTCAAGGGAAGGGCCCCTTAGAGAGGCCTAGTCCCACAGAGACATAATCTCACCCCATCGCAACATCTACCGAAGGAACTCCGTCTCTCCACACCTCAGTCAATCGGTCTATTATTAAGACACTCAGTCAGTACGTTTCTTTAGTTACCTAGAACATATCAGAGACGAATACGCCCGTCTGGCTAACAGACCACTAAAACTGCTCCATCACAACTATGCTTCTGGATCATCAGGCATTCGTCCGGATATATCGACGACAATCACGAAAAACACGAGTCAGTACCAGGCCAATAGTTTAGATGAGTTTCGAAGCCGGTTACCCCTGGTCAAGAATCAGTTTAATCATAATGAATAACTGAAACCGTGTAACATATTACTGAAAGGAACCATTACAATAAATTATTTAATAAACGACCTGATACACAAGCGGTGAATTAAATGACTTTTATAACACCCTGTAATTTTCGTTTGTGTTTTATGAATCCTGCATTCGCATTTCTGTTTCCATACCCTGGAAACCTATTTAGTTTAATTTGACGTCTACGCTCAGTTTCTGAAAATGGCGGAGCTCACAAATTCTGATGCCAGTTCTCCAAGCTTTACTGAGAATTGTATACACGTAAAACGGAGTGGCTTTTGAAGCTGTCAATTTATGCGGAATCGAGCCATGCGTGCCTCTGATCTGGCATAAAGTTTGCTGCTGTCATTGTAAATACAGCTGGGGCAGAAACGAATTATTTTTGCCTTTTTATGATTTGATAGAATTTTTCTTCCGTGCAATTTTGAAATTTAATACGCAGGCTTTTAGCGTTGCCATGCTCTTCCGGTCTGAATTTATTTCGTGTTTGCGAAAATCATTAGAAGAAACATACTAGCCATCTATCAACGGTTAAAATAAACTATTCATGGCTTTCTAATAACAACATTCATACGTTACCGTGTAAATTAGCTAAGAGAAGAACGTTTCTTCAAATAAAAATCGCTGTGGAGGGGGTAAAGAATTTAATGGAATTTTATTCTATAAATTTGTAGCATTGAACTAAACGAAAGTATTAATCTAACTTGATTTCCAAGCGTTGAACAAAAATGAAACAAACGTGTTTAATTATCGCATATTTTAATACGTTATGTAGTACGTAACTGATTTCACTATATGTAGCTTGCAGCCCGCACTTAGGTAATAAATGTTTCCAGAGATGTAATAAAATTCTACACTAATTATAGCATTATAAAACAAAGCGATAGGACCGTCGATTCATAAATGGTATTATGGTTACAAATACAAACACAGAAGATAAGCAGAATTAAATTTTTTAATGTTTATTCTTTTTCATAAATACCATAAATGAACTCTGTTTACGTAGGCCTACTTATTTTAACGACAAATAATATTGTGAACACGGCGTTTAACGTGTGGGGTAAATACATAAAGACAGGTCTAAGACCAATAAAATGTCTCCAAAAGTAACGCTTAACAGCTAACCACGTCAGACCCTAACAATTTCGGCCGTGAACCGGTTATCCTGACATTATTCGTGGTTTTTATCAGTTTCGTAAATAAATAGGCCACGATTTCCTCTATCCTAATCTTTACATTTATGAGCATATTTCCATCTCCTTTGTTTCTATATAAATTCTACAGTCGAAACAATGTCATTAAACAAGTAATGAATGAATCAACAAGCGAGCGTTGAATGTCTTCTTCACAGACGAACAAATATAGTCGTCTTCCAGAGTCCCCTTGCCGTGGAGAGAGTCGGAAGACATGCAGAAGCTTGGTCCGTGCGTCTAGCTGATATGTTGCGCGATGTGTCACCGCGTTGAGGACTTAATCTATTTACAGTTACGTCATCACATTGAGCGTCTCGAAATTCTGAAACGTATTTGTAGCTTCGTGATACGCCTGAGTTCTTCCGATGTGAAAGAGAGGATGACAGAAGGAATGATAGGAAGTTGAATGCAAATGTAACAGAAAAGGGAGTGATTAAAATAAAGGGGAAAAAGAAATGAGGAACGTACATAATAAAAGAGATCGAAAGAGTAAAATGAATATGAAAAGGACAGATGAAGGAAATATTAAAAATTTGCCATGTCCGCTCTCTCTCTCTCTCTCTCTCTCCCTCTCTCACCCCTCTCCAGTCACTTCCAAGTCACTATATGCAACCCTGTACACACCTTTGAAGACAAATCTTTGACGCTCGGTAAGAACAGCTGAGGTGAATCATAATTACGTTTGACTTAAGAAATTTTATCGGGTAATAAACAACGTCTGCAGTTGATACAGCCGAATTTAATCCATTATTCTTTCCTTTCTTCACCGGATATCAAACTTTCAGGCTGACAGTTCCTAAGAGATCAATACGTTCATACCATACTTTTGACTTGTTTTATTTAAATCCTCGAATCAAACCTTGAACTCTTGAAAAGCGAACTTTATACGTTGAAAACATTTTGCCTTCGAACTGCCACTCACGAGCAAAAATCAATTTGCATTTGTATATCAAAGACTAACAGCTGCTGGCATATGGTAACGTGAGCAGCGCGTATTATACCGCCCTACGCTGTATTTTTGTTCTTCGTAACATTCACAAATAACAACACAAGCCAGAAATCGTACTCTTGAACTCACTAAAACTGAGCAGTATGTTTTACAGAAAACTGTGAACGGAGTAAAACGTCCAGGCAGTTAACGAGTATTCTACTTTTGAAGGAACCCGGAGGTTGATCAAACAAGTCCGGCACAGAATGTGTCCTGATTCAGTTTCATCCATTTTACGACACCTTCGCTGTCGTTCTTTTCCAAGATCCATTTTTAGCCCGATTTCTTATTCTGTAAAGGCAGACAGCCTTGTGATACCATCACATCCGTATGTCCTCTTAACAGTCCTCTTACAAAACTATGGACAGACTTACGAACGTTTATTGAACTTTCTATGAACATCGCTACACTGAATGCCATTTGAACTTTATTTAATTCTCCTACCATCAATGACACTGAACTGGCGACCATGCGAACTTCTGAAGTGGAAGCTGTACTGGTTCCACTAAATGTAGGAACCTCAGAGTTTGTAGTGTAACAGTTCTTTGAAAACACTGTAGTTTCATTAACGCGTTTATTTTTTTTATAAAAAGTAAAACAACATTTCGAAATCTGTTTTTAACTTTCGCTCTGAAAATAAATATTTCAGCTAGATATGAGACATTTCGTATGAAATAAGATTTGAGACTTTCGCGGCGAGTACAATCAATAAAATCGCATCAGAACCCTGATGATGGGGGACAGAGTTGGTTCCCGAAACGTCGGTTTACTACGGTAACCAGTTAATGCGGCTGATTGCCCGAGAAGATTTATTGATCAATTTAGGATCATCACAATGTTATAGAGACACCTGAGATTCGAACACTGTTTCCTTCAAATTTGTGTGTAATATCAAACATCGCAATCAGCGACACTCACTATTTTTTAATAAACCTAGCAGATTGAAACAGCAGTAACAGGTGTTCAGTACAACCTTTTCGAAGGCATTATTTAAGTGTCCCCTTTTCTTCTTTAGTTGATACTTCTTCTGTCAAATTATTTTCATCACTTCGTTCTCCTACATCCTCTTCATTACGGTTGCAGATTAACGTTTATATTCATACAGAACACCAAAATTATACTTTTGTGTATTTTAATCATTCAGCTCAAATAGACATTGAAACATGACGATTCTGAAATAAATAATTATAAGCATTAGCCTAATTTAATCATCCCTTAATTTCATTATAGCCACTGTGAAAAGAATCCCATCAAATGTGTAAAATGATTAATAGTTTCGGAAATTAATTCTAAATTGGAATAGGCCAGATGGCCTAATCTATAAAAAAAACCCGAAGAGCTTCATAATGGCCAGCTTTTCAATTCGTGACTGTGGTTCAAACTTACTTAAAGTCCGTCATATTTTTAAACGATTTATTAGCTAATTACACGGACACCCTTCCACACCTCAAGTATTTTACTCACTTCTTAGGGAATTTTCATGGAAACACGTCTCAGGCATTTTAAATACAAACTTCCAAACTCTTTCACAAAAAGCAATATATTATACTAAAGAAAATAACGTTTCAAGGTGCAGTCCAACTTCTACAACGATAATAACGCAGCCCGCGTCTCGCTTATGCGGGAAAAAAAGTAAATCGATTCCCGTCGTACCTCCTTTATTATAGAAAGTAATGCATTTAAATCGCTAATTAAATAAGCCTTCAAAATATATTTCTCATAAAAATAATAACGTCTACGCAAGATACAATTTCTCATCCCTAGTTTTCGTCGTTTCTGAAGAATTTACATTTTATCGAGATAAATATCTTGTGCTTCTCCTTTTTGGTTAGCCAACTTTGTTTTAATTTCGGATTAACTAGTAGACACTTTCCATTGGACTAGCTGACACATATTTATCACACGAGTTAAAATGGCGCGTTAGGGAATACCGGATTATACACAGAAATGCTCTTAAAGGACACAAGTTACCGAAACACAGCCCTTGCTGTTCTTTGTCTACGGGCTTGTGAGGTATCTTTTTCCCCTTCCTGTGTTGCGTTGGTATGAGTGTGCAGGAATGTTGAAAACAAAAGTAACACATTTTGGTAACAAGTACACAGCTGAGCCACTTTGGCTTAAATCCGGATAATCCATTAACATCTCCCATCTCTTTCACCATCGTACCCCTACGTCGAAGCTTGAAGCAACGTTGGACAGGGGGGCCAACACACGAAATAAAACACATACTTAATCCTAATTGAATGTGTTCAAAGATGCGCGTTAGATTGCGGACTCTTGTTCTAAAAGCTTTATTCTCACCTCTGAAAAAAAAAACGTCATTACGCTTTCTAGAGTGATTTATAATGAAATTATCAGACAAACCAATTTCTACTACTCTCCAGGACAACAGCTCATGACAAGTAGAGATATGGAAAATGTTTTTCATTAACGGGGTGGAGATAGAGCTCCACGCATTTTTATCACCAAGACTGAGGTGAGCGGTCAGCCCTGGCCGCTTTAACCCCCGTTCCAGATGGATAGGCCGTTGCGTGGGTCCCAGAGCCAGTCTGGACGTTGTTGCGAAGAGATGAATTTTACAATACCGGGAGTCGAAACCCCGTTCACCGTCCATCCCGTAGCGTAGTCATGCCTGAGCTATCGTAGCTCTGTATTCGTTTCTACAATCAAGTGTATGCCACCCGCTATCAACAGAAAACACCAACAGAATATATGCACCTGAAGCTCAACTACGTTATTCTGTATTTATACACATCCCAATCCAAAACATTCATAATATAGACCGATATGTAGGAATCATGCGTGCACACATACGTACGTGATATGCGCTAACGATGGTTATGATGATGATGATGATGCTTACAACTACAGTAATTATTTCCTTTGTTATCATCATCAGAATTCTGCATCAACAGGCAAATAGCCAATTACAGATACAGCGTAGAAAAGAATAATGCGAGGACAAACAAATATAACGAAATAAAAGCAGTGACATAAATGACATTAAATAAAAAACTTATAACATGTAATTTACTGAAACCTGCTCTGTACTAAATATGTCAATATTTTTGCAAAACTGAATTTTCGCTGTGCGGTAAGAGCAGAGGGGGAATTTTTGCGCGAGAAACGAAAAGTAAACAAAGGAAAATCTCTAATACTTTGAATAGGAAGGCGAATGCCAGCAGTTAGTAGAGAAACATTTAAAACTACTCGTATGATATACACCAACAAGAAAACGCGCATCTGATGATGATAATCATCTCACCACTAGCAGGATAACTTAACATACAAAGAACGCCTGTCACACACACACACACACACACACATGTCTGCCGAAAGTCCAGATTACTCCGTTCACCTGTTAGAGGGACACAAATCATTCAACTGGTTGCTAATCCAGTAACATCTCCTACTTTTATTGCCAACTAAATCAAATTGTAATCGTTCATATCAGCAAGTAGTTACATTTGCCCGCTGTTATCTGACTGCACGTCCGGGTCGTATCATGAATCACTATGTACAATCCGCCCAAAGCCTTGTGTAGCTCGACCAAGTTTCCAAACAGGACAATTGCACAGACCAGGAGAGCTATTTCGTTTAAGAATAAGCGAGCGGCAATTTTTATCCGAGTTTTCCCAACAACGGTTCTTTGCTATAGGAAACAAAACCTTCAACACGACTCCAGAAACTTTTCACGGAAATGTTATTATATCCTGGTTAAAGTTTCCACGAGCGTTAGTACATCGCTGTGTTATCATTAGGGTGTAACTTACGCACTGTAAATTTCACGACAAACAATCTGCTCCTCTAGTAATTTCTAAATATTCTGATAGAGCACCTTCCAGTATGGTTTCACCCTGCGTTATTATTGTTTTTTTTTTTTTAGAATATCGGGTATCAAGAAAAAGGTGGTGTGTCGTAGTTTCCAAAACGAAAGGGTGGTTAATAATATTCATAGTCACGGCGTGTTCAGTCAGTCAGGATAAGTGAGGGGGGAGGCGTGTACTTTGTTGGCGTGACTGCCCTTAAAATAAGGGCTGGCCTGCTTACATGGTTCTATCTTCAACAAACTTCTTACGTTTCCAACCCAGATCTCCTCCATTCAGCGAAACAATGAATTATGTGCGCTGTTTCGAGTAATCGGAACATCACACATTTTGGGCTCATAAGACCTGCATTTTCTGCTGAAGTAGCAGCTTTGTTTAGAACAAAGAACCAAGATGTCACAAAGTAATACACTTTTATATATCTTAAGCTCGATATTCTAATATATTCTGAATCAGTAAATAATTTCACATAAAATGTATTCAACATAAATTTTAGTTAAAAATAGTATTAAAATATATTAAAATTGTCCGTCAATCACAATAAAGTAATATAAGATAATTAAATGGTTAAAATATTATCCTTTGTTCCGTATCGAGTACTCGATTTACATATGGAACATTCTCGACATGTTTCGGCTTTCATAGAGCCGTCATCAGGTGTATGTTATAAACTTTATATCTTATAAATTTTAGTATCATCCTCCCTTTAACATCTGGACCTCCCCAATGGTCTCTGTCCTTCAGACCTCTCACCAAAAGCAGTGTGCTCATTTTAATTTCCTCCAAGCGTGCCAACATGTCTCATCCTTTTTACCTGCTTAGATTGCGTCAAAGAAATAGTCCGGCTCAGAAATCACTGTGACATTTCGTTAACATGCTAGTTTCCTTTTACGGCAAAAGGTTGCCAACCCCACAGCCACATGAATTTTTTCTTCTTCAAGAGGTTATGCATTCTTTGCATTTTGTATCCCCCACCGGCTTTGATCAAATATATTGTTCAGAGAACTAACCATTTGTGCATTTACCGAACTGTACAAAGACAAAATAATTTCCAATATAATTAATTTCACTCCTTAAGAGTGGTACCGCACATGTACACCCTGCTATAAAATTCAATAACCTATTTTTCCTAGGGAATGTATTTTTAGGTTGCACATATAATTCTCAGAACAAACAGCAACTGCTCCCTTAAGAGTATTAACCAATTAATTTTTGTAATGTTGACGCGTTCTATTTTATTTTCAGCAACGATTGAATTTTTAGAGAAGCTTCAATATACATCACATAAAATAATATTATGTTATAAAAATTATAAATATTTATACGGCCTATTTATAAAGCCGTTAGACGTGCCACATTCCACGATAGATTTTCAGTGAGATTCATTCTAGAAGACTTGGCAGTAAAGTGTTTATCAGCGAATTTTTTGGTTTTCCCCTGCAAATTATTATTCCGCCATTGCTCCGTGATCATCCATCAACAGCCCACGAGGTGTACGATAGCCCTGACTAAGGAGCATTTTATCAGCCTTGGTCCTGTGTTGGAGGTTTCGTCTCAGATTTATCTGGTAGTACAGGCAGTTCTTTTCCATTCCTTATGCAATGTGCTAGTTATTTTGTTAGATGAGGAGTTTTTCTATATTCCTATAAGTTCGATTTAAGCTCTATATAAATTCGATATTACATCGTACTTGTAGGCCTATGTAGAAAATACAAACTTTCTCCGTAACTTCCAGTGCAGACAATCGATACATCATATATTATGGCAGGCGGTTAAATAATTTTTAGGACCGAAGTACATGCCAATATGAAGTGAAAATGATACGTTCATTGAATGGAACGTGTGTAAAGAACGCTGAAATCTAAACATGTTTATAGAACAAATGCCATCACACTATGTTCAATAGTAACTCATTCTCCCCGTCTGTTCTCGAATTATCAATTACTCCTCTGTCTCAGATTGTCACTCGCAAGTTTCAACCCATGTAAGAATCTCTGAGCACGATTTAAAGCTTTAAACCCAAAGGAACATATGTCTTCTTGATTCGGTTCCTAACTCTGTACAATGGCAAATGAGAATTAACAGTACAAGTTCGAAGTTCGCGTAACGCTTTGTACTACTAAGCTCTAGTTTCACAGAAGAGACTACACTAATACCCGAATCAGAAGCCAGAGTTCTGTATTCACTCCTTAACTAGTCACGTCACCTATAAAGCAGAGTTGTCAGATTGAACTCACATTATTACTTTGTGGTTTATCAAGAATGCGTTGTACCTACAATGTATTGTCTATTGTATAATTCTTATACCTATACAAGGTGGTATACAGAATTCAACAGACTCACACTGTCACTGCTACAAACACTGCGTGGATACATTTAAACAACAATGTAATTGAAAGTAGCGGCTATCGATAACAATAGCATACCAAGCAACAATGACAGCTCAGAAAACAGAAACGAGGCTGTGCACAAGGTTGCCAGATGTTACGTGTCGTCCGAGTGATCACTGTACCAACGTCTTTTTAAATTTTAATACTTGTCCAGTGACAGACTAGCTCTATCTAAGGGACCGAACGGAGTAGGTACCTCTCACATGAAGATGGAGACAGAACCAGCCTCCGAAACATCGTGTTTTTTAAAAGAAAAAAACGATGGGAAAAGTCCTGATAATAAATGGTTTTAAATGCAATCTACCATCGTCAGAACCTTTTAGAATTGAACAACACCGCGATGTTTGAAACATCTCCGTTACAGGTACCACCGAACTTGCTGTGCCGTCATATGACACTTTTACATTAAAGTGGCTTGTAGATGAGAAGCATGCAAGTTTGAGAATCACTCGTCAGGTAAAAAGAGAAGTCTGGAAGGGACGAAGGCAACAGAAACGATGAAATACAATTTGCGGAATTAGTTTCATAAACGAAGGGAGCAGCACTGATTTACTTTTGTTATTGTATAAGTTTTCCTTTCTTCATCTTTTCCTCATTTGAGGTTACGGTCGTCAGACTCTCTGAGGATTCATATAAAAGTGTGCATTATCTTTTACTTTTATAATTATTTGTGTGCTATTATTACTTTCACCTTTAACACATTAATGTGTCTACTTGTTTAAACAACCATTCTATATAATATTTGAGGTTTTCACAGCGGTGAGTATGAAGATTTGTCTTCTGGGTTGTTGCGCCGTGTAGTCTGGTCGATGTAAACCAACGTTTCTGAGATCATACTGCCTCCATCATCAGGGCGATGAGTATGAAGATTTCTGTCTTCTGGGTTGTTGCGCTGTGTAGTCTGGTCGATGTTAACCAACGTTTCAGAGGTCATACTGCCTCCATCATCAGGGCGATGAGTATGAAGATTTCTGTCTTCTGGGTTGTTGCGCTGTGTAGTCTGGTCGATGTTAACCAACGTTTCAGAGGTCATACTGCCTCCATCATCAGGGCGATGAGTATGAAGATTTCTGTCTTCTGGGTTGTTGCGCTGTGTAGTCTGGTCGATATTAACCAACGTTTCAGAGGTCATACTGCCTCCGTCATCAGGGCGATGAGTATGAAGATTTCTGTCTTCTGGGTTGTTGCGCTGTGTAGTCTGGTCGATGTTAACCAACGTTTCAGAGGTCATACTGCCTCCATCATCAGGGCGATGAGTATGAAGATTTCTGTCTTCTGGGTTGTTGCGCTGTGTAGTCTGGTCGATGTTAACCAACGTTTCAGAGGTCATACTGCCTCCATCATCAGGGCGATGAGTATGAAGATTTCTGTCTTCTGGGTTGTTGCGCTGTGTAGTCTGGTCGATGTTAACCAACGTTTCAGAGGTCATACTGCCTCCATCATCAGGGCGATGAGTATGAAGATTTCTGTCTTCTGGGTTGTTGCGCTGTGTAGTCTGGTCGATATTAACCAACGTTTCAGAGGTCATACTGCCTCCATCATCAGGGCGATGAGTATGAAGATTTCTGTCTTCTGGGTTGTTGCGCTGTGTAGTCTGGTCGATATTAACCAACGTTTCAGAGGTCATACTGCCTCCATCATCAGGGCGATGAGTATGAAGATTTCTGTCTTCTGGGTTGTTGCGCTGTGTAGTCTGGTCGATGTTAACCAACGTTTCAGAGGTCATACTGCCTCCATCATCAGGGCGATGAGTATGAAGATTTCTGTCTTCTGGGTTGTTGCGCTGTGTAGTCTGGTCGATGTTAACCAACGTTTCAGAGGTCATACTGCCTCCATCATCAGGGCGATGAGTATGAAGATTTCTGTCTTCTGGGTTGTTGCGCTGTGTAGTCTGGTCGATGTTAACCAACGTTTCAGAGGTCATACTGCCTCCATCATCAGGGCGATGAGTATGAAGATTTCTGTCTTCTGGGTTGTTGCGCTGTGTAGTCTGGTCGATATTAACCAACGTTTCAGAGGTCATACTGCCTCCATCATCAGGGCGATGAGTATGAAGATTTCTGTCTTCTGGGTTGTTGCGCTGTGTAGTCTGGTCGATGTTAACCAACGTTTCAGAGGTCATACTGCCTCCATCATCAGGGCGATGAGTATGAAGATTTCTGTCTTCTGGGTTGTTGCGCTGTGTAGTCTGGTCGATATTAACCAACGTTTCAGAGGTCATACTGCCTCCATCATCAGGGCGATGAGTATGAAGATTTCTGTCTTCTGGGTTGTTGCGCTGTGTAGTCTGGTCGATATTAACCAACGTTTCAGAGGTCATACTGCCTCCGTCATCAGGGCGATGAGTATGAAGATTTCTGTCTTCTGGGTTGTTGCGCTGTGTAGTCTGGTCGATGTTAACCAACGTTTCAGAGGTCATACTGCCTCCATCATCAGGGCGATGAGTATGAAGATTTCTGTCTTCTGGGTTGTTGCGCTGTGTAGTCTGGTCGATGTTAACCAACGTTTCAGAGGTCATACTGCCTCCATCATCAGGGCGATGAGTATGAAGATTTCTGTCTTCTGGGTTGTTGCGCTGTGTAGTCTGGTCGATATTAACCAACGTTTCAGAGGTCATACTGCCTCCATCATCAGGGCGATGAGTATGAAGATTTCTGTCTTCTGGGTTGTTGCGCTGTGTAGTCTGGTCGATGTTAACCAACGTTTCAGAGGTCATACTGCCTCCATCATCAGGGCGATGAGTATGAAGATTTCTGTCTTCTGGGTTGTTGCGCTGTGTAGTCTGGTCGATGTTAACCAACGTTTCAGAGGTCATACTGCCTCCATCATCAGGGCGATGAGTATGAAGATTTCTGTCTTCTGGGTTGTTGCGCTGTGTAGTCTGGTCGATATTAACCAACGTTTCAGAGGTCATACTGCCTCCGTCATCAGGGCGATGAGTATGAAGATTTCTGTCTTCTGGGTTGTTGCGCTGTGTAGTCTGGTCGATATTAACCAACGTTTCAGAGGTCATACTGCCTCCGTCATCAGGGCGATGAGTATGAAGATTTCTGTCTTCTGGGTTGTTGCGCTGTGTAGTCTGGTCGATGTTTACCAACGTTTCAGAGGTCATACTGCCTCCATCATCAGGGCGATGAGTATGAAGATTTCTGTCTTCTGGGTTGTTGCGCTGTGTAGTCTGGTCGATGTTAACCAACGTTTCAGAGGTCATACTGCCTCCATCATCAGGGCGATGAGTATGAAGATTTCTGTCTTCTGGGTTGTTGCGCTGTGTAGTCTGGTCGATATTAACCAACGTTTCAGAGGTCATACTGCCTCCGTCATCAGGGCGATGAGTATGAAGATTTCTGTCTTCTGGGTTGTTGCGCTGTGTAGTCTGGTCGATATTAACCAACGTTTCAGAGGTCATACTGCCTCCATCATCAGGGCGATGAGTATGACGATTTCTGTCTTCTGGGTTGTTGCGCCGTGTAGTCTGGTCGATGTCAACCAACGTTTCAGAGGTCATACTGCCTCCGTCATCAGGGCGATGAGTATGAAGATTTCTGTCTTCTGGGTTGTTGCGCTGTGTAGTCTGGTCGATGTTAACCGACGTTTCAGAGGTCATACTGCCTCCGTCATCAGGGCGATGAGTATGAAGATTTTTGTCTTCTGGGTTGTTGTGCCGTGTAGTATGGTAGATGTTTACCAACGTTTCGGAGGTCATACTGCCTCCATCATCAGGGCGATGAGTATGAAGATTTCTGTCTTCTGGGTTGTTGCGCTGTGTAGTCTGGTCGATGTTAACCAACATTTCGGAGGTCATACTGCCTCCGTCATCAGGGCGATGAGTATGAAGATTTCTGTCTTCTGGGTTGTTTTGCTGTGTAGTCTGATCGATGTTTACCAACGTTTCAGAGGTCACACTGCCTCCATCATCAGGGCGATGAGTATGAAGATTTCTGTCTTCTGGGTTGTTGTGCCGTGTAGTCTGGTAGATATTTACCAACGTTTCAGAGGTCATACTGCCTCCGTCATCAATGCGATGAACGTGCCAATTGATTACGAAACACAAATTAATATTTCCTGGCGTCCCTCGCCATTATCACCCATTTTGTAGCTTTTTAACGATGGAAATTATTCATAACCACTGTATACACGAACCGAGAAAGCGTTCTTTGACTAATCGCTCAGTATGGAAATGGTAAACAGTGTGTCACCAGAACGGGCTCTCACAATGAACACACAACAAACGTCATCACAGAAAAGAAGGGATTTTCGCGGATTCCGGAACATGTCAACAATACCATTGATGAACGTTAATAAATCTCGCGGTGACAATGTCCCTGGCCGCGTGTATAAACATTGCTTGGATACCTGTCTGCCTAGTTGACAGCTGTCTCCACAGCGGGGCGTGCCGGTCGATCTGACCTCTCTCATAATGCATGACCTGTCAGTTGTTTCTCGCCCAGACAGATCCTGACCAAACAATGCAATACAAAAGGCAGAAATCACAGGAGCCATTATTTGAAAATACTGGAGGAAGAAAAGTACCGTTGCGTTATTTGCAACATTTTTAAAATAATTACTACGCATTATTGCCCAAAAAGAGCGCACAATGATGAGGTGGAGTCTACATACTTTAAGTTTGAAGGTGTTCAAGATATTTTAATAAAACAGGACCAAAATGAGCAAAAAAAAAAAAAAAAAAACGTGAAAGTCTGTCATAAATGAATAAGGTCGACCGAGCGTTGCGGCCTAATGTTCACTTGCTTCTGTTCGAGAAATCTCAAGTTGAAGTGTCGACCCAAAGACATGGTTTAATAACAGATTTTTCGTACTTTCTTTATTCACTCCTCCAGACAAATTTCGGGATAGTACATTAAATTAGGCCATGTGATTCCCGTTTCGTTATTCATTAATCAACCTGTCTTTCGACGTTACATAAACTGACTTATGAACAACGCCTTTAAATAAACCACAAATAAATTAAATAATAATCGATTGAGTAGTTGCTTGAATCGACATGTCCTTAAAACGGTCGCAGGTTTCGCAAAGATTTTACTTCGTGCGTTCAAATGTTCGTGAGTGGAAATTATCAATAGACAGGTCACTCAACACTGAAAATGTTCTGAATACTTCGTGACACCAGACTTTTTTTTCCGTTGTTAATCTTCTATTTTCTCTCGTGTATCTCATGACAACAAGCTAATATACAATTTGTCTCGACAGGAACATATTTGGTCACACAACCTTGCAACTCTATGGAAACATCAGTGGTCTATGTTTGCTGTCAGTTGTGATACGAATAATTCTTATGCTACGTACAAGTAAATGATAAAACATAAAAGTTTTAAGTACTTGTATCAAATGTCCAAACACTAGGTTCCAGCATTATTTTCAATTTATGCCTTACTACCTGACTATAACATTAAATCCGTTTAAAAAAAAAAAAAAGTACCGCCCACATGCCAATTTGTGTACTAACATCGTAACGTTTGGTGTAGACCTCTAATACCACATTTCATGGAAATATGTTGAGTAACTTCGGAGTTGGCGTGTGGGCGAAAAAGACGACGTAGAATTATGCACCTATTTTGTGTAAATAACACAAATATAAATTGCATTTAGCCTATATGATTAATAAACTTTGTTACTCATATAAAATATGATCCTTCTAAGACAAAAATCCTTTAGCTTTAACTCAATTTAGTAACAAGAAAAACTGCGTTGTTTATATTTCGTGTCCATCATTTCATGATGGAGGAGGGTTAACTCCTTAAACCGCATCCCAAAACAGTGTCACGCGGTATCTAAATAAATCAGACGTGTTGAGATGTTTGTGGTTATTTTTACACCGTAAAAGAAAGTTCCTCGTTGAGAAACAGATGCTTCGTTTTGACGATACTGAATGCTTTACATGTTTCTTGTGAGCACACAGAATCTGCAGGGTAACTGTCATCACCTCTGAACGAACAAGTACGGCATTCGGTCTCCTGGGTATATATATATATATATCACTGAAACATTCTACGACCTTACTGTCTATCGCTCTGAATAAGATGAATTTAGGCCTAAGGGACGAACACAGACTTAAGGTGTATGAAAACAGACGTTCCAAAAGAGAACATTTCGACGTAACTCAAGGCATAGAAACTCTTCAAAAGTTTTGTCTTCAATTCGTTACTTTCCTCGTCTTCTGCAGTGTCCAGTTTCGGACCCTAATTTGAGCCAGATTAATCCTGACACACCTTAAAACTATTTAATACCCACTTTAATATCATCATCCCAATCACGCCTAGATCTTCCAAGTGATCTCTTGGGGTTTTACTAACAACATCTTATATGCATTTGTTAAATACCCCACGCGTGCCAACTTCCCCAGAAACAACATCCCCCTTAATTCTACAACCCTAAAAATACTGAAAGAGGAGTCCATAACGTTAGAAATATTACCCTCAGCAACCTTCTGTCAATCAATCAATATAAAAGAATTTAAAATCATAAATAGAAGTTTAATATATGAGATGGCTGTCTTATGGGGTATTACACCGTGTAGTCTCGTAGGTACTGAGAGACGTTTCAGAGAAACGTAATGCCTTCATCATCAACGGCACACTTCGCTAATTACTTCTAGTTATGCAAAGGCACATATGAATTCAACATGCAGCTACATTAAGAGCACTAACCACCGAATGGTTAAGAAATTACGAGTCGCCTGTTGTAATCACAACACTTACGGCAAACAATGGGCATAAACGTGTGGAGATGTGCGACTATTGCACAGACAGTTTCGTAGTCTGGATCAATAGTTTTCTTTGAACGCGTGCTCAGTATAGCTTCAAACAACACCCCTCCGCTCACCCCTGCAGCTCTCAAGCCAGGCTTGTGCGTGTTTAAAAGTGGCAATATTTCATGTACAAGAGAAATGGGGGAAAATGAAGCTTATTTAACAGGTTTCAACACGCGCCTGTGATACCGAATACTCTTGTAGTCTCCTGTGTCCTTTGATAGGACCGTCACTCTACTGCCACTTCACGGTTTACAGTGCTCATACGAGGACGCGCGATTTTAATTTGAATGTTATCCAAATTACTCATGTTCAGTCAAACGTAACGTAAAAGTCTGATACGGCTATATTTGTCCAGTTTAAACATTCACATACTCCTGCATTTTTCGTCAGAATTTGTCATCTTCTGGGATGTCTAATTGCTATTAACAGTCTCACGTTTATGAATACATTATATTATTAAAATAAAACTTTTTATATTTCTTAAAACTTTGCATACCGTGTAGTGTATTAGAATATAGATAAGCACACAAACAACTATTAACACTATAAAGAAGACACTAGTGCCATACGCGTTTCAACCTTAAAAGGTCATCATTGAATTGATTTCCCTAATGCCACTGATAATGATCTTTTAAGTTTGAAACGCGTATGGCACTAGTGTCTTCTTTATAGTGTTAATAGTTGTTTGTGTGCTTATCTATATTTTTATATTTCTTCTTTTAATAGTTTTCGTGTCGTAAAACTGCAGGTAGTAGTAGATGAATCGATTTATAATTCGAAATCTTCGTCCTGTAGTCGTCATAAATTAATCCTGACAAAAGCATTACAGGTTTAATGTATTACTTTTCTGGTCACTTTTGTTCCCTCCTGAATAGCGAACTTGGTATGGGGCAGTATTCCTTCTGTGCGTCCTTTTAAACTATTAAAGTAATTAACATAACATTTCATTGTATTATAATTTAACGCATCATGCATTTAAGAGTTTTAATCGATTTTTTAAAACTGCACACCCCTAAAGATGACACCTCTTACCGAAATGTTTAGGGTTATGTGCATTTTTATTCTTTTATTTCAAGTTTGTTATTCATAAATCATCCTATTATTCATCGTTAAATGTGCAGCGCATTAAATAAACCAAAAATATAAGTTCACGTGTTTGGTTCTGTGAGTTTTGAAAAATCAAGTGTTGGAAGAATATACGAATATACGTAATATGATGGATTTCGGTACATAGTATAGGATCTTTCGCAGTATGGACAATGTTATGTGATTAAGCAGAGCATTTTAATACATACATAATATAGAGGAATTTATATCTGAAGAAAACTGCGATTACCTTAATCTGTGATGCATTATGGTTTAGTACCGTCGGGATTCCGACTTGGTCTTTCAACAGGTTTGAAACCAGCGTTCCGAATGGTCCAATGATGTCCAACTCTCATTCTGTTTTAAACTTAAAATTCCGCATGAGCTTTCAATGAAGAGAGAAATTTTACCCTTTCCAAGCTTCGACTTTGATAAATGTCTTTCATCGCTTCCATTCGTGGGGAATTCCGTGATAAACAGTCACAGGCAGTTTGGTTAGAATTCCTCAAGACGTCATAAGTTTTCTTTTCCTGGAATTGTCAAGTAATAAGTATACAAAAACAGGAAATAACTGAATTTATTCTTGTTAACATTGAAAGGTTAGGGCGGTAATGAATTTCATAAAGTACAGATATTGATTAAAATTGCTTATACGCTGAAACACAAACACACACACACACACACGTTAACTGAGCCGTCTGTCTGACCAAACCCATTAAAGTGGTCGGGAATCGGAAAATTGGTTTCAACACAAAAAGTAATTTCTCCTCGCCCACATGTCAGGCACGAGTACTCGTAGCGGTTTCTTTACAATATTCACATTTGTACAATCTGCCTGTCATGCTGAAATTAATTAAAACTGCGCTCGTGATACACCATAATCTTATGTTATTTTATAACTTTATTTGAAATCAGCTCTTTGAAAGGCTAGAAATAGAGAAGTATGATGATTATCAGACATGAAATATGTGGGATATGCAGCAGGCATGACATTTTTGTTAGAAAACATGAAGAGAGGAGACCACTCAAAAGAGTATACTTAGTTGGGGATAATATTAAAACAAATCTTAGATATATATTATGTGTGAGTGTGGATTATATTAATATAGCGGTGACAGGCTCTTGTGAACACTGTAATTAACCTTCTTGACTGTCTGAGATTATCAAAGGAGTCTGCTCCATGGACATCAGTGGTACCGAATGTTGAGATCATGTATATCAAAATGCGAGTGGACGTTATACGCCGCCCTGGAGTAACGTTTACAAACAGTGAAAATATTACACACTGCAGAGACAAAATAATTCTACTTATCTTTCCATTAAACGTGCATAGAAAATTATCAGCTCTAAATAAAAGCTGTAGGTCATAATTACGAGTAATAGCAGTGTCATAAACTATGCCTTATAGTCAATAATATGACTAATAAAATTATATGTTTTATTAAACCCGAATATTTAATACGGTTTTCACAAAAGTCTGTCATTGTACTGTATTCTGAACATATTCGCACCTTCCTGCCCTGTTTCTGTAAGATACGTTTTAATACTATCTTCCTTCGAACCGAAAGGTTTACTTAGGTAACTTGGATTAGTGACTGGTTACGGGTTTAAAGACTGAGATTTGATTACCGATGGCTGCGTTATCACTGACTGACGGACCAGCTCTGGGGTGCACTCAGCCTCCTGTCCAGTGCACTTTGCCCGCACTAGGCTATCAAGCAGAAGGAACGCAAACTTAATCGCGCATCTCAGTCAGGGCAATGGTCTGTAATGCTTGGAGTTTACCTCCATGCCCTCTACGCATGGCGATTAGACACAAGGGGAACGTCACCCTTTTACTGACGGCATGATTTGGATCCTGTTCGATGGTTTCTGCTGCCTCGCGGCCTCGTAAGCCAATGCTTGTTCTCGGCCCCACAATCGGCCAGCGTCTATTTTAAGCTACTACACTAGCATTTATCTGTAGAGACTAGGGAAAACCACGAAAATTTCAGTAAGGATAGCCGGTATCGGCGCCGAGACTTTAACATGGGGCATTCCGAAGACGAAGCCGGAGTGCTAACCACTCGTGGACACTTCAGTTCCAGTCTTGATACATAGCAGTTCCTGAATTTTTGGGTTTTCGGAAACAAACTGTACGTTCGACTTATTAAACCGAAGAACGACTTAACAAACACCGGTCTTGGTTAAGTACGTTTGCCTGAATTATCCACGCAAGAGCTAAAGAATAATAATAGCTAATGTTTGCAATCGATGCCAGATTTGTTCGTGTCACTGCGGTCCCACGTTTTTACTCTGACTAACGCTTTCCGAAATTTTCTCTAGTCCATCCAGATGAATCCTGGAATGACAGCTCCACACAAGCCACGTCCGTTTCTTTTCAGATCCCTTAGATTCGATGTACGAGATGTATGGTGGAGAATCTGACTAGCTAAGCGACTATCATTTTCTCAAGAAGGAGTTCATAATGGTCGTGGACTATACAACAAATCAAACATCTTCCGTCATAAATCTAGCTAGCGAAAAAATTGAAGCGATATGTATACCTTTGAAAAACCCGCTGCATGCATCACTCGATAGAGACACAATTGATGAGCGAGAATGTCTAAACAACGGGAACCCACGTTTTTCATCTCGTAAACCATTACAAAGTTTTACAATGTAAATACTTGATAGTACCACTGATGACGAGGTGAGGCGGAAATCTATGCCAGAATGGGGAACAAATCGCGCTATTGTGAGACGCCTAGAGAGAGCTCGGAACATTTGTCGTGACGTAACGAGTTATCTGCAAGAACGGACTCTGTCAATCGCCCTGATGTTCTCACTGCCGATCTGAGTTCTTACATCACTGTAACAGCTCTCCGGTTCGTCGTTACAAAATTCAGCAGAGTGGATGAGGGTCAACTGGAGGATACTTAACCTTCTTGAAGAGATGAAGGTATCACTTGGGGAAAGGCAAAATACAGGAACTCCACTTCAGCGAACGTGTGAAGTTCATTTCATTAGATGTCGAAGGCTTTACTACAACATGAAAATAGTAACAGTAGTGGGGAAGTGTACTCCAGTTTAAATCAGACTGTAGGACAATTTTGCGTTCTTTACTTTATGGGCGTGATTAGAAATATATCCACGAAGCCTGAAGATACAACTTGGGACACGTAGACATAGAGAGTAGTAAAATATTAACTACGTCAATAGACCTTTAAAGTTACACAAGAAGGACAATTTCTTGACTAAGAGAGCAAATATCAGTTCCTTTAAGACGTATGTTCCATGGATTTCAGTAATTCTGCTTGGGACGACACTAACCACCTGGAAATAGGCCTAGTCTATTATACATTGAAGAACGCCATATATTCTGCTTATGTTATGCCTGATCAACAATACGAATAATGCATTACACATTCGACTGACAAAATGAAAGTGAATGTATTGCTTACAGACCTGTTACTTTAATGTGTTACTTTTAATATGCGCCATGTCAAAACAAATGCATGTTTGCTTTCCTCATTAATTTCATACGAATTTGAATCGTAACTAAGCATTCATTCACCGAGTTCGTCATTTTATAATTGAATTTATTACAGCGGCAGATATGTTATTTCCAGAAGCTCTACACATTTATACAGCCAAGACAATTTGAAATGTTACCACTGCAGAAGTGATTTTATACCTGGTCCTACGGTTTCGTATACAGGTCCCCTCCAATATTTTTATACTAGAATGTTATCAGGTTTCTGGGAACCCCTCCACAGTGTTACCCCTACACACACGCACACCCGCAAGACAGTTACATGAACCGGTGGGTTCGTGTAGCACGAACACTGTACCAGCACACCAAAAAAGAGTACAACTCGCTGTTTCTTATGAGTTTCTGAGTACTTTGCTTACAATTACGGGTACGTGAATAATAAAATTAACAAAAAATTAGTATCTGAATTTGGCGATAAAGGTCCACACTAAACGTTTCGGAATAAATTTCACCTTTTAGGTGTTGTGGTTCTCACGGCGATGAGTCTGAAGATGGTTGTCTTCTGGGCTGTCGGTAAACTTCTAAAAGGCGCAATAATCCAGAATTTCACTTTGATCCGTATCGGTACAATGTAACATCTATAACTTAATTAAATAAACTTCATAAGATGGTAAAGTTGCGTCATATTGTGATATAATAAATATATATTAAATCTTGTCCGTCTAATCACAATAATTCTTATTAAATATTAAAATATTACAATAATTAACATTTAAAATATTTAAAATATTAAATGATGTTCTTTATCGAAATATTCGATTTACATTAGACCATCATTTTTCATGTTTCACTAATGTAAATCGAATATTTCGATAAAGAACATCATTTAATATTTTAAATATTTTAAATGTTAATTATTGTAATATTTTAATATTTGATAAGAATTATTGTGATTAGACGGACAACATTTAATATATAAATAAACTTCATCAAATGATAAACAATTATTGCTCAACCCCCAAACTGTGGTAAAAACTCCAAGTTCAGATATATTACCTATAAATTTTATCTTATAAATACCTTTCGATATTGGTCTACTTAAAGTTTAACTAAGTCAAGGAAAAATTAAATTAGCTACGTTCACTACTGCTACATTTTTTTTAACAATTATCGGACTGTCAAGAAGTTGCGCTAGTTCGGCCTCAGTTTTCTTTACTATAAATTCGGAGAAACAGGCATTAATAATTTATAAAACACAATAAAAGCGACAGAGAAATCAATACTGACGAGACTATGGCCATTACATGAACGGCAACAGGGCTCAGAGGCAAGCCCGGAGTTGCATCAGCTGACATGAAATTAATGAGAATGAAATCTAAGTTCAGATTTAGACGAATATTTCAACGCTTGTTCCTTTGTTAATGCATTATTCTGCCTCACCACCAATTAACGGAGCACGCGAGATTAAGAAATATTGCAGGTTTCACACGAGAAGAATATCAAATCGTTAAATTACACAGTGATAAATGGTATTTCTGGAGTTTTTTCAATGTCTAAATTGTAAAATTATAAAATCACAACGTTACGAAAGCTGGATTCTAATTCCATCATTAGGTAAAAAAAAGGGACAGAAAACACATCTGCTGGCCCCTTGGCTAAGCTAGCTCTAAAGTACACTGTTCCAATATCCCGGAACTTAAACAAAGTTCACAGCTGGATTTTGGAAATCATTTCAATCTTCTGATATATTACTGATATTTCGATTATTTAATGCTGGTGTGTCTGCTGCTAAGATGAGAAGCAAAAATAATCATAGATGAAGAGAGGTAAAGAGGAATAACTATTATCCCAACATTCGCTTGTAGAAAACAGATTAAGCTTCGTCAGGGCAGCCGATGACCGGGTACAGATTTGGAAGCTCTGTGTGCCAACTAAAGTTATTCTAGATTGTTTGGATATTAGGAGCAGTTATGAAGTAGCTATTAATATTGGTTTGGGTAAAAGTTATTTAAACTAAGTCTATCAGTGCCACAGCTTTCAAACACTGGCAAGACATCCCTGTCAGACTGATATCAACATTTCAGACGTTGGGTTTGGCAATATTCGCTTGATTTTAAGGAAAAGTCACTTGAATTTTAAGTTACATTTCTGTTCTATACTTCAACCGTTCACACAGGAGAAGGTTGTGAAAATAAGTCTGGAGAAATTTATAACGAGAATACTCCCGAGTTTGTACGGCTGATTCCGTACTTGGGGAGCGAATATACTCGGTTCTAGGTGTGACAGAATTTAAGCGTTTGTTTCTCAGATAAGAAAAATAAATTTAAAAAACCTCACAATAAGAAACACGAGCTGGAAGTAGGAGTATTGTCTGAGGAATACGAAATAACACCAAGTGAAACACTATCAGCAGTAAAGTAACTACCGACTACGTCCTCGACGAGCACGTGTTTCAGTAATTTCAGTTTCAACTGGATCCCGCAGTCGCGTGCCAGCCTCGAAATAAAGATGCTTATTACACCGGGACCAGCATGTGAATAAATTTTTTATTCCAGATATATGGACAGAATGGCACTTATCCTCCGTACGTTAGACTGTGATTAATTCCTCTTATTATTACAGATGACATTAACTTTTAAGAGATTAAATGAGGTATGTATCATGACATCCGTGAGCCGCCTCTTCATGTTTAATTATAGACGCTTTATAGATATGACATGGAACGTCGCTTGACAGAGTAAGCGATCTCAACAAGACGAAAATAAGTAGCTAGTTGCTCCTGTACCACTTTCTCAATGAAAGTCAAGAAGAAGAAGAAGAATAAAATACAGACAAGAAAATTATAAAATGGAGATGATAAGAGCAAGAAACAGAGATTGGTGTATGTGAACAATTTATACAGCCTAATTCTTTTATCATTTCCTTGAACAATCACGCCAAATACTTGTCACGTTGAGATATAAAACTTTCCTTTTTAAACATTTTTCGATAGGGCAAATATTTAACGAAACACGTGTATAACAGATGTAGCTGCTGTTTGGTAAGAGGGACCTAGCTACATATGATTCAAGTCCTTACCAAGCACCACATATTCCGGCTCTACAGTGTGAAACACTTATGTAGTACAACCAACTCCAAAACAGTGGGACTTCTAATTGAACACCAATAATAACAGGAAACCAATAATCGCATAGAAAACATTTGCAAAATATACAAACTCCACTCTATTGAATAAAAATTTACTTTGATATTATCCATCGTCTAGTAAATATAAAACGTAAAACGACGTTTCGGAGATGGAACTCTATCTCCGTCTTCAGGTTCCTACACAGTTGGGCCCACTAGATAGAGCTAATCCCTATCTCCGGATCGGGTCCGGAGATAGGGATTAGACGATGGATAATATCCAAGTAAATTTTTATTCAATTGACTCTTCACCATCGTCAAGAAGTTTTAGATTTGATAAACTCCACTCTAATACACATTTATTACTTTTCATAAATGCTGATTACAAATCATAACGGAAATAAACAAAAGAAAGCGTTTCTTTCCTAAATAAAAGTATTTAAATGATTAGCTAAATTTACGGGATAAGTAATTATAAAATTTAAGAGATCGATTGTACGTTGGATGATGGAAGACGAAGTTATGAAACATCCTGTATCAACCACTGGACATGTAGTGCCGCGCCCCATGTCTGTGGCACAACATACATGATTCCGCTTCACAATCACGCACCTCCACGCCATGGAGTGTTCAATGGACTGGACATCACACTATTGTCACACACCGTTACTACGGTTCACTGCAAATGGCGAGAAAGCCACATTCAGGAGCTCAGACCCATTATCAAGACATTAAACAGCGACTATTGGTCGGTATTCAAACCAAGATTAATGTTCACACCTTCGAATGCGTTATTTCTAGCCGCATACGTGTCTAAATAATTTTTAAAATAGTAAAACATAGGCTTACGCATGGTCCTACTTTCCATAAGCGTAATTTTGTAAATATGCATTCCGCAATGGTCGGAAGTTTAATCTATTGCGCATACAAATAAACTTCATCCGCAAATTTAAGCTACAGATTGCGCCTTTTAGCCTATCTGCCTGCTCGCATGTGACAACTCGAGAAACGATGAACGGATTTTCATGAAATTTTATTTACTAAAATTTGCATAAAAATTTAAAAATTTTGGTTGAAGCTAGACGACAACAAAAACGGGCACTATCTGAAAAAATTAAAAGTGTTTTTTCGCGCAGAAAGTTGCTGTGGGGGGGGGGGGGGGGAATCCCAAGCCACCCGCGAAACTACGTGAAGAATCATTCGTAATGACAACTGACCTCAGACAGAAAACTGCGCTGCTGACATTAATCTGTCAGAACTCTTTAGAACTTTTACGCTACATTTCCTAAATTACTCTTATTTTCATTGTCTTGATGCTAGCAATTAATTTAATATAGTGGACTACCTCGTCCATGTTTTGCTTTGGAATGAGGTCCACGGACAGTCCTTATCCGCCGAGGTGGAGTAACACTGCAACTTTTATCACTCCATACTCTGCTTGTATTTTACTTCATAAACACACTTTTATAGTTAGAAAATAGAGTTGTAATGGTTAAATTTATTACTCGCTACAATGTATACTATTCCGACTGTTATTACATCGGCCAAGTGTGATACGGTATACACTCTTAGACAGGATATAGCGCAAGGAATCGAAAAAGATCACGGTCTATTTCAACGTGGTGGTGTTGCATGACACGTGTTCATAACCAGGGGCGTTAGCACCCTCTGGTAATGTGTGTGACATATGAAGTCTACCAAGGCTGTGTTTTTCGTCATTTCAAAACAATTCACATTTATATATCAAATGCTACTCGCGGCAAAGATAGTAACTCACCACCAAGTCACGTGGTACAAGATCGTTCTTGTTACTTAGCTTGTCAATAAATCGAATAAATTAATGGAATCATAAGCACTGGGCCCTCATCCGAGTCATATAAATTCAGTCCACAAGTTTCAAAAATTTGTCTTCAGTACAAAACTTCACACATTGAACGGAAACTGATGGTCCCATCCTAAAAGTCTCTGATAACTATCATTTCGATTGATTGTTGAAAACCAATAAGTTGAGGAAGTACCCAGTAGCACGATGTTTATATTTGCAGCAACTACAACCTAGAAGTTTGTGTTCGAATCAGGAGGAGCGCACATACAAGCAGTTTTAAATATGGAAGTCCATATTTCGACCCCAGTTCTAAACAATGTTCTCTGAAACTTACGAACATTTTAGTGATTTATTAAATTAATGCTACACAAATGTTAGTGATTTTATAGGAAATTTATAACTGAATACTACATTAACGTTCAGTTGCTCATAATTTCCCACATAAAGGGCACTTATGATTTTAGTCTGGTTCTCAGAATAAATAGCTAATTTTCTTATACATTATTGGTGTCCATTTCTGTAATGTTGATGCTGTCTTTTCTTAGAGACAGAACCGAATTTTTAAAACTATTTTAATAGTAGATGATTTTCAAAACAAGAAAATAAAAGTTTTAAGGCAGCCAAGCGAACTGCGCTGATGTACTATCTTCATATTTATTGCGCATATGAAACAAAATCTTCGATATTTTTAAAAAATATTTTGAGCTAAACAGTACGAGTGACCACATCTGTTCCTTTGCGAACAGCTTACGAGAAGACGTTTCTACCGCTACTGCTACGATATGATAGCACAAATTAGGTATTCTCGAAGCGATTTTTATGTGTACAAGAACACTTGATTATTCCTCTAGTTATCGCTAGGGACACTGGTTAGGAACGGAGGGAGGGTGATTATTGACGCGATGAGCTGAGTTCATTGTACAAAACGCGCCCAACAACGGACGGGCGGTTATTCCACCTGATTGATCCATAATCGCAGACTTCATGCTCCTGTAAAGTTAGGTTTTTTCCAAGTTGACGGAAATTAAAATTCTGATTGTGCAGTCACGGATACATGCACAGTAGTGCGGGTGGAGGGGGGGGGGGGGGGTCGTGACGTTTAGCAGAAGTAAAGTGCAAGTGGTTTAGAAGACTAGCCTCATTGAATGAAAACATTATGTGGAGTACACATTCGATTAAACCGTGGAAATAACAGGCTTTGCCTCAAGTGGATGCCAGATAAACTCCCTGCACAATAACCGTGTTTAAAACAGAAGCCGGTAAGATTTCGTGTTCTCACGGCGGCTAGCATGAAGATTGCCGTCTTTTGGGATTTTACGCCGTGAAGTCTGGTATAAAGTAACCGACGTTTCTGAGGTTAGAACTGCTCTATCATATAGGGCGATCATCGCCCTGATGGAGAAGACTTATCTTTATTATCATCAAATGTATGGAAAAATGTGAAAAGACATGGTCGTGGCGTATTTGAACGCATTCTTCCTCCAATCTACCGAATTAATGTGTTATTTAACTGCGTGGTTTCAAATACGTAAGTGATTTAATATGTAAATTCATTAAAAGTTTATGACTGATGGGTAAGTTGGATTGAGATGGAATGTACTGTCATCTGTTTGAAGATATGAGTACTGCCCGGATGTTTCATTCAGAACATCCATTATTCCGGTAGAGGCTGAAGCACCCACCTCTCCTAAATCGAGGTAACAGCTACACCAACTACCTGCACCACATTCGATAATCCGCGACCGCTGAACAAAGCTGTTCCACTTCTTGCTACGACCGTGTGGCCAGCAAATTCCACCGAGCCTATTAAAATCGGCATTGAGAGTAGGCATGCTCACTTAGGTCGCTTTATTGTCGCAACTGTCGTGGGGTCGGACATTCGCCAAGAAATCTCTCTGGCTCCGAGTTCTGTTGAGCTGTCATGCCCGTTGGTTCGTCTGTCTACCAGCCCACACTTATCACGTCTCGGCGTCTCTACCAGCCAACTACCACGAAGCGGGTCTTTTGTCTTATGAGCACGGCTAACAATATTGTATTTAATGACCCTATATTCGCTGCACAGAGCGTCTTCAGAATATTAATTTTTAATTTTAATATATATTTTATCACTACGTGGCCCTAAAATAATGTTTATACCTTGAATTATTAAAATGGTCATCTACTGGGATTTTGCACAGTGCAGTCTGGTAGATACTGACACACTGTAAAAGTGTAACGAAATCTCCAGATCTAGTTTATCTGCGTTAAATTAACATCAAGGTCTATAGTGCAAAGATATAATTAAAAAATCTGTAATACCATTGGTTCTAATAATGTGTCCATAAAAGACACGTTTTTCGAGGAACTGACATTGCTTTTAAACTGTATGTAGTAGTGAAATGATTAAACCATACTAATATATATATATATATATATATATATATATATATATATCGGCTGAACTACGCGAACTACAAATTCTACCACAGTGATGCATCTCACTTTAAAATTTCAATCTACACTCTGAAAGGCTAACCGTTTTGTTCGATGGAATTTAATCCCAGCTGAGAGCTCCAAGCGGTTTCCATAGTAACAGCTGGTACAACAATAGCAGTCGATGAAGGGAACTAGTCATTTGTTTTCTGGGATAGAAGCCAATTTTCTTTTATAAAACCTAAATATATTCCTGTCATGTAGTCCATTTGGTTAATTTAGCTACGAGGTTCTACCTGACCTCTTCTCCTCATCATTTCCCCTCTTGGCATCACACGTGTTTACACTTAAGTGTGAATAGAAAAGAAGATTAAACTCGGAAATCATAACACTTTGTAAACAAATATCTGTTTATTTTACATTCGTTTTCTTTTGGCACTTTATTTTCAAGTACGCGTACTTCTACCCTGTCTGCAGTTACAGTTCTAATTGCCGATAACAATGACCTCTCGGCCAAAGGTATGAACGGTAGCTCATGGTCCCCCAGGGAGCAGAGAAGCTTCTTTCCGAAGAGCTAAGAGTCTAATTATAATACATATAAAGTGCCAAGAAATTTCCATATTAAATTACAAACGTACACTTACAATTGAGGTTTATCAGTAATTATTTTTTGAGACTGCTACACCACATTTTAAGTAGTTTTTATAGGAGGTGCCTTTCAACCTTTTTATTCACGTCAAGGGAGCCTCAGGTTTAAATAGTTTGGGAACGAGAAGCCTGTCATGCCACCCGAACAATTTAATCGCGAGTTAAAATTCTAGCTTGGGAATCGGTGCACGTCAGTGATTTTCTTTGTTGTGCTGCCAAATGCAGGTACAGAGTAAGTATGGACCGATCTCCCATCCTGGGAGTCCTATTACATATCTAAAAGATTAACGAATGAATTATAATATCATAACAGATCAGAGGGTCAGGAATAGCAGTAATTAAATCACTCCCATCGTCCAGAAAACTGAATAGCAGGACGATTTTAACATGACTGGAAAAAGTATTCCACTGAAGATTTCTGTCTTCTGAGTTGTTGCGCTGTGTAGACTGGTAGATGTTAATCAACGTTTCAGAGGTCATACTGCCTCCGTCATCAGGGCGATGAGTATGAAGATTTCTGTCTTCTGGGTTGTTGCGCTGTGTAGTCTGGTCGATGTTTACCAACGTTTCAGAGGTCATACTGCCTCTTTCATCAGAGTATGAAGATTTCTGTCTTCTGGGTTGTTGCGCTGTGTAGTCTGGTCGATGTTTACCAACGTTTCAGAGGTCATACTGCCTCCTTCATCAGGGCGATGAGTATGAATATTTTTGTCTTCTGGGTTGTTGCGCTGTGTAGACTGGTAGATGTTAATCAACGTTTCAGAGGTCATAATGCATCCGTCATCAGGGCAGTATGACCTCTGAAACGTTGGTAAACATCGACCAGACTACACAGCGCAACAACCCAGAAGACAGAAATCTTCATCGCCCTGATGATGGAGGCAGTATGACCTCTGAAACGTTGGTAAACATCGACCAGACTACACAGCGCAACAACCCAGAAGACAGAAATCTTCATACTCATCGCCCTGATGATGGAGGCAGTATGACCTCTGAAACGTTGGTAAACATCGACCAGACTACACAGCGCAACAACCCAGAAGACAGAAATCTTCATCGCCCTGATGATGGAGGCAGTATGACCTCTGAAACGTTGGTAAACATCGACCAGACTACACAGCGCAACAACAAAGAAGACAAAAATATTCATACTCATCGCCCTGATGAAGGAGGCAGTATGACCTCTGAAACGTTGGTAAACATCGACCAGACTACACAGCGCAACAACCCAGAAGACAGAAATCTTCATACTCTGATGACAGAGGCAGTATGACCTCTGAAACGTTGGTAAACATCGACCAGACTACACAGCGCAACAACCCAGAAGACAGAAATCTTCATACTCATCGCCCTGATGACGGAGGCAGTATGACCTCCGAAACGTTGGTTAACATCGACCAGACTACACAGCGCAACAACCCAGAAGACAGAAATCTTCGGACTCACCGCTGTGGAAACCTCAAATCTTACAAGTATTCCACTTTCGAAATGCATTCTTAACTGTAATATAGAACAGAGTTCCCAGAATTCACCGGCTACTATAAAAATAATTGTGGATCCATCACCGGTAGGGAAATGGTTTTCTCTACATCGGCACATACAGACTACTGGAGGGCCCCGCCCAGTTACCCAATTTGGAGAGAGTTATTTCAAGTGTTAACCTGCCAGAAGTGTAACACTGACCAATCACTTCAATGTAATGCCAAGTTCTGGAATGTATGGAACATTTCCTCCACGTACACACTAGGCCGGATTCATTCACGGCGTGGCATTTACACACGAGAACTTCGCCTTCATAGAGAAGATGAAACGAAAGTACGTAATTGTCACAATTTCACATCAGAAACAAAGTGGAGACACAACAGCCTCGGTGAAGTCGTTTAAATTTGTTAGCCACTCAGTCTGCTTCGCATAATAACGGCTTCCTTTAATGAGGTTACGCGGCCGCAAAACACTCAGCTGGTTCTTACTGGCATGATGAAGGTTGTTCCTACGAAATATATTACCCGCAATTACCAGAGGTAACCCATACTCCACTTCATATTACCTGAATCTGTATTACTACATAAAGGGAATCCTTCTTTGCGGTAAGCACTGACATATTCCGTGCACTACCAACGAAGAAAGGAAGGAAGGAGTGTGGCTATTAGCCTCAGCACTGCCCTCACGTGATCAGAGACAGTCACTTAGTCAGTCTGTTAGTTAATTCTTTAATCATCTCCGAAGAAGATGATGACGCAATCATCTCAAACCGAAATATTCGTAGGACACTGCTGTGCCACCTGTAAAACTTCTACACATTCAGAAGATTCGCAGATCGCAGCCAATCATGTGGGCGTGGGAGTGGAGTGATTTGTTCCACCTTCCACTTGGAAGGCTTTCAGAGTGCCATCTGTACAGAAGGCAACATCTGTAACATGAACATCAAAGATGACCGGCGACTGTTCCACGCTGAGAGGTGTGACGATCAGACATCCTTTCGGATGCTGCCAACACGGTATATATAGACGCAAACATAACAGCAACGTGAATCATCAAGAGGGCACTGGAACACAGACGATACTGCAGCTCTCGGAAATGAGACACATAGAAAGAAAGAACGAAAGAAAGAAGAAAGAAAGAAAGAGGAAGGAAGATAGAAAGAAAGAGGAAGAAAGAAAGAGGAAGGAAGGAAGAAAGAAAGAAAGATAGAAAGAAAGAGGAAGAAAGAAAGAAAGAAAGAGGAAGAAAGAAAGAAAGAGGAAGAAAGAAAGAAAGAGGAAGGAAGAAAGAAAGAAAGAGGAAGAAAGAAAGAAAGAAAGAGGAAGAAAGAAAGAGGAAGGAAGGAAGAAAGAAAGAAAGATAGAAAGAGGAAGAAAGAAAGAAAGAGGAAGGAAGAAAGAAAGAAAGAGGAAGAAAGAAAGAAAGAAAGAGGAAGAAAGAAAGAGGAAGGAAGGAAGAAAGAAAGAAAGAGGAAGAAAGAAAGAAAGAGGAAGGAAGAAAGAAAGAAAGAGGAAGAAAGAAAGAAAGAAAGAGGAAGAAAGAAAGAGGAAGGAAGGAAGAAAGAAAGAAAGATAGAAAGAAAGAGGAAGAAAGAAAGAAAGAAAGAGGAAGAAAGAAAGAAAGAGGAAGGAAGAAAGAAAGAGAGAGGAAGAAAGAAAGAAAGAAAGAAAGAGGAAGGAAGATAGAAAGAAAGAAGAAAGATAGAAAGAAAGAGGAAGAAAGAAAGAAAGAAAGAAAGAGGAAGAAAGAAAGAAAGAGGAAGGAAGAAAGAAAGAAAGAGGAAGGAATAAAGAAATAAAGAAAGAAAGAAAGAAAGGCTTCAAATAATTTCCAGTGTACTGCAGAGGCGTCAATCCGTCGACATCCAATTTAGTTTACAATAAAAAGAAGCAATAACAACTGGCAGAGGAGACCAAATTTCATGATAAATAAAGAACAATAAGCTTCCCCCCCAGACAGCAATAATACAACATAATTGCCCTTTCAGCCATATTCAGATATTTTGAAATGTAAATATTAATTCAGTAGAAGTAGAAAGAAAAAGCTGATCCAGTGGTACAACACACCTCAATGAATATACAGCAAACTCCACTTCTAAAGGGACCCTTACGGGGCCTGAATATTGTTACGTTCATAATCTTTTTCCCCGTTTAAAATATTTGTTGCCCATTAATGTATTACGTTGTTATTATCCAGATCACAAGTCAGAAAATCATACTGCATAGTAGACATTCTCGGTCTTCTTCGTGGTCTCCTCCTTTCTCTCTTCCTTTCACACCTTCCTTCTGCCCACAATCAACAAACAGAGGCCTTGCACATCGCTTTACAGGAATTTTGTGTAGCAATAAACGGGACATGACGACGGCGGGGGGGGGGGGGGGGGGGGGGGGGGGGTTACGAGCCACAGGGACTGTTCCGCAAGACGTTTATGTCTCTAAATGGTGCCATTCGCGTAATATCTCCCATTGCTGCCATTCCGCCCCGTCACCTAGCTGATGATGCGCCAACAGCCATCTTGCTTCTTCCAAGAATAAACAAGAATGACACTGAATGCGGCACGCATGACTACACCGCAAATAATAATGTGGGAACTGTCAATTACTGTGGCTGGCACCTCATCGTTAAGAACAGCTGGGGGAGAGAGAGAGAGAGAGAGAGAGAGAGAGAGAGAGAGACGGAACACAGAACATTGCCCACCAAATGATAACTTACAAAACGTACTGACCAAATTATTAACTTACTAACGAGTTTAATATCTAACCAATCTGACGTTGTTCTGGGTTTTGGTGCCGTATAGAGTCGCCGGAGAATACCGACGTTTCGGGGAAACATATCCTCTCCTTCTTGAGCCCTGGAGACGGATTTTCAAAGCCATGGAAACTTCGACTGCCGCACATCAAACTTACAAGCAAGTCAGTTTACTAATTAGGCCATTAATTTACCTACTACGCCATTTTATATTGCCATGTTGTAATTAGTCGCTTTTTTCGCCATGAAAATCCTCCAGTTCTTTTCTTATTCACAAATTATAATCGTCCTCTTACTCACATAAAACAACGCATGGAAATTATAAGTCGCCGTTAAATAACGCAAAATTTTTGTGTAACATGATGTTGTATGAAGCATTTATGTTATTGTGCACCAGGCTTCTCAACACTTAAATCTCCTAAGTCCAACTGTGTGTGAACCAAATACCATCTGGCATTTTACCGTAAGATATTCACGCATAAATTCTGTTGTAAATACCGTAGCAAAGAAGCTACTTGGTAGACGTAGGCCAATATGGAAGGATAATGTTAAAGTGGATCATAGAGAAATACGGTGTAAACGTGTGTATTAAATGTAAGAAATTCAATTCAACAAGTCTCTTGACGAGCTGAGCGACAGTAAGCTTTTCAAGAAGAACCTTGCACCTAGTACTTGACAACTGTTTTAATATTTATTGGTTTGTTATTTAGATATTAAGTTAATCGAATGACTTACATATGCAATAAAACTGACTGTAGCTAATCATATTCTTAGTAGTTTCGCACCTAGACATAGAATCCGAGGGTTCAAAGTCGCAAACATCGAAGTGCGCCATTTTGCGCAACACTGAGTCATTTCCACCCACACAATCTTTTCCATTAACTTTTATCGTAATGTTTCCCTCTTCTCTTCTCGCTCTTCCTCATGTATTTTTTTAAAGAGGATTCTCTTCATAATTCTACACGCATTTCTCGTATCCCCTAACCTGATGACACAGCCAGCCCACAGTAACCCGTGGACTTTGCCCTCCTAAGAATAATTTTTGTGAACCGCAAAGTTCCACACTAAATTACCCATTTCACTTTTATCACTACTCTCTTTAAATACGAAACTTTATCACAAGTTACTGTCTGCCTTCCTAACACTTGTTTGTCTCTCCACAGGCTGCGCGGGTTGCAGCTTGCCTCGCTGAGGAGATTTAGAATTTACTAGCGTTGTCTCAAGGTATGTTTGCACTACAGTAATTGGTTCCATACTACCAATATTTACTATAACAGCTCAAAGCTTAGATTAAACATAGCACCAGATTTTCTAAGGCTGTTCGCCGCTACATCAGAATTTCCGTCTCACGACTATTAATATTCTTGTTACTGTGAACACAGTGTATTTTGTTTACTTCTTCCTGAGAAATCGGACAGCAAAACAATTATTTATAGCTTATAGTTGGTTCTAGATGATATACAATCTGAAGTATAAAGTTCTTTCGTCCCAATAATTATCTGTATCACTGGTCTTGTTGCTAGGCGACCATCACCAGATGTTACAGTGCAAAACATGAGCTACTGATTACTGTTTCTCCTATCAAAAACTCTAGAATCGAAGCTGGGACACTCGCATAGACGACATTATTATGTTATTATGTAACGTAAAGGCATAGGCCTATAACCGAGTGTATAACGTTCACTTGAAAATATGGCAGCCTTAAATATACATACGAACCACTGTAACAAAGGTAACCATACGAGCCAAGATAAAAAATATAACCACAGAAACCAAGGTAGCCATGTCAAACAAGTTATATAAAGTATTTTACCACGGTAACAAAGACAACCATGGGAGCCAAGGCAAGTATGCCAAGACATACGAGGTGCGATCGGAAAGTTTCCAGACTGCGCGTATAAAAAAAAAACCGTACACTTATCTCAGGTATTAAATTCATCCATCACCCTCGAAGTAGTTCCCCTGGGAGTGAACACAACGATCCCAGCGCCGCTGCCAAGCCTGGAAGCATCCCTGGAAATCTTTCTTTGTCAGCCTGTCAAGCACCATCTGCGATTCTGCCTGAATCTCTTGCCACAGACTCGCCAAAACGGCTACGGAAAGCTATGAAATGCTAAAGTAAGTATTTGGGGAGTCCGCAATGGGTCGTGCACAAACTTTTGTGTGGCATTCACGTTTTAAAAATGGCCGAACCTCTGTCGATGATGACGAGCGTTCTGGACGACCATCTTCGAGCACAACGCCCGAAAATGTTAGAAACGTAAGAGTGTGGGTAAGGCTATTCAGTGTTCGCTAAATATGGGAATCACAGGTACAAGTAATTGTTTGTACACGTCCTCATTCATTCACTATCCAGGATTTAAAAAAAAGAGAACGTAAATTAAGCAAAATTATTTAGATTTATCGAGAAAATTTAAAATAAAGGTGCCTGAAAAAAACATTATATCAAGCAAGAGTGAAAATAGGAGCATATGCGTGGCTTTTCGTTAAATTCATGGACGTTAAAAATTTGAATAAAATTATAAGTTACTGTTTTCAATAAATGTTTTCCATGAAGAGACAAACTGCAGTTAATGGACATTTTGTAGTGTTGAAATAACATGGTAAGTAAACATTTAAACAATTCCTTATTTAACCAGGTGACATGATTATTGCAATATGTATTGATATATTTGAGGAGGGTGATGAATATAAACTGTCTGAAAGAATGCACGCGAGAAAACTCAACTGTGACTGAAGAACACGTAAATAAATTATGAGCAAAAGCTTTCGGAACCTCGTATAGTGTTTAGAAGAACCGTGGATTTTAAAAACGGGCTATTCCTCAGCGTACTCTTCCCTTTGTACAGAACGTCTTTTCTTTAATTCCGCGCGTTTGAAATACCTTCTCAAAACTCAGTTACGTATTCCTCAAAACAGTTCATTTTCCTGGAAAATATTTCGTTCTATATCGCATTTGGATGCCTTGAACAAGCCGTTCCTATGCCAACCCATTTGCGCATAGTCAGCGATGGAATGTTTCCATAGAGACGGGAAAAAACGCTACATTGTTTGTTTATATAACTCCCTTTTAAAGTTATGCATATGCTTTCCCCTTCTTATGGGTAAATGTAACCACTGCAGGAGCAGTTGCTGTCCGACGGCTTGTGTTCTGCATTCAAAACATTTGCTCAGTATCCGATTCCACTTTCTTGGTTACAGGTTACGAAATAAATTTTAATATGAAATTTAAAAAAGTACCAAAAGCACTAGCTGTTGACATGATGCAGTTCGGGGTTCAGAAGGATTAATTATCACATGCGTTAAAATCGCTAATAAACCAGTCTCAAAAACGAATTAAAATAATATTAAACAAAGTTTTACTTGTTGTAAATGTGTTTATAACATCTGACCATACAAATTTCATATATCACTTGTCAAACATTTATCAACAGCATTTCTCGATATTCCGCACATTCGACTTTTGTTCGAACTGCCTTAAAGTTGCGCACTTTTCGAATACAGCCTTTATCATCATACAGTACAGTAATTTCGTTAATCCCGTTTTCATAAATTAATAGGACCACAATTTTGGCAATATTGACAACAGAGAGTTATAATCTAGTTTTATAATGGCATATTCGCTATACCAACTTTTACAAAAATCGAAATATCGATACTAATATTTAAATAACAGGATAGACACTCAGTTCTTTTAAGTTATGAGGGACCGAGTTGCTTTCAACCATTGGCCATACACGTCTCTTACGTCCCAGAATGTGAAGAAAAGAAGGCGATATATAGGCTTAGGGCTACGTTTTATTTATTTAGTGTTCTGTCTGACGACAGGTCCATATGAACAGGATCCTTCCATCCTTTTCTCGGACTGGGACCTGTTCATATACGTTCTTGGCAGATGATCCAGAAGTGGTTTGCCATTGCCTTCTTCTGTGTGTGAATGGAGTAATTTTTGGGATGCCACGGAGGAAAACTCCGTGTTGCCTAGACCACGGCCTTGCCCAACACAAGTTATAAATTCGGGTACCGCCGGGAATCGAACCCGAGACCCCAGGATTACAAGGCCAGCGTAGGGTAATGTAAAGTTTATTTAACGGAAACCAAATCTTTAACCCCTCCCGTAATTGGGCAAGATCTAATGTCTAATATGAATAATAACATGTAAAAGATATATTATGGTCTCGGTTGCCCTAAAGCCTCTTTATAGGCTGTCTTTGGCTATTGAACAAGAAACTATAGGTCGTATGTTACAGCAACGAAAAATAAGAGAAGAAATTTGTTTAAATAAAAATATGAAGCAGAAACTTTGTCAATAATATTTACAAATTTACTTCCTACCTCAAAGATAACACAGCGTGTCTAAATTACAAAGACCAATTGGTCAATGCTGTTTGAGCAAATGATAGGTCATACGAAAATTATAGATGCATTCCGTGGGTAAAATACGGTCATTGAATGTTAAAAGTGAGGTGCTACATGTAAATTACTACTGTGCTTTAAATGGTTAACCGCCAATTACTATGCACTGTCCGGTACAGGTAAAGCTGAAGGAGAGAGGAGAGAGAAGGCTGTGGAGTGAGTATTGGTCCTATAACGCTGGGAGCACACAAATTCCACAAAGGGAATACATCGGAATTTGATCCACGAACCTCAAATACGGAAGGCCCGTGAGACAGTGCATATTGAACTGGCTCAGAACATTTCCGGGATTCCATTGCTGCAATTGCAGTTCTGCCCACTAGCGCTGCTCAAGATAAACACCGCGCCGATGTTCTTAGATCGTGGCAGTAGGAACGAGATCTTGTATCTGTGTGTGAGCGGTAGATTCCAATATTCGCTTGGATATACTGAAGAAAACCACGCCACAGCCAAGACAGGGAGTAAACCGAAAGTAATTCGAAATGGAGGCATTCCGAACACAAGTTTAAAAACGTTACCTCTGCACCAACTTGCTTTTTTATATATCATAAATGTATTGTTTATTATTAAGTTGTATTCGTATAGTGAAGCCACGGTGGTCTAGCGGTTAGAACGCTGGCCTTGTAATCCTGGGGGTCTCGGGTTAGATTCCCGGCGGTGCCCGAATTTATAACTTGTGTTGGGCAAAGCCGTGGTCTAGGCAACACGGAGTTTTCCTCCGGGGGCTTCCCCGGTTTCTCCGTGGCATTCACACACAGAAGAAGGCAATGGCAAACCACTTCTGGATCATCTGCCAAGAACGTATATGAACAGGTCCCAGTCCGAGAAAAGGATGGAAGGATCCTGTTCATATGGACCTGTCGTCAGACAGAACACTAAATAAATTCGTATAGTGACTAGTTACGGGCTGGACGGCCGGGGTTCGATCCCCGACGGGGGCAGAGGATTTTTCCTCTAGCCTCTGCGTCCAGACCGGCTCTGGGGCCCACACAGCCTCCTTTAAAATGGGTACCGGGGTCCTTTCCCGGGGGTAAAGCCGGCCGGGGCGTGATGCTGACCACTCACCCCCCATCTAGTGCCGAGGTCAAGGAAGAGAGGAGCTATACCTCCACTCCCCCCAAACGCCTACATGGCGTATAGTGGGACAAACTTTACTTTATTCGAACTCATGCTCTTTTTAAGATATTATACAACCCAATGGTAAGTGAGCCATTTGTCCCAACGGCATGGCGTCTGCTCCTGTTGGGGATGAATGAGATGGTTTCCAAATCTGGGCGGTAGATGCGATTAAACTAAAAGTCGCGGTTAGCCGACGAATGTAGGTCGTAGGTCATAGGGTGGGGCGTTACGTCGGAAGGGTCTAAGAACTCTCTACCGTAACAGACTAGCATCTCACGAAATGTTACAAAGGACCTGGGAATTTATTTCTCTTGTGAATCATAAAGAATTTCACGACCAGCTGAGCGACTACCAGTTTTTCAAGAAGGACTGTTACATGCAGTTAGATGTTATATAGAGCCAAACTGAAAAGGATTACGAACAATGATTAGGTAAAAATTTGGAAGGTGACAGTGTTCTTTTTTTTTTTAATGCGCTTTCCGGTTATTTGCCAGTGACGGATGAGGAAAACCACGGAAATATCAGCCATGAAAGTTGGCAACCCGATCGAGATTCAAAATGAGTACGTACGCAACTCAAGTTTACATTGTCGATACAACAGCTTGCTCGCTTGCCGACACATGTGAAAGTCTCGTTATGTAACCGGTATTACTCGTCGTAATTGAGTAGCTGACTCAGATGAATGGTCCAGAACGCCTCAGAAAATCTAATTATTGGTAGGAAAGAATATTAAAAGGGCCGCGGTGTAAAGGGAGAAGAAATGTGATGAGCAGGCATTTGTTTTCGTTATTTTAATTACGCGAAACGCAATTAGCTTCGAGGAGGAACGGGTGTGACCAGCTTCTGTTGATTTAGATGCTTTTGCAAGAACTTCAAGTAGAGAGATGCGTAAAATAAAGGACGCGACTGCATCCAACGCATCTAGTGCGAAATGGCATGTGGCGACGAGCATTTCATGGGAAAACAAACTGCCATGCGCACCTCAAGGGTAGTCACAGACGGGGTGAATAATTTTAAATGTTTGTCTTCTTTTTCAGTAAAGCATTATCAAATATCCTCTATACAAATTTCGTAATTATGTTCCAATTAGAACGACGCCACAACTGTCACAGCTCAATGTGTAATAGTTGCCATAGTAACTACAAAATAAGCTATACTGAAAATAATTACTAGTGTAATAGACCTAACACGGCAATTTCGCATAAGCCATGCGACTACAGACCTAACTTTCTCTTTCAAATCATTTTGCAGTTACCAGAAAGTAGGCGTATATTGAAGATTTCTGTCTTCTGGGTTGTTTTGCTGTGTAGTCTGGTCGATGTTTACCAACGTTTCAGAGGTCATACTGCCTCCGTCATCAGGTCGATTTTGCCCTGATGATGGAGGCAGTATGACCTCAGAAACTTTGGTAAACATCTACCAGACTACACAGCGCAACAACCCAGAAGACAGAAATCTTCAAACTATTTTCCGCGCGCAGAACACTAACGGCAGACCGCTGGGTCGATTCCATCTTTGAGGTACGAAGTATAGAGCATTTTCGTTTCTATGGGCCGACCTCTCGTCCAAAGAATTTTACAAGTGTTTCAATTATTCATTCATTCATAGTTCTGATTCGGAAGGGATTTGACTACCTAATCAATAAGAGCTACATAATTAGTTAAATATGCCAATGAAACTTCCCTTCTCATATTCATCAAGAATAAAGTTTAAAGTTCTCTTTGAAATATTACTGTGCCAGCATTTTGTTATGTTACAATAAAACGATACATTTCCTCATAAAATCTGCACTAAGTTACAAGATTAATTCTCGTGTCTGGCACTTGGCGCGTTGAATTCTATAGATTAGTCGCGCCTGGCGAGTCCTTTCAGGAGTGCTGACGAGCCTGGTCTCTCCTCCCCTTCAAGTCATTAGCACGCGACATGAAATACCTTGCCTCCTGCGAGGAAAATACCGAATAATCTTTGCCCGGAAAATGAGCCTAATTTCACGTTTTGTACTCGCATTCTTAGAAGCAAATTCTCTCACAAATCTAAAAAATATTGACTTCTGTACCGACAAATGAAGATGATTAGGAATAAATGTTCGCAAGTGGTAACTAGTCCAGACAAGATGCTGACGACGTAAAAGTAAGCCATAACTATTCTCATGCACGAAGGTAGCAAAATCTTTCTTATCCCTTTCATCATGATCATCATCTTTGTTAATCCATTTTTCCGAATCACCAGGTTTTCAACTATTTTCTTATTCTTACAAATCATCCACTACTTACTTCCTATTGTTCTTCGATCACCTTCTTCACCACCAAGAACTTCTTTATTGTCATAATTATCCTGACCATCATCGCAAATGTTTATCACTGCCTTCTATCACAAGTCACGTACTGTACCCTGAACTGTTTCACAGTTAATTCTAAGACGACGTATCCTTTGAACCTTTAGAAGGTTTCCTTCTACCACGTTAGCAGAAATACGCAACGCACACGTTGGTAAATGTAACCACAGCGTAACAGTTCTGGCGCGTTGGCAAGAACTTGACATTTCGAGATTTGTGAACGGTGGCAGTAAAGTCGTAGTTGGGTGGCTGGGGATTCCCCATATAGGCGCATATTAATCATAGCAAACGAGGTAACAAAAGTTAACACGCGAAGCAATGTAGTCTGGGAATTTACCACCCAGTAACCTGTTCGCAGAAACGCATGTAATGTTTGAGCAAAACGTCCCTTGTTGGTGTCAAATTTTAACAACAGTTTATCGTAACCCACCAATTTAAGACATAATGAAAATCCGTTCAGTCGTTCTCATAAAATAAACGAGGCTAAACGAAGAAATACGTTCGTACCCTGAGCATGATTCGAACCAGAGACATACCGACGATCTAAAACTCCTGACACGTGACTACAATTTATTAAATGCTAAATTTATTGATAACTGAACACAACTGACAGAAATAATTATTATAAATACAGAGTCTGTGGGATATGGAAGGAAACAGTTCTAAGAGAATTTGAGGTTCTCATGGCGGTGAGTTATAAAGCCGTGTAGTCTGCTACAAGTTTACCGACGTTTCAAAGCTCATTTCTGCCTCCATCATCAGGGCGATCTTTCATCGCCCTGATGATTGCGGCAGCAATAACCACACTAAACGGCGTTACATAACAGAAGACAGCCATATTGATTTGAATAAAACTTGTTACGGGCCACAGGATGAACAAAAATTACGGTAAACACAACAGACGTGAAAGCGAGGTTTCTGACACAGACAGCCTGAACACTTACACCACTCTTCCACTAAGCACTTGAGCTGACCATCAGTCGGTTCCCAGTCTCCACAAATGAGCAATACAATTTGTCTGCCATGATGCCGGCAGTAACTGACACTTTCTGCTCGTTTTTTCTCCTTTTTCCCCTCACTGTCCGACCGTCTAGTCAACTAGTATACCGGTAACACGAAGATGGATGCCGGAGTTCCAGTTTCGTAGATGACTCCGGCTGTGGCTCGTTGAACGCTGGACCAATCTAACCGCCACACAACCCTCAGGGCAGAACCAAAATTTTCCTTAGGGAATACGACGCCACTCCAGGCCCTGCTGAACGCGTTTATTGGAAAGGAAGTCAACGCATATACGGATCTGTAGTCCGGCTTCACTGTGTTGATGCTGATAACCAGATATGAAGAATATCTGTAAGATTGCCTGGGCTCCATCACGCTCGCCAGAAGATTGAAAACCGATTTTAGCTCACTTCCCGTATAAAGAGAGAGACAAAGAAATTGGGAAAGAAAAATAACGAGAGCTAGGCTAATGGAATATTTCAGGCTATCTGTCATCCAGTTTCAAAAGTAATTAGATTATAAATAAAAATACAGAATGATTGAAAAGTCGCACAACCAATATTAAAATAGGGATGTCTTTAAAAGAACAAAAAAAAATTGACAAAATCTTCGTTCATTTAGTGCATAGTCCAAAGAATACATGAAAGGATTGCGAAATGGGGGGCGTGTTTAAAACCACGAAACTAATTTTTAGGTAGCTTGGTGTGTACTTATGTTTAACACAGCTGTAGAAAATTAAAAGTGTTACGAATTGAAATGTTTTCCAAAAATGAGAGAATTACACTTTTATCTGTTTGGTTAGTAACAGACGTGGAATTTAACTGACCTCCTAGATTTCCACACTATAAAGTTAAATGGGTTCTTTAACTTCAGTGATTGTTGGGAGTGTTCTAAGGGATTTCCCTTGAAAGCCAGTGGGCAGTTTTGTCAAGTAATTTCCCCAGGCGATGTGGCAGACTCTTTTCATTCCACATACGGTTTAGTCTCAACGTAAACAAATGGACTCGTGATTATCTTGTTATATCCGGCTGACAGTCCCTGGTGCAGCCTATAAAATGACCGTGCCTGACAGAAATACGAACTTGACAAATAAATCGATTTACTTCCTCCGTACAAATTGTGCGAATTAAACACAAAAAAACTGAGCTCGTCTTTGTCCGTCCGCAAGCTTGTTCCATACTAAAAATTACACAAATGATTTTGATCACATTTATTATTATAAATCTTCTCTAAAAGTTGCCGGTATATAAATTTAACTGCTGTTCATGTCAGTGCAATAAAACTCAATTATCTAAATCAATGGTTTTCAACCTGGGGTACGCGTACCCCCGGGGGTACGCGAAAACTTCTTAGGGGGTAAGTAAAATTTAAAAAAAAATATTATTTTATGATAAACACTGAATAATCAGTAATGTAATTTATTTAATTTATTTTAGATGTAGATTATATACTAAGTATAACTTGAATTATACACCAACAACTTTCGGGGTACAAAGTTGAAAGAGAAATTATATCTGGGGGTACGCGAACAAAAAATGGTTAATACCACTGCTCTAGATAATGCTTAAACAATTTTAAAAACATTCTCAAAAACGGATGATGTTCATCTTGTATCAATAGTACCACGTGCATGTGTCCTTAAAAATGTGTGTTCTGTTTCATTACTGCATTCATATTTGCAAGAAAATAACAAATAAAAATTACAATGTATTCATCTATGATCCAGTTTAATATTATTCTCTCGTGCATTCGGAGATGTTAATTACCTTAACACTTCAGGTATTCTATCAGATAAGACGCCATTATAGAACGATAGGCTTTCGTGAAACTGTGTTTGGCAATAACTACTGTGGAGGAAAATTGATATGGTTCATTTGTCAAGAACACCTAAATTACTTGAACGTAAATTTATTCTTATTACACTGCGCTAAGCAAAACTAAATTCTGCAATGTTCATTCATTTCTTTGTACCAAGAACAGGTTGAAACATTACTTTATTCCTGTTACACGGTTTATAAAGTCGCGGTTAATTACATCAGAACCTTGAAACTGTCTTGATTTACAATGCTGCCCTTTTAAAATTAAGGGTGAGATGGATGTAAACAATAAGTCAAGATAGAAGCAATGTACTGCATGAAAGCCCCACCTGGTGTCTGTCGACATTCCAAAGGGTTGGCACCCTCCTCCGAAGTTCACGGCTGATATTTCGATAACAGTGTTTCACGGTGGACGAAACTCATTTATACCGCTCAGAGGGGTTATTTCAAATTAATCGCAGGCGAAAAACCCACGAGGAAAACGATGTAGCCCTTGTTTAACAACACTGAAATGTGTCATCTTCCTAGAACACTGAAGTTATTCAAGCCGCAGTACGTAGATCGTTATCGTTACACAGTGCAATCCGTGATAATTGTTGCGTCTTAGGCAAATATATTTTTTTTAAATGATGGCCATGGTGGTCTAGCGGTTAGAACGCTGGCCTTGTAATCCTGGGGTCTCGGGTTAGATTCCCGGCGGTGCCCGAATTTATAACTTGTGTTGGGCAAGGCCGTGGTCTAGGCAACACGGAGTTTTCCTCCGTGGCATCCCAACAATTACTCCATTCACACACAGAAGAAGGCAATGGCAAACCACTTCTGGATCATCTGCCAAGAACGTATATGAACAGGTCCCAGTCCGAGAAAAGGATGGAAGGATCCTGTTCATATGGACCTGTCGTCAGACAGAATACTAATTAAATTAATTATTATCACAAGTTACTGTTGTGAAAAGAAAATGCAACAGACAGACAGATAGACATGGATTGGCCCACTAGGTGTCCGCTGAACGAATAAGGTTCAAATTTGTCAGGAATGACAAGTTCTTTGCAACTTTATATAACTTAACTGTTTCTGAGGTTTATTTCATATGCAAATAAATACAGAGAAGCTAATAAACAACGCAGATATCACTACAACGCATAGACTAACATACATAGTCAATGCTTCGCATTTAATTAAATACACACAACGTTTAAAAATGTTTCAAATACAATTTATTAATCTTCATAGATCTGGGCTATATTTTATGACATTCTACGTTAATTTTTCGTAAAATTAGTCTGTTTTTTTACAGAATTACTTGATATTGTTAAGTGAGCAGAATAGCTAGAATATGAACGAATGATTGGAGTTCGATTACCAGCAGGGACCTTTTGCAGCCTCGTTCAGATCTGGACTTTGAGACCCACCCTTCATCCTGTCCAGTGCATACCGAAATCTCCTCCCGGGAGGAAACGACTGGGTACGAAGCTTATTACTCAATTCCATCTGGAGTCAAGGTTACGAAATACACCGATTACGAAGTGTTTTATAAGTTAACAACCATCTTTCATCATTTGCCTTTCTGAGATGAAATTGTATTTCAGTGTTTTCCAAAACAATATCTCTGCCAGGAGGATGAGAATCAAACTCAAAATTTTCCAAGAATGTTGAACCTAAATCCGCGAATACAGAATGCAATACACATTTATCGAGCGGTTTTGGTGATGAACTCGTTCTGTTAGGGGCTTTGGCCTCTATTCGCAGATGAAGATGTGCATTGCACATGTAACCATTAGAGTTCCTTGAGCCACTGTAAATTGATGAATGAAACGCGAGTCTTACACACGTAGACCTAATTGCTTTCGTTTTGGCCCACAATTCATTGCTTCGGAATGCAAAACCGTAGGGATAGACTTGGCAGGTCCTCGCGTAAATGAATTATGAGCGGAATATTTTGCTTCGCATTATTTCAAGGGTTCCCATTATTAGATGCATAAGGGTAAAGATGGGTGTTTTTGAAGAAGGGTGGGGAGGGCAAATAAGAACTTGCTGGGGAGGTTAAAACTTGGCAGGGTGGCGAGAGAGTTAAGGGGGTTGGTTTGTAGAGCGAAGTTGGGGTGAAATTAGTTTACGGAACAGGCATCCTCTAAGATCACACCCTGTCGTTTGTTAAGGGTTTAATATAGGAGTGACGTATCTTCTGGCTTGTGATCCGAGGATTATTTAGAGAAACACTGTGCCATCTTCAGGGCTAAATATGGAAACATTGTCTCCAAAACGCTGGTATTTGCCTGTAATTCTACATGGCGTCAAAACGCAGAACATTGTAATTCTCAACGCAGTGAAATCCTCATGATCTCATTGATTAGTAGTCAGTTTCTATGAGATGTAAATCGAATATTTCGATAAAGAACATCATTTAATATTTTAAATATTTTAAATGTTAATTATTGTAATATTTTAATATTTAATAAGAATTTATTGTGATTAGACGGACAAGATTTAAATAATATTATAAATAATAAATAATAATAGTCAGTTTCTAGTTAACAAACTCGTTACTTTGTCAGTCACTTAGATACTTGGCTGGTTAGTCGATTAGTTTATTTAAAAATAGGAGAGTCAGGTAGTTAATTAATGAGTGTATTAGTCCTTCTGTTTGTTAACCATTTAATCCACAGTAGTAAATACATGCGCTTCAAAGGGATCATGTGTGGCGTGTTAGATTTAAATTAGTCATGTGTTTTCCAGAATTATGTATCGATTTGTTTAATTTTTCTTGCTGTATACTGTACAATTCTGCAAAACGCCCTGCTCAGCCTGTGTTCCAGAGAGGCTGTGAAACCAAACTTTCATCTCACGAAAGCTCCATCTAAAGTTCCATAAATCTTGCAAGTAATCGAGAGGAGAATCTCCTAAGAGAGCAGGGATACCAACCTGATAAGAATCTCTATACCAGCTAAACGCGGTTTCTGGTTCAAATGCATTCTTAATCCTCCTCGGACTGGGAACTTTCTGGCAATTCCCACTGAATACCACGGATCAAAGTCCTTACCCACCTGCTGTATAAAAAGAAGTTGCCCATTTTATTTGAACAAAGTACTCCGGATACCGTTGCTAAGTAAACGATTATGCATCCAAAGGCTGCACAATACTGAATAATAAATCGTGGCGTGATTTAACAGCACATTGCTGAGGATGAGGGAAATGAATGTCGCGGTCTATTTTAAAATAATTTCCCAGCATCTTCCGGGTTCTACAGTTCAAAATTCTGACGGAAGGGAATAAAGAAGAAAATTAAAATTAAAAAGAAATACGGAAAATGAAAGCAATAAATATAAAAAGATGGAAAAGGAGAAAGTTGATTAAAATAAAATATTTTGAAAAAAGAGAAAGATAGCCAGCAAAGAATACAAAGCTTGGAGTGGAAAAGAGTGTCTTATGAAACTTTACACTGTGTGGTCTGGTAGACGTTTACAGACGTTACAGAAATTCTTACTGCCTCCATCATCAATCCTGTACCACGCCATTTTTGCATACACCCTGAAAACAGAAAACATACAAACCTACCACGCGATAACTATATCTTCTCTTCCGTTTGGTAGCTAGTAATTAATAAGATTGTTTTTATTATACAGTACAAACATTTGTTTGTTAAATATTAAAAACTGACTATAACCGACCGACAACACATTTAAATGTCTCCAGGGCGGTGTATGAACCTGCAACCCCCGTGTTCTGAGAGACGCGACGCCTGAATTATTCATCCCTTTCTTTATCTCTCGTCCCGGAATAAAGAGGAAGGAGGGAAGGAAGGTATGTGGACAGACCACGTTCTGTTATAATACTCTACAGATTATAAATAGCAGCTGTACTTAAAGATGTCAAGTCTCGTGGGCAGATCTTCCAGGACAGCCTCCATTAGCACAAACATTAGTACGGAGAAGCATTAATACATTCTATCCCACCACCAAGGCCGTTTGTCGTGTTGCTGCCATTAAATGTGGTGTACTGGGGGGCGGATGCAGCAGAGGGTTAAGGAAGAGAGATACGCATCCCGTTTGTCAGATGTCTTCTTCTCCTGCTCAAATGGCGCCTGCCACAACCCCTCGGTAAGCGATCTAATGTCTTGGCAGTGAAACGCTCCACTACTGAGTCATATTAAATATCATATCTCTCACCCCCATACCCCTTAGAATTCCGAGGTCTAGCCATCTTGTGGTGTTTCTTATTTTGTACTGGAATGTAATTTGTTTGTTGTATCTACTGTAAAGGGTGGAGTGTGAGTTGAAGGGGGTGAGAATGACATGACACTGGAGGTTATGTAGGGTGTGAAGAATAAGGGTGGTGGTAGTTAAACAGCGAGTGGTCACGTGTCCTTGTTAGGGTGAAGGGATGCTATTAAAGGTCTGATGTGTGTGAGGGGGTACAAAATACAGATACGCGGTTCTTAATGACATGAGACGTTTCTGAAATACAGGAACTGATTGAAATATCTGTTCTCTATCTTGTGATCTCATATGCATCCCAGATACGAAACATAAAGATTAAAACATACAAGAAGATAACTGTCTTTTTGGATATTACACGGTGTAGTCTAGTACAGGTTTACCGGCGTTTCAGAAGTGTTTGCTGCCCTGGTGATGGATACAGCAAGCACCTCTTAAACGTCGTAAACTTCTACCAGGCTACACGGAACTTCAACTCAGAAGACAACTAATCTTCATACTAGTCGCCGTAAAAGCTTAAATTTCACCTAAAATATAAGAACGCAACTTTACTAGTTGTTCTGAATGGGCCTACGAATTTGTATCTCACTTCGCGCCAACAAAGTGGACTGCGGGTGTCGGAGAACATCGTCCTGTGGAAAATACTTGTACCTAAGGCATTGAGGAGATCAGAGAGTGGAGAAAATGTTGAAAAACTTCATAACTTCTACTCTTCACCGAATAGGCTATTAATAGGGAAGCTAAATATAGGAAAATGATATGGATTGAACATGTATAACATGAATTGGTGATATGAATGCATACAAGAGTTAAATTTGAAAACCGGAAGGAAGAGACAGTGCGGAAAAATGTTGATTTGATTCGTCTGGGTCCAGAGACAGGCTCTTGTATACACCCAGAGGCGTCGCTAGAGAACTGTAGGTCCCGGGGCGTGGCAGTCAATGCGAACCCTTCTGGGATCCCTGTTCTAGGTCTACAATGACATTAATATGTTTTAATATGCTTCATGTTACATTTTTACTTCATGGGGGCATGAGGTGTCGCTGTGGACGAGATATTTTATACATCGTAATGTCAATGAGCGCCTCTCTGCCCCCCGTTCACCCCGCACACTAAAGGCGGCCCTGTGCACACGGTAATGAACCTTCGGGCTTCATAAGAGGCGACAAATTTCTTGACCTCCTGAGCGGCTATCAACTTTTCAAGAAGGACTATGTACTACTATGGAGCTAGTTACAAGACATAAATGTGATGGAGGCCAATTCATCACAACAACTCTGCCTTTCAAACAATGTTCTTCAGACACTTTAGCGGTCGGGCAGAGGGGTGGGAGTTTAATCACGTGACTTTCTCTTCCATAAATACGTCACTTGCAGTCTATATTATGTGCGACATTTCTCTCTGAAACTGATGTTAATTTGTTGTGTCCTTCCCATGGGATTTAATGTCAGCCCCTTGAAGTAAGAAACCATGAACTCCCGAAGTGCTTTGCACTGAAGGAAGATGATAAATGCCTCTTTGTGGACACTTCGTCCCCGTGATAAATGTCATGACACTCTGCTGAACCAAGACGCCTGTCTCCAACCTTTAATAATGTGCTAGATTCCTTCAGCCATTGTTTTCAAGTCCTGTACACTTCTCACAGACCTTCTTCTAATGATGTTTAAACCTAGCCACCAGTCTCTATACAACGCATTATTCTTTCCTCTAGATTGTAAGAATAATTAATGTCATATTACTGTGCTGAAAGCTGTTACATTGGTTAGAATCTTGGTTATGTCACTGCCTATCCTGAGTGAATATTATCGTTGTTTTTCTCAGTCTCATTAGTGACTGATAGAACAGCAGGTTACTTAGAAACATGTGACTATAGGGTATTTCTAAATATCATTTCCGCTCATCACTTTTTGTAATTTAATTTGAGGCTATATAATTTGGCCAGTCTTTAAACACGGAAATCAATCAATCAATCATGAGTGCATTTCACTGTATCATTAGTATTTGTTATGATGCGTAGCGCAGGCTTAATAGACATAACGGTGATTTTGCGTTTTCCGAGGACGGGCTATCTTTCGGTGTCACGCTCTTCAGTAAAAGTAACAGTGCATAATTCACGTCTAAAAAGTGTTCATTTACCTTATAAAGTTTAACTATCGCGCTTACGCGATAAATTCGAAGGGACGTCATAATCACCAACAATGATGTGATGAGAATAATCATATTTTATGCACGTGGGAATGTGAAAAAGGCATTTCCCGTGTTATAAATAAAAATATTTAATCGCAAATTTGTGAGACTGCTCATAGAATATGGTAATGTTAACGGATAACAAAAATGTAACTAGTGAATTTATACTTAAATTTAAAACAAAAAGTAAGTTACTTGTTAGTGTCAACAGAAATTACATTCGAGTTACTGGGCACTAAAGATTCATTGAAATCATTATTATAATTTGCTGACAGCGTCGGCCCACAGACCACCGGCTGAGTACGACCTGTCTACACAAGACGCGAGTATCAAAATAATTAAAACTTTATAACACTTAATGTTACGCCTATTAAACGTCAGAATCAATAACAAAGCCTTATGCTAGAAAATAAACTTTTCTCCGGAGTGGTGTCATGCGACAAAGCAATCTCGCCTCTCTTTATCATCCGGTCGTTAAAGCAGTTTTAACACTTCTTGGTTTCACATGTAAGCTACTCTGCTGACCGTAACAGTTTGTGGCTCTGATAATAATTTGTGTCACTCTTTCGTCCGTCACCACAAAAAAATTGTTATGTTTAAACAATAAACTGCCCGTTATCATCCCTTCACCACATCAACTAATATCGCTGCGAATCGCGAATTCATAAAACTGCCCCTAGGTCCACTGAGCCACTATTTCAAAACAGTTTTATTCATTAAAATGATGTTTCAGTTAAAACATGACAAGTGTACGAAGTGCGTGGATGAATGTCCTAGTCTCTTAACGAACTGTTATGAAATCTTAAGATGGGACTAAGAAGACAAATTAAAAACAACGAGGGTCTAGAGTTGCAACATTCACATTATATTATGATGATTAAAGCAAAGAGGATTAACTGTACGTGTCCTGTAAACACTTTTCGGGGACACAAGAAATACGTACAATATTCATTAAGTAACTCTAAGGAAAAACACAGTTTCGTACAATTAGGCAGGGAGATATGGGGTGTGTAGTTGCGAATGGACTACGGAGATTCTTAAAATGCGCGTTTTAAATTATGGCAATGAACGCTGGGGTCGTCACCAACATTATGTAACTCGTATAAAGGTCTTGTTCCTCGAAATTATACCACGAGATAGTGGCCGACTTAAATACTGCGGGTTGTTTAAGACAGCTTACACATGTCGGCCTTAGTATCTGCATATCAGATCTAAACAACTGAAGACGTTTCAAATAAAATAGTATAGAATGCATGACGAGCGCAAAAATGTTCTATTTTGAAAGAGCTGCTATCATCAGGAGTGCTTCTAAAAGAGACGAAGGTACGAAAGGTAGTAGAAAGGGATAAAAATACGAAAAAATAATGCCCGTTAACTATCGGCAGGCATTTGACATTAGCAGAAGAATAAATCGTTGTCCTCTGACTGCAATATTCATAGGGCTAGACCTAAATTAATGGCTCATTTTTAGGGCTGGATAAAATTTCAAAAAAAAAGTTTATGATCTTTCTGTCACAAGTTACTTATTTTTAATTAACCCCATCTTTCCACCTTTTATTTTCTCGGAAGCTTCTTGATTATTTTCACCAACATATTTCCCAACTCAAGTACCACCACTGTCATTTTAAATTACCTAAACTTTTACTATCTCCCTCTGTCTATGTTGGGGATATTTCACAAAATATCACACGTTCAAAAGCTACTCTTACAACAGGGCACTGGGGGTAAACCTATTAAGATAAACATCGCTTAAAGCTGGCGGGATGAGGGGAAAAAAACAACACATATCCGAAAAAGTGGATTGTTACAGCTATAGGGGTAGCTATTAATCTTGTTAAAGGGCAAATGTTACAACACAGTTCTGTAGGGGGGAGGCGTGATTACTGTTTCAGGAACAAGCAATATTATTACCACGGGGTTCAGATAATCCAGCACTCAAAAAACACGACAATTAAAACTTTTTTTATGGTGTCACCCCCCCCCCCCCCTCAGTCTGATATTGCGGTACTTATTAGATACCCCGACACGTACTACTTTAAATGAAGTTTGGTGGAAAGTTGCAAATGGCGAGTGCTTTCACAGAAATGTAGTAGCTTATTTTATTACGTGGAACACTGTTAACACGTGCTCATATATAACCACTGCCGACTCTATTACTTCATTATGAAGAATATTCCAAGCGTACATACAAACCATCACAGATTTTTATATTTTTATAATTCGGAAGGGATACAATTTTTGATTTAGAATCCCCTTAACCCTTTCCGTGTTACGGACGAGTTTACTGTAAATAACTCTGACATGTAATAAAATCAATAAAAGAGTTATCCTACATCGCCGCTACGTTATTCAAATTAACGGAGATATTAAACAGGAGATACCTCTAGTTAACATTCGGCATTCCTTTCCTGTTTCCAATTTGGCTCATATATTCTTATTTATTTATTTATTTATTGCTTGACGTTAGTAGTAGCCCATTCTACATAACGCCGGATGATATAATTAACGAATAATGAATTGGAACAAAATTGGAAAGAAATTGTCATGGCCTAATTTAAGATAACACAATGGCATGTGTAACCATTAATCTTTTAATCTGCTATATGTTATTAGGACTGATATGTTGAAGTCGGATACCATCAAGTCAGTCTCTTACACTCTACGCAGTAGCTCTTGAACAAATTAAAGGATTTCAATTAAACTTGGTAATAATATCGTGCCATCAAAGATCAGAAACCGTTGTATTTTATAATTTACTATCAACCAACGTTTCAGAGGTGCTTACTGCCTCCATCATCAGGGCGGATTACCCAGATGATGGAAGAACCGGGGACCTCTGAAACGTTGATAAACTTTCTACACGGCGCAACAGCCCAGGAGAAAGCCATCTTTGCTGTTAACTACTGTGCGCCCGTGACACAAGGCAAGTGTGTCAGGACCAATTTAGTTATCGATCAAATTTAAATTGCTGTCTATTCAATAAAATTGGTTAATATTACAGAGGGCCGGGAAGACAAGAAGAGTCCGGGGAGAAATTCTACTGTGCGACGGGGATATACCTTGAAGTAGGTGTTCGAAAATTCAATTAAATGCCGGTCGTAATTTGAATTCTATTGAGTGAAAATGGGTTCAAATTAGAAACGAATGAAGGTCGCAAGGGACAGAGAAATGCAGTGTACGTGAAGTGAAATTGGGGGGGGGGGGGGGGTCGGAAATTTTACGTACACCTCGACAGTTATGTAGCTCGAGGGGTGGGATGTTCAAAACAGGATTATTTCCATCCGAGCACTTGACTTCAATAAAATTCAACCACCAGCTACCACCGTTCCTGACTGACCGTATTGACATTTTGAGGGTGGATGCGAGGAGAAAATCCTTTCTTCTTCAACGCGGTGTCGTTTGAAACACGGGAGGCACGTATTTAAAACGAGGGGGGTGTTGGCAAAAAGGCTTGGTATGAAAGGTGTTTCAGAAAATTGCTGTAAAAATCTTGTTTGTTTGTATACAACGGATATCTCGCGACAGAGCTTTTAACGTGAGGTGGCCTCAGTCGACTCGCGTTATTTCTGCCCTCCACCAAGTGTTCACAGTAATCAGCTTTAAAATTAAACCAGTCCAGGTCGTTTATAACGCTAACACCGAACCAAGCACGGCCTGAAGTCGGGAATTAGAATTTCACTAGACCACGATGTTCGTTCACTTATTTCTATGTTGTCCATTGAAGGCAGACCTCTGACAATTCTGATGTTATACGCGATCCTGAAACTTATTCTAAACCATTTCCATGCTAAGCACGATATATCTCGCTTAAAAGTTGATCTGGATTTGTTTAATGTTTGAGAACATCTGTGAAAGAAACATGTTCTGCCATCTCACATCAGTTAAAGCTAACTGCTTGTATCTTTCCAGCAATGTAAATTGTATTTCACCATGGAAATATAACAGGAAAGTAAAAACCAAAAACATATACACAGTAGAAAAAGCTCAACGCTGGAATCGGATTATATAGCCGCTTTAATGAAGGCAGTCTGTGACCTCTGTGCCGATCTGCAAACAATCGAGTAACGCTCGATGAAACTATCTGCCTGTGTGTAGGCAATATTGACGCTTAAAAGAATATTCTTGAAGTTTATAAAAAAAAAATTAGGCGGCCTTTCGAAATTGACTGGTTCAGGACAGCAGTAAATATCTGGATTTTGTGAATACGGTGATGAACCTTCCAGTTCCATACGCAAACAAAACGTCTTAGCCAACCAAATAATCATCAACTGTTCAATTAAATCCTGCACCAAGGAGTTACTAAAAAAACAGCTTCAGCTAGTGAAGAAATCCAAGTGTCGTGGAATCCGAAGGTTCATAACGTCTACACAAAAGGTAGCCATTATTCCCATACTAGTATTAGTTTTAATATTATGGTTCTTACTTTTCCTTCAGGCCTTCCGATTAAAATTTTATTTGCATTTCTCACATAATATGCAAATCATCTTTCGTTTTGTCCGAGGTTACGTGGAATGTACTGCAAGCTGCCTGCAAGAATGTTACAAGTCACATCACTGTACTGAGAGTTAAAAGGAAACAGTGAGCTGTACAAGGTCTTCAACACTTCACTCGGAACTCATTTAAGTCAGCGATGATGATAGGATAATATTAAAATGGATCCTGAAGACTAAGATTTGATCGTGTGTACTGAATTCAACTGGCTCTGGACAGTTTGTAAACAAGTTATAAATCTTGCTGTTTTACAAAGCACAGAGAAATACCAGCTCAACGATTATCATCCAATCAAGTGCTCTACCCCCACGGAGTTTGAATAGGCCACATGAAGTGCAAATGGTTTTTGAGAACCGAGTCCGGTAGTCTCTAATACGACACAATCACAGGGGCTCATCGACGATGCTATAAATCTCCATAATCACCTTCGTCTCTGTTCATGACATCGGAATATAAATTGATTTTTATATCTGTGTGCAAACCCTATACCATACATATTGGCCTTGTATTTGTTGGATTTCTCCAACTTGGTTTCGTGGTGTAATAATGTGGGGCAGATCTGTTATAGCGGCGCACACCGGGGGTCCAAGGGAGAGAGGACGAGATGGCGCTCATCCCCCCCCCCCCCCCCGTGTAATCCATCATCGATGAGGCAACGATTGAGCTACTACTCACGAATACAAAGCGAAGCGAACAGCGGGTGGGGTGATGATGGACTAGAAGGATAACATGGAAAGAAAGGTGTTCCGTTCTCTCAGTTGATTGCAAGAAGTGCTGGATAATCTCAAAGCATCCATGCTTTGTTACCTAAATGTCACGGGTTCTAATCTCGGGTTACCCTGACCAAGGTTTCTCCTTGTCTCTAATTCTCAGACTCCGAGACTTCAGCTGGCTCAAGCCTGCCTCTGAGTCGTGATCATGGGAACACGACGGTTCAATGCACTCATCTCGTCTTATCTCTGGCTCTACAACCCAGTGTGATGAGCCCATCGCAAGGCCTCTACCTATAGAGGACAGCACAATACAGAAAGACACGGACAAACCTCCATGCCTTGAGTGAGATTCTAACCCACAGTCCCCGTGTCCAAGCACACAAGGCCCACGTCTCAGAGTACACTTCGGCTATTCGGCGATAAGCCGCTTGTGTTAAGAACTGCCCAGCGTTTCGGCAAACATTCCAGCTGCCATCCGCAGAAGGCATAATTCTCAACACTTTGCGCGGCTCATCCCCGAAGGCCGCGTAAACCTAAGGACAATATCAGGGATCCTTACAAGTGTGGAATTTTTTGACGAGCTAAGGGATCAACAATCTTAACTGGTCTGTCAATCAGTGCATTAGTATGATAGTTACTACGCCGTCAGCCAGTTAGCTACATATTTCAGTAGCCAGTAATTCATTTATTCAATAACCCTTTGCCTGCTGCGTACACTGGGTGCCCATGAATCAGAGAGCCTCAATGCTGGGACACTCCGCACTGCCCAGTGAACGCTGTAAATCACACCAGCAAACACATGTGCATCTGGACTACAGAAAACGCGCTGGTGTGGTGCATTACATATTCGTATGTAAATATACATCTGGAGTGTGAAGCATAACTAGAATTGGTGTGTCAGTGTGCATGTGTGCAAACTTGAAACAATTTGCTTTGTGGATCAATATTATTACATCACTGTGAGTACCACAAAGGGACATTAATTGATGAGAGCTGTATCGAGTTATGTCGATATTCCATTCGCCCTAGCATTCCTTGCATACTCAAACGTGTACAGCGCTCACGAAAACCTTTACTTTATTGAAATCTGATATCAGTTTTCTAGTAATCTGATAATTAACTTCTTATTAATGTACTCGCATTATAACTGTGTCTTCTTGCTAAGTATTTTCATACTGCGTTCATAGCCATCAGGATAACATTGCGATAAAAACATGATGAAATAGAGGAATTTATTACGAAGTTCGTGCGATGTACATAATACAGCTTACATGTCACATAGTACTGTTTTCATAATGAAATATAGGAACTACGATGGTTTGGCTATGTCGGTAGGATGAGGGACACGAGGAACGTACAATAGAATACTGGACAACACGCACTTCGAATGGCAAGTAGAATATGGTGGAATAATTAAAATAATCTTAGAAGACGATAATATGAAGATGGAAGACGGAAGGAACTGACTCAGGACTTGTCCAATGGTCATCGGGTTCAGCTACCAGAGAGTGAGTCAGGTCAGTCAGCTGATACGTAGACATTGTGTCAGCAAACTAATTTCACAGTATTGCTAATCTGTCTGTCTACTGCGTATTTAATGACACTAACCGTCGAATAATAAACGGCCTAATACGTAAGTACTGCAATTTTGAATAAGACTAGGAAAGCGTGCATTATTTTAGGGTAATTTTCTGGTATTTTCCTAAAAATAAGGGAAATTTAGTAACACCTCAGTAAGGATAACCAATCTTTCGTCTGGGTTTCAAACCGGGGACCTGGAGCATAGATGAAATTGTAATGAATCATCACTTACGTCAGTCACTATGTTCGAACTGCTGCTGATCGTTAGTATGGGTCATTGGTGAAATGATTAAGAAAGGAACACCGACGTACTCGGAAGAAGCGTACTCCATTACCACTTTATAGGCCACGACTGGACTGCCCTGGGATTGAACGCAGGCCTAATCAATTAAGAGCAGATAACCGAAAGTATCTCATAAGCTATGGCATGGTCCATCCATCCACTAACTAAATTATGTAGCGTGTCTGTTTGTTTATCGGTTACTTATTTTAGTCAGTACGTCACAGTTTATGAGCGTGGAAGTCACACGCTATCTTCAGAGAACGCTTTTCTGTCTGACATCAGTCCAGCTCTGATTATATGGTTAGAATGAATGAGGGAAGACGACGGAAAGATGGGGTAAAAATTAATAAAGTGTAGGGTGAGAAGAGGGGAATTCAGAAAGGGTCGGGCGGGAAATGTAAGTACTGGCAGCGGGGTGGGCCGAGCTTTCTGTGCAAGATCTTCCATTGCAGGAGGGAAAGCAGGTTTCAAACGAGCCTTACAAACACATCCTATGATCCCATATTTACATTACTTACCCCACACCAACCCTCTACAACGCTATTCAGCTCGATCTAACCCCTCCCATCCATCAAAACCTCAACCGTTATGAAATTCTGGTAGTCCCTTACGTTTTCTGACTTCTGTGGAGTATAAAGATGGGCTTCTGGAAATCTATGGCATGGATCGTGGTACAATGTTTCAACAACTATAATTTAAGCATGTGATTAATTACCGTTCTCTTTCAGAATTAAATTTAACGACGCTGTTACAGGCCACATACCGTCCTATTAATTGGAAAGATTGTGAAAGGAAGCCGTCATGGCCTACTTTAAAGCACTATCCCGTCATTTGCTCTAAATGACCTCAAAATTTACTAGACATCCCAGTTGCGACAACCGGTCTCTGGACTTAAATTTCAAATCTGAACTTTAGTAGTATCAAAAAGTGAAACTCGATAAAGGGGAGTCGGTGCCGGTAATAACACCTGAAAATCTGTGCCAGCAGGATCGTTAGATTCGCGTTCCGTATGTAGCTCATCTCTATACTAAGACAAGACATATACTAACCATTACAAGGACTGGCAAGTGGAATTTATATCAGCGACTAAGAAGCCAATCGCGAAGTCCTGGGCGAGATTGATTGGCGAGGTCCATTTCGAAAGAAACAACTGCAAGTCATTTTGGGTGATTTCGGTTAGCGGTGTTATAATTTTAAAGATGTGGCAACTTCCCCTCTAGAAGCAACTTACACCATTCATGTAAGCCTTCCTTTTTCAGATTTAAATTCTAACGCGAGTAATTATTTCATTAAGAACATGTGTGAATAGTTAAAATGTGACCGAACAAAGCACATTCAATCTACCGTCAACAACAGCATTTAATGAAAGGTATTTAAAAAACGTCATTTACTCTCCACAAGCTTTTATCAAACATTTTCTTCAGTTACTTTTCAATTTTTTGTCGATCTCAAATGAAAATACGTATAAGGCAAACAACAAAATGATGTAAGGATAGAAGACAATTCCGATACAGCAAGTACAGGTGAGAGGGACGTGAGGTCCTGGGCCGTCGCCCTCTTCGCCCTTCGCCAACCCCATCGACGTTACTGTCTAATATCATAAACGAGGCAAATGCGATACGTATTCTGGTCACATACGCGTTTTAAGATAGAATTCGAGCCTGACAATACAAAAGGGTAAGACGCAGTGAGGGGAGAATGACACGAAATTTTAAGAGACGTCACGGCAGCACCTCCTCCCACCTTTATCTTTTGTTCGGTCCTTATTCTTTTCTCAGCTTTTCTTCTGTTCTCATTCCTGATTATCAATTATCCTCCGAACGATCTCTCACATTCCTGCTTTGACATACCTCAGTCTCAATCTTGGCCAGGCATTCAGGTCTCTCAACTTTTTTAATTAAGCTTTTTGCATCATCCAGCTCCACTTTGGACTCATAATACCAGGACATTAAAAGACGAACAGCAAAGGAACGCATCTCAATCAGTCTCTGCTTTTATAATTACTCTTTTCTTTGCGAGGAGCTGCTAGTGACATCGACACACTGATCGTGGTTGCTACGACAACGAGTAAGCCTGCTTGCTCTCACTGAAACAACAGCCTCCCACTTATCTGCGATGGCTTCAAATTCAAATAAAATGTCATCCATATGCCCATCAGTCCATGTGTAAGTCATCGAAAATTATTTTAACGAATGAAGATGACTCTTCTGGGATGTTGCACCATGTAGACTGTCAGAAGTGTACCGACGTTTCGGAGGTTCATCCTACCACCAATATCACGGCGCACTGATGATGGGGGCAGCAGGTAATACAGGAATATAGAATATATAAGAAAGAACGAATAAGCTTGAGCAATGCGTAAGATGGCTGATTATTATTAGTTTCCGTTTTATATGAACACAATCCCACCGACATCTACGGAATGAAAAATAAATCAAAATTGGCTCGACAAAGTTACTGTGTGCGTTTTATCCAAACTGGCCCCAAACTTTCGACGCGGTTGCTTGCGAATAAACGAACAGACAGAAATAACGACACTAAGAAATGCATTTCCAATACACCTAGTATTTGCATGTAATTAACAGAATATAAAAAATTAAGATCTATTACACTGACTTTAAACATTTTTCATGTGGCGTACAACTAAATACAAAACAAAGAAAATATGTCCATGCTTGTATGCGTAGTTTTGTAACAATAAACCTGTATCTAAATTACATTGATTTTGAGGTCAATTAATTATACAAAATCGTAAAAAATAAACCTTTAAAACCACTCCTATTGTAAAGTGGAATACACCGTTCCACGCTTTACAGTGTGTCTATACGAAATCTCCGTTCTGTAATAGCAAGCTTACTGATCTGCATGGTGACTACAAAGTTCCAGATAAAGAACATGCCGTTGTCTTAGTTACACGAACTACTGCCCCACATTGTCTCAAAGTAACAACGTACTGTATATGCCAGCAATTTCTACCACCATCTCTACTTTTCTTCGTTTGATTTATTAGTATCTCGTCCTTCTCCCTTCCCTGTCAACACTTTTAGCTATTCACCATGTGTTGCTTTGTTCCCCTTCTCCTCTTCAGTTTGTCGCCAACATGCTCCTGTATCTTAATCTCCCCTCTTCCTGTCATCATCCGGCCTCTCTATCTGCCCCTTTACATTTCCCGTTTCTCTTCTAACACTGCAAGAAATGTGGCAAAGTCTACGAATACGTTTACGTGAAGCTGTAAGTATATCAGGGGTTCGGGTAATTTGCGTAATTTAATCGAATACCTTATCAAAGTTTCACGTTACACGACGTAATACAGATCTTACAGACTGTTCTTATTTTGTACTGAAATCTGAACGTTGATAGTGAAAAATCACCTTTAAAAAAAATTGATTTATTAGTAATATAATCCTATTACTCTACATTCTGCGGCTGATAAAGCCATCTTCACGCGTAATTCTTAATATTTAACGATTATTACTAAAGCAGATCTTGCAGACAACATCAATGTCTAACGCCAGTAGTCTCCCCCGACTAGAAAACAGTAGACAGAACTGGGGCCATAGCCCAATCCGTTTAATGTGTGGAGTACGCAATTTCAAATGTACTTCTTTATCAATATACGAGTGAACCAAAATAGCAAATTTTGCACAAAAGGATGAAGGAGAATTTTTCAAATCGAATACTGAAACGAGTGGAATTATAACAAAACACAGCCGGTATAAAATCGAGTCCCGATGGCAGTAATCCTGCATTAATTTATGTAAAGTACATTTTTACAAGATCTTAACCCTTCTTTTCTTAGTTTCTGTTTAAAGAGCCCTTCTTTTATAAGCATATTTCCATGGGAATATATTTTCTGTATGTGGAAAAATAATCAAAATTAACATCTATTAAAATAATGCAGAATATATTTCACTGGTCTTCAACACTGATTAAATTCAGTCTACAAGAACAAATGCTTTAATACGAGATTATATTATTGAAAGAGGCAAGGCCAAACACCACACTAGGAACAATAGGCCCATACTGGAGGTAACGCTCCACACATTCTTAACCTGGTTATTGGACAAAGACGAATAATCAAATTAATTTTGGCATGTAAATAATAATGGCGTGTGTGTGTGTGCTGACAGGAATAAATGATGATTTGCACTCTAAGCAAAGACGAAAAGAGAGTTTTTATGATGTGGACAAGTTTCAGAAGACAACCCGTGAAGTTGGTGTCATTACTGTAGGTTGTAATAATTCATCTTGGGTGGATAGGTAACCATATAATTTGTCACAGCCCCAGGCAGAAGTGGACACAGTGTCTACGTAAAAGAGTTCATCATGTTCGTTCAGAAAAAAAAATCACTTAGGGAGTTAGGGGAGTAGAAGGGCTGGCATCCGATTCTAGCGTTGCCGTTATTCAGAACTAAACAAAATAATGGTTTCCTAAGAGGAGTTTACGGACTCCAACGTTAAAATTCCTGGGAACATAAAAGTCTCTTCTAACAAGTTCAGCTAAGAAAACGTTTTATGGAAAATGTACTGCCTCCGTCATCAGGGCGATCATCGCCCTGATGATGGAGGCAGTATGACCTCCGAAACGTTGGTAAACATCGACCAGACTACACAGCGCAACAACCCAGAAGACAGAAATCTTCATACTCATCGCCCTGATGATGGAGGCAGTAGGACCTCTGAAACGTTGGTAAACTTCTACTAGACTACACAGCGCAAGAACCCAGAAGACAGAAATCTTCATACTCATCGCCCTGATGATGGAGGCAGTAGGACCTCTGAAACGTTGGTAAACTTCTACTAGACTACACAGCGCAAGAACCCAGAAGACAGAAATCTTCATACTCATCGCTGTGAGAACCTCAAGTCTTACATAATAGAAAATGTTATGGAGTGAATTGAGGACTAATAGGACAGGATTTTAGGTTCTCATGGCGGCTAGAATTAAAACTGTTGTATTCTGGGTTGTTGCGCCGTGTGGTCCGGTAGAAGTTTACCGACGTTTCAGAGGTCCTTCGCCTTGATGATTTCACAAGGACCTATAAAACGCCGGTATACGTCAAACGTCTTCCAACGGAGCAACAACACATTCGCCGCCATGGGAACCCGATACCTCACTATATTTCATTCAGTTGCCACATGAAACAACAATGATTTCACCAAACTATTTAAGTCGAGGAAAAATATCTGAAGAAAAATCTCGAAAACAAGGTTATTTGAGGAAGGAAAATTAAACTATATACAAGCACTGATCATAGAGAAAATTTCTCCCTTCAGAGAAACAAAACATATGTGAGTAATCAACAGAGACTATTACAAAGAGATACTGTGAAGACTGCAGCCCCCCCCCCCCTCGATTAAGAAGACTGCCATTGCAATCTAATGGCAGACACCCTCACATCAATTCTTATGATTGAGCTTCCGTGAGTGACAACAGAGGTCTCCCGCGTCAGTTTTCATCATCATTCATCCCTTCCCACTACCTTCGTCTTCTGGGATCTTTGAGCAAGCTAGGGGTTGTAAAAGGAAGACAAAGGAACGGAAACCACAATCGTTATCGGTCTATATTTGCGTTCTGTTATTTCTGTGATGGTAAGAGAGTAGGTGTAATTCAAGACTCAGACAAGGGACGGCGCCATCTCTGTGGCACAGTCCGAAGATCGCATGTACTCTAGAGTGGCTCTCAACCAGCGGTACAAAGGCCGTACGTCGCCCACAGTTCATCACATAACGGATGATTACCATCTTATTCGATGGGTCAGGGATCTTTGGAAGTTGGTAGTTGCTCAGCTGATCAAAAGTGTCCGCGTCTTCTATGTTACCCAAAGGTTCATCTTCATAAGTCAGCCCCACTGAACTCTACCATTAGCCACTTGAATCCAGTCCAAACCTTCACACAACTTCTTTATGATCCATTTTAATATTATCCCACCCTCTATGCCTGAATCTACTAACCGGCCTCTTCTCTTCAGTTATACTTATAAAGTTGCTTCTCATCTTTTCTGAGTCCTAAATGCCCACTTCAGTCTGATAATCTTCGGCTGTATAACGTGAGTAACATTTGGTAAACAGTAGGCGTATTAACAATAAAAAATCATTAAAATAAATGTAGGCCTAACTAAAGACTTCAAGACAATATGGCGACAACAGATTAGTGCAGAGTTTCGCATCGTCGTTATACCATGTATAAAATTGTAAATTCATCTCGTATGTTCACTGAATATGCTTTTATGCATCCTTTCCACGCAGCAGGCGTGCATTCTAATACCGACGTCTTCTCCTCCTGTCCTTCCACATTCTTCTAAACCATTCGCTGGATTTATATAAATTTCTTAATTTTCGTCTATAATATATTTTTTTTGAAACGGAGTATTTTTCTGCGTTGTGTTTTATAATAATCTGTGCACTATACATGAAACTCAAAATAGGCTAATTTATTACACATTTTCTCACAAATGGTCCAACGTTCAAAATACTGAACGTCACAAAGCATGCCTATCATTAATGCGTAGATCTTAAATTTGAAATATTTTCGGTTTTATTTGTAACGAAACATAAGAAAATGCTTTCAGTTTTGTACAATGAGGGGCGAGGGTGATAAATCTAATATGAAGGTCGGTTTTTTCCTGAAAACGTTTTGTTACGACGACGTAAATATTTCTTCTAGTTCATGTGTTACTGAAACGTGAGACTGCTTCATATTCTGTCCTGCTGTCTAATAACGCATGAAGTAACCGAATATTCTTTGGCCTATCTGTCCCAAAAAGATAGGATATGCTGTGTTGTGAAGTATAGAGTTTATTTTACTTTGCTCCGTTACTTTACAAATGCAACGCAGATAGAAGAGACAGTAATCCCAGCATATGAAAACCTGTCAGTTTCCGAAAGGATTACAATGTAGGCGAAGCGCGTCCATAATTCTTCCTAACCCAAAGTTTAATTCCTATTTTCAGAACAAAATCTGTCCATAAAGCAAAGTAATGACTGGCTTTCTGGTAACAGAACCTTAGGCCATCTGAGCTAATACAGCTAGGCTCGGCCTGAGGCAAAATGGTACCCTGGACGAACAAAATTCACCAAAGTCGCCCCCCCCCCCCCCCCGGACAAACTGACTAGTTTTGCAAGATTAACATTTCATATGTTAAGTAATCGCATGTAAGAACTACTGAAAGTATTGACAATACGTTTTTCTTAGAACTTTACAAAAACTTGTATCATAAAAAGTCTTTAAATTTGAAGAGATGATTTACTGGACATAAAACATCTTGTTCTGTACTGGTACAACATAACACCCATTATACGAAGTTAAGATAGAACTATCAATGCTTTTGAAAGATCTGTCGTAAAAATGGCTACTCAGACTCCATTATAGAACATAAAATTGTTATGATCTACGCAGATTTAGGCTAACTACCTGTTTAAGCTTTTTAGATGGAGTCACGTCTTCCTTTATTTGCTTTGAAGATATCATGGACTTCCAGTTCCTCCTTTCCTAATCTGTTCGAGGTTTGGATGTACTGTAATCAATATTTACTTCGTATTCAGATAAATTGATACTATTTGAATTTCACTGGGCAGAGTCCTCCTTAAACGTAAAAAAAACCTCTTTGCCGTCCTTTATGAACTTCAAGTTTTCCACTTCAGAAAACCTTGACATGTTATTTTAGCAGACCACTTTTATTTCAACTTTCACTCGACCGTTGCATTCGAACTACTGTCCACCGCGTTGGTTAGTTACTGGAATGATAACAACATTTACGAGCTTGAATTACATTTCCTGGAATTGGAGAAACTTTCACTTTACATTAATTCGTACTCCCTTTCCGGGAAATATCGAACGCGAGCTCGAACTAATCTAAACCCGCCTTGAAGTCAAAACTCTGTCTCTGGGAATTCCGGTCGTCAGGTGTCGCTTATTTATCGTACGAAAATTTACAACAGCCACTTCCTTATTCGCTTCTCCAAATTAATTATTCATAATAATTCACTCATTCAAGAAACAAATCATTCCATTCTTCTTAACACAATGTTTCAATGTATTTATATATGTAATCTCTGCTGCAAAAGTTTCCTAATGATCTGGAAGAAACACTTTATTTCTGCTCTTAGGTAAGACATTTTATTCGGTAATGTAAGTGAAAATTAACCCCCTGCCATCTCTTGATAATTTTATCCAACCATTTATATCTTTTCAGTATCGGACGTTACAAATTACGAAGTCAATCAGCCATTTCTGTAGAATTCTCGCCAATAATTTATGTCTTTTCAATAGTGTTAAGTTGTGTGTCATATGCAAATACGTAAGGAGAAGAAATGAAGAACTTTTGTATGCACTTCAATATGAAACTTTTTTTTTCGCAGGTAAGAAATGGATATATTATGAATTACAATGCAGCGCCTTCCTCCTGTCTGTAATTCCTGGCTACAGAGAAACGCTCATCGCATAGTAAGTACCACCGAATCCACATTACATGCGACTCCCAGAGAGTGCAAGAATTTCATTAGCACCCGGGTCAGATAAATCGTTCCATCAGAGGTTAATGTTCGATGTTCTGGCACTTTCAGTTCCATACAAACAAGAGTTCTGGGAGTACTACGTAACGCCAGTTTTCCTTCGAATGTTTCATTACAAGAACCAAAGTATCAATTAAACTCTTGAAGTTTTGTTACCCATTTCTGCTCAAATTCCTCACTGGTACCGACATTCATGGGACGTAGGTTTATACTTTTAGATATCCCCTCAAAGTTCCGACCATTCGCCACGTTCATAATCTTTAACATTATAAACATTCACATAAAAATGTACCTATGCAGTTATGTTAAGCTGTTGCAACTATGACTGAAAATCAAATTTTGCGTGTACTGTCCACAGATCACGAGAAAAGCCCTGCTGGGGGAAGTCGTTTCTGGTTCGGTGCGGGGGCAATGTTTCTTATCAGCTGAACTAGAGGGCTGCTATTGGTGGGAAGTGCGATACGTCAGAGTTTTACGCTACTACACAGACTGAAAACTTCAAGCAGTTAAGAGTAGCGTGTAGTGAGCGCACCTCTAATGTGTTCTGTGGGTATTGCGATAATATTCTAGATTAAATCACTGCGCCGCTGTGAGGCAATCTTAAAGCTGTACCCATTAGAACACATGAAACCCTGTCGTCTGTTCGTTCAGTGGCTGTGGAACGAATGCTTTTAGGATGGGTCGTCACTCACCGCGAAATCTTGCGCATGCGCGTATATCGAATTCCTAGCAGGGATTTTCTCCTGATCTGTGGACTGTACTAAATATGCGTATTTACTGTTTTCCTCTGACTGCAACTATGTATAAGACAGCCGAGCGTGACCCGATTTAAATTTAGCTAAACCCGTGTCTTAATTAACCAGAGTTGTGTTTGCGTATTTTGTGTTATCTCCAAAATTTGCCCATTTAGCGGGAATGAACGATAACTATTTTCCGCTGACTTCTTACAACTAAGTCTTGAGGTCAACCTCGTATGTTCAAGTGAGATTCTTAATGGGCAAAGCTACAGTGGTTCAGGCTCTTTCTGCGAGTTCTTGGGTTCTCCCCGACTAGTTATTTCACTGTTGCTCTAAGCTCACTGAAGAAATAGGGAAATTATCGTGATACTCTATGATATCACACTACTTCATTAACCACGTGGTATTTCAGCTGGCTACCACAGCGGTAAACCGTCTGACTCACATTCTTAAAGTACTGGGATCGTATTCCGGCCCGGGTCCGACTATTCTGACAGGTTTTTCTCAGTTTTCTTTAGTTCCGGCGAACACTAAAGGCATGCTAATATCTTTAAAGACCACGACCCATTTCCTCGCAACGCCCCCTATTCATAATTCACAATCATCGTACCGTATCTCATTTGACGCTACATAACTCTGTGGTTCATACGCCGTCGTACAACAACGGAGTTACCAGTCACCCAGCCACGTGCTCTGATTAAACAATGTTTCCAATACACTAGCCAACTGGAAGTTTTACATGTCTAGTGTTTCATAATACAACTTTCTGGCGCAATTTGTCAGAGGGATTCATTTTTATTAGAACTTCCATTTCCGCCAGCTATGACACCACAAATCACAACACTCGAAAGCATAATACACTTTCCATGCAATATAATTCACATCTACCAGTAACGACGAAATAGCTATTCGTTTGTCTGTAGAGACCATCCATAGAGGTGTTTCCTTCCGCCACTTTGATTGTGTGGCGTTGTTTGTCTGGCAACAGCAATGTGTAAACATACAAAACAAAATGAAAGTCGAATATCTGTACGTTTCAATAGAGCATTACAAAAAACTCTATCCTTTTGTCATTTGTAGAGTAGTTAAAAATACTCTGACTATACCCTGAAAGTTGAATTTTTTACTCCTAGTGATACCTGGTATTAAATCCTAACAAAAATTACAGTATGTTGAAAGGTGGATGATTCTTTTGATGCACGATATAGATTTTTGTTTGGCAAAGTTGTCTCTGTTTTTGTTTTGAAAGCTCTTCAGTGTAACCGGGTCTTTCTGGGTTTTCACAGTCTTGTGTGTGCGGAAATGTTGTGAAATTATCTTAATTTCCGGGCGACAGAGACAGAGAGGTAGGCTACCACGAACAGGATGACAACACCAAAGGCAAGGGTATACCGGAAGATGGGATCATAAGCTAATGATAACAAATCTTCTCTCCTCCGAGCTTTCAAAAGCTCTAATCGGCCTGTTAAACGAGGGAAAATGACTGACACTTTGTAATTAGTGTAAACCACCCAGGCCTACCACGCCGTGTAGCCTGAAAGTATGGTTAAATAAATTATTACTTCAGTATGCAGTAATATATATTACATGTTACGACCAGCACAGAAAAGTAAATCAGTAACACTGTGTGAAAATATAAGATTTCAAAGTCTTAAAATGTCGTGTGTTATCTGTATGAAGTGCATTCAGAACACGATAATCCAAGTTTTAATATGTCTATATTACGTTTCACGTCGCTGGTGATTAATCTGATTTATTATTGGTGCAGAATTTTCACGTCTCATATAAAAAAAAAATACATAAAACGAACCATTAAAGAGAATTATATGAATTTTTTTGCTGAAGATTCAGGGAAAAATCAGTAGACCGAATTTAGCTTTGACCCTGGTCGATGTAATACGTAAGCTTTACACAAAGCTCAAAGAGAATTTTGTAGTTTTTAAATTATTCAACCGTCCACTGGTTTTGGCACACAGCATAAATATTTACTTCTAAAACTCTAATCATTTCAAATATTTTTCATATGGTGTGGGAGTGCAGGCTACATGGGCGTAACTGAATGGAAGGAAAATTAATATGTTTCTACACAGTCTACTTATCTTTATTGATGTAAGGTTTGCAACAGTGTAATAAATTATCATCAAGCTCAAGTTGTTACGCAAAAACATAAAGAGCGGATAATGTAAGTAATCCATTGCAGGTCTTTGAACTACACACCTTTCCTTAATGGAAGGTTTTTAAGAAGACAGACACAAAATGCAGCAAACCATGAGTTACATAATTTGACAACTTACAAAACTGAAAATGAAAATAGCAGAAACAAATGAATTTGAAGTTCAGCTAATCCCGTGAAAACTTCTCTCTTTCCTTACTGTCGTGTATAGATAACGCTCTTAGACAAATGGATATTCCTTCTTCTTATGTTCCCTCTTTCAGTAGTATTGTATTCCTTTTGTCACAACTCGTTTCTTACGTCATATATTTTATCGTTTTGTTTTTATTCATCTATTTTCTATCTTGAAAACTTCCTTGAAAGGTTTGATAGTAAAATGTTTCGAAGCGTTTTAGTGTACGTTATGTATAGATTCCACGCCTTGCCAGAAAGAAAGAAAAAATGTAATAAATAGGAAGCTATAGTGGGAGATCTAGTGTTGAATTCTGAAAGGGAGAACTAGCACTTGTACAATACGCGTATATCAATATCATAACCAGCCTCCTGAACCATCACCAGAACTCTAAAAGTTCAAACGTAACACTGAAAGAATTATATTCAGTAACACTATTTTCTTTTCACAAGACTGTTCCTTATCGCTTTCGTCGAGAATATATTTTATAAAATATCACTCAGTAAAATAGTCGGCCGTTGTACAAGAGGGTGAGCCACCTGAATCCAATTCATATAATAAAAATTGTTTTCTCCGGAAAAAAGTTTTAAATTATCTTCCCATTAATCTTCAGATTTGCAAGGAGCTTCTTTCAAAGAGATTTACCCACTAAAATTCCATAGAAATTTCTGTTTCTGCCATCAAAGCTACTTATCTTTGATTCAGCTATCCTATATACACCAAGTCTACAGAGAATCTATTCATTCCTCCTTTCATGAAGCAATAATTATTGCAGTTGTTACACAAAACACATCTTACAGAACTTCGAGCTTGCAGTCTGCTCTAAAGGTAACATTCCACATCGGTATTCGACATATACCTGGTTCGAATTTCTAAGCTTCCGGCTACCATGACAGAAATGTTATGATGTGATAAGTTCAGTAAGAGTGGAACACACATTAAACCACTTGGCAGCTTATAATGTACACACAAATAAAAAATGCAATTATTCACCGTTCCATTGCAGTTCTGTTGTAACGTTCAAACAATCAGAATCATGTTGGCAAACCCCCTAGTACTCCAATTAACGATATTGTCGGTTCATATTCCCTCCAGGTCCTACCACGTGAAATATTTCCCCGTTTCAAACAAAAATAACTTGGCCGCTTCCATTCATTTTGCACGTTTGATTAACTCACAGGGTCTCGATTTCCGATTCTGTAGACCCGAAAGTTTCCTTTCCAACAAACACTACCAAGCTGTGTTAACATGACATAATGCAGAGACGCATCACATCCAGCCGTTGGGGCGAAACTAAATAATTAATGAACTAATTCCATAAAGCAGGGTCCCTGAGAAGCTAACAGTACGCACAGCTACTCAACATGTTCCTGCTTTTTATGTAACCCAAATGTTCATTACAACGTTCACAATAGCCTGGCATCGGTCCCTATTAATATAAAATGTAAATGAGATGGTAAAATTGCGTCATATTGTGATATAATAAATACATATTATTTAAATCTTGTCCGTCTAATCACAATAAATTCTTATTAAATATTAAAATATTACAATAATTAACATTTAAAATATTTAAAATATTAAATGATGTTCTTTATCGAAATATTCGATTTACATTAGACCATCATTTTTCACGATATATATATATATATATATATATATATATATAAAATGTAAAGCCAATTGCACTATTATTATCATCATGGCCCTCCGGCTGTCGATACAGCAAACTAATAATAAAGAATTTAATTTAATTGAATTGAATCATCACCACCATCACCGTGGTATCTTTGTTTGTGTCTCACTGAGACTTCAAGTTTGTTAACGCATGTATATCAACTGCACTATGTTACATGGAAATTTACTAAAAGCAGTAAAGATTAGAGTGAATGACGAACAATCAGTCAGTTCCATAAAAACACACGATACATCTCGCTTGAAAGCTCTTTTCAACTAAATTTGTTTCACAATATCAATGAAAGAAACATGTTTCGAAGTCTCTTAGCAGTTTAGACTGTCCTCCAAAACTAGATATGCATAACTACACCCCGAACAGCCCTGTATAGCCTCAGGTGTAAAAAAAGCCCCGACGTCTCGTGCCCCCTCCCGCCAAGGTACTTAAAACATCACGCAGCTGAATTTATGTGCATTTGTGCTCCCGTAACGTTATTTGCAGCGATTCAAATACTGACAGCGGGGCGTTTTGCATGTGAGTGAGTTCTAGCTACTCGTCCCGTCCCAGACAAGTTGTAAGGCAGAGACGGCAGCTGACTGACATTGCCGCGACGGGTTTGTGACATTCGATGCAGTGAAGAGTGAACGCAGCGCTTCCTTACTCACAAGCTGAGTGAAGTCCGTTTCTGGTTTGTGGCGACAGAGATTTTGGGCCTTAAAACAGTATAAAATATTTATGTTTCCATTTCTGGGACAATGATTAATGACTTGTGATATTCGTACGTTCATAAATTCTGAAGTACGTAAATCGAAGATTTAAAAATAAGAATTCCCTTGATTTCGTGGTTATCGGATATAATTTATTTTGCACTGGAAACACTTTACTCCCAGAAAGTGCGAGACTTCACAGGAATCTCGTAAAGCAGCGAATCACCAAAAGTCGTGCCCAGTGTTAATTTTCCGGTGCAGAAGAGAAGAGAGATAACCACGGTTTATTTCATTCGATCACGTAACGGGCCTTAAAATCCAGCATCACAGCCCTGACTATACGTGTTTCATTATCCACGCGGATACTGAGAACTGTTGATTTTAAAAAATTCCTAGAACGAAGTACGTTAAGTGACATGTGTTATCTCAGATTAAATACAAGTGTTGCAGGTCTACATTTAAAATTGTGTGCATATTAATTCATACCGATTCACAGCAATTTTTACATTCTTATGGACAACATATCGAACGTCGTCAAATTTTTCAGAATCATTTCAAAGCATAGGCCATAGCTTTCATTTAACTATAATATTTTTAACATTATTTTCAATATTGTGAAAAATAATGCGTCTGTGCATTATTGAACAGAAAACATGACACGTTATTTCAATCATTTAATTACAGGCCGATATGTACATCTAATAACATTTAAGAAAAACAACACCTTCGCCCAAAATGAAATGAAACATCACCAAAAAAACTACAGAAATCATAATTGAGTTTTAAGTTCTTAGATATATTTTACACCTGATGATGGTTTTATAAAACCGAAACATGTTGTGTAAATGTTCCGAAATGTAAATCGATCAATCGATATGGAACATGAATGATATTTTATTATCTTAATTATAAGAAATTTTAAATAAAAATTATATTGTTATCAGACGGATAAAAACAAATAATTGATATAATATTCACAATATGACGCAATTACACTATCTTATGACACGTTATTGACTTATCTTTACTGTTTATTACCTTTTTAAGGCAATATACTCCCACACGCAACAAGTAAACATCAAGACCAATTAACAATAAGAAATGGCAAATAAAAGGTTTCCCAGAAGTTATGAAACACGGACAATTGTACTCGAGGGCAATATTGTCTGACCAGCCAGACTTGTTTGAGTAGTTAGGTTGGTAGCCTTGACGGACAGCTGAGAGGAGAGCAAACTTCTCCAAAACAGATAACTGTCTGCACCTGCTGAGTTAAGTTAACAATAATGCTTGTTGGTGGAAATAAATAGTGTTGTGGAGGTTCGACTGGGTTTGAAGGGTGGAGCTTTGACGAACGGACTAATAAAACTGTCAGAAGTGCTGCAGATGTGGATGAGAAAAGGGTTAGACAGTTCGACGTAGAATATGGAAAAGCCTCGAGCCGAAATGCCACAGGAGATTGATTGAGTGTCGGTTTAGGTCCATTCGTTCCCATCCAAAACAAAAATAAAGACAACTACGTTCGAGGCTGGCAATCGAACAAACAAAGTAAACCAACTTCGTCGTTCAGAATCTGCCCCTACCGGTCAAAACATTCACTGTTTTCATGGAAACGGAAAGTTCATCACCGTTTTAACATCACCCTCACTCCTCAGGAGGAACCTGTCCTTGAGCTAGTAGAATCGATTTAACATTTTCCGAAATATTTAAAAACCGTATCTGTTCTAGAATTCGTTAATACACGTTCTGTTTATCTCATAATCTACCTTGATTCGGCAATCATAATCATAAAGCTATTTGGTGACGAGCATAAATCATTAAACTTCTCAACATGCGCTTATTAAATCTCAAGTTATTTCTTGCTTTGCAGGTAAAAACATTCTCTTCGTCACTTCGTTCTTAATCACTCTCACTATGCCACTCCCTTGACGTGACAGGACAAATTTCAAACCAACACTTCATATAAAACTCTCTTATTCTTGACATATACCCGGACAGAAGAGTTAAAACAATTTTATTCGTGTTTTATCAAAATTTTCAAGTTATCGAAAAGATATCACATAATAAATAAAATCTTTTCGGGCAATCAGCCGCGTCAACTGATTACCGTAGTAAACAGACGATTCTGGAACCAGGCGAGGCGACTTCCGAGGAATCCAGCCACATCAGAACCCTGATGATGGGCACAGAGTTGGTTCCCGAAACGTCGGTTTACTACGGTAACCAGTTGACGCGGCTGATTGCCCGAGAAGATTTTATTGATTGTACTCGCCGCAAAAGTCTCAGATCCTATATATCACATAACATATACTTTAGCATTTACGAGAACACATGTACCGACATCAAAATCCACATTTCGATTTTTCGTTTATCATCTTCTTTCTTCGTGCAGTTTTAAGTTTGTAACTTCTTCGGACAAGCGTGGTCTTCCCATATTCACCCGTGTGTGGTAATGTCTTCAACTGTATTACCGACCATGTTTGAGACGTTGCATCTTCCCTCCAGCGTCACATCTCGCCCAGATACTGTACCGCAAAGTACTTCGACATGTGTGCATAGTCAGTTTTTGCACTGACCCACAATATGCACGTATAAGAGCAGATGTGGAGGCGGCAGAGGGGACAGTCCATCGTAAATAAACCGATGCATCAACAAAACAATGGCGGTCAGCAGACAGAGAAGGGACGATGGTCCAGAAATTGAAACTGTGGTTCAACCGTTAAGCAGATTAGCAAATGTTCCCATTTTGATTAGCATTTCAATCCTACTACTTTTTTCATTTGTGTTTTGTTTTTATAGCTTAGCAACAACAGCTCACTAGAGGCCTGTTGTCTTCTGTGCGAAACAAGTTGGTGAATGTCGAAGGGTGGGACGGGGGTGCGTATTTATAATACTACTATGCCAACGTTTTTTTTTTTTTGAGCTGTTTTCTAGTCCAACGAAGTGTATTTCACCGGATTCGCCGTGTGTAAAATATCGTATGTTATAAAATGTTTCACGAACGTTTCCTTCTTGATTACCGGTTTTTTTTTTTGGGCAGGAAAGCGTCACATGTCCAGTGTTCTAGAATAAAATGAGCATCAAGTCCACCGAGTCATACAAACTGTCTACGACAGCATTTGGAAATCGTGTCGTCTTCATTAACGTGAGGAACAACGGTTATACACGTGGACCGAGCAGTGGATTTAAGATCGGTTTCGAAAAATGGGACGGAAGTGGCTGCGGTCCATTTCAAAGCGCTCAACCTCATATTCTGTTTCGACGGACCTAGGAAAGCGACTGAAAACTTCAGCTACACTCGGTCTGCACTCTGAATATCTAAACCTGGGGTCTCCGAACACAAAGCAACACTGCCAACAACTACATGTTCCATATTATTATATTAAAACAAATGATTATTCAATGATGGAAATTTAGTAATATGTTCATATTTAAGTACGTTAAGAATATTTCGGATCTGAGTTTTTAAAATTCATGGTCCCGAATTTGGTTCATTTAAAAATTCATAGTATATGGAGCACATAATTTATATCCAATGGATTACAGAGTTTCAAAATATCAGTAATGACAATAGTAATAACAATAATAGACGAATAGGCTAGTAACCTCTTGTCACATCACGCTGTAACTCACGTTTCGTACACATGAGAGTCTGCGCTTGTGAGTTTTGTGTTTCAATGGTTTGTGATGGTAGAAACCTTGCGACGGTCCGGTATCTCATCCGAGAAGCCCCAGTAAATATCATTTAAAATACTATTGCAATTATTCTTGTTAATCTGATATTACAGCTGCTACTGTACTGAAGAAGCAAAACTCCCTCCTACCAATGTCACGAAACGCCATAAATAATTTACTGTACTATCAAAAGTTCAGAAACTTCGGAGATATATTGCACGGGATAAGAGTACAGGTAATAGATAGGAAAGCAACGCTATCATAGAAGACCAGAAATCTCTTTATCATATTGTGATAAATTATACCAAGGCAGAGAAATAATTACAAATAAAAGAAAAATATGTAATAGACCAGATGCCTGCCATGCACCCCAACAGCATACCGGCATAACATGCATTACCATTCCACACAATTAGAAAAATTACAAACATATTCTGAATTCTGCACTGAAATCCAAACTATGTGGAAAGTCAGCAAAATGAAATTTCAACTTACACGACTGCTCTGGTGCAAAACATGGTATTTTAAACGAGGCGGTCATGAAGACGACCCTACAGTGTCATAACTAACTCCATGGAGCAGAATACTTCATAAGAAGTTTACAGTCGCTCAGGTAGCCACAAATTTCCAGTTTATTATAGGACTGATGTCCATTCCCGTGTTCACAAAATACCGACACCTGTCCGTCCTCAACAAGATAGATCCAACATCCTTCCATCATACGAGGTGCGATCGGAAAGTTTACAGACTGTGTCAATAGCGGGCGAACCGGATGTAGTACGAGCTTCTGCCGCTAGGGGGTGCGGCCTACATTCATAGTGAATCAGTGTGCCAGCCGGCATCATCGAATTAGCATTTGTTTCTTAGTTACGGGCGTTTTGGTAGTGCATTACACCGACCCTCCTGCGATTTCGGAATGGCGTGTGCATCAAATTTTGCCAAAGACTCGCCAAAACGGCTACGGAAACCTATGAAATGCTAAAGCAAGCATTTGGGGAGTCCGCAATGGGTCGTGCACAAACTTTTGTGTGGCATTCACGTTTTAAAAATGGCCGAACCTCTGTCATCAGGGCGATGAGTATGAAGATTTCTGTCTTCTGGGTTGTTGCGCTGTGTAGTCTGGTCGATGTTAACCAACGTTTCGGAGGTCATACTGCCTCCGTCATCAGGGCGATGAGTATGAAGATTTCTGTCTTATGGGTTGTTGCGCTGTGTAGTCTGGTCGATGTTTACCAACGTTTCAGAGGTCATACTGCCTCCGTCATCAGGGCGATGAGTATGAAGATTTCTGTCTTCTGGGTTGTTGCTTTGTGTAGTCTGGTCGATGTTTACCAACGTTTCAGAGGTCATACTGCCTCCGTCATCAGGGCGATGAGTATGAAGATTTCTGTCTTATGGGTTGTTGCGCTGTGTAGTCTGGTCGATGTTTACCAACGTTTCAGAGGTCATACTGCCTCCGTCATCAGGGCGATGAGTATGAAGATTTCTGTCTTCTGGGTTGTTGCGCTGTGTAGTCTGGTCGATGTTTACCAACGTTTCGGAGGTCATACTGCCTCCATCATCAGGGCGATGAGTATGAAGATTTCGGTCTTCTGGGTTGTTGCGCAGTGTAGTCTGGTCGATGTTTACCAACGTTTCAGAGGTCATACTGCCTCCGTCATCAGGGCGATGAGTATGAAGATTTCGGTCTTCTGGGTTGTTGCGCAGTGTAGTCTGGTCGATGTTTACCAACGTTTCAGAGGTCATACTGCCTCCATCATCAGGGCGATGAGTATGAAGATTTCGGTCTTCTGGGTTGTTGCGCAGTGTAGTCTGGTCGATGTTTACCAACGTTTCAGAGGTCATACTGCCTCCGTCATCAGGGCGATGAGTATGAAGATTTCTGTCTTCTGGGTTGTTGCGACGTGTAGTCTGGTCGATGTTTACCAACGTTTCGGAGGTCATACTGCCTCCGTCATCAGGGCGATGAGTATGAAGATTTCTGTCTTCTGGGTTGTTGCGCTGTGTAGTCTGGTCGATGTTTACCAACGTTTCGGAGGTCATATTGCCTCCATCATCAGGGCGATGAGTATGAAGATTTCTGTCTTCTGGGTTGTTGCGCTGTATAGTCTAGTAAATGAATCGCCCTGATGACGGAGGCAGTATGACCTCTGAAACGTTGGTTAACATCGACCAGACTACACAGCGCAACAACCCAGAAGACTGAAATCTTCATACTCATCGCCCTGATGACGGAGGCAGTATGACCTCTGAAACGTCGGTGAACATCGACCAGACTACACAGCGCAACAACGCAGAAGACAGAAATCTTCATACTCGCCGCTGTGTAAACCTCAAATCATAAAAGACTGGGAATATTTATCCAGTGCTGGTAATGTTATGCATTGAACAGCAGGTCAGCATTATTTATTTTTGTGATGCCGTAACGTACCTCGTAAAACAACATTTGCAGATTTCGCATCATTACAACGGGTTACTGCAATGATCCTTAAAGGTTTAGGTTTAGCAGAAAGGTTTTCCACGTTACCGACATTCCGAATGAAGAGTTGCGTGACGTATGAAGGTGAGTATTGATTTAGCAACAGGTCATATTCACTCTCCAATAAACACACCAACTTTTTCTATTACATTACATTATCTCCAAATGTTTGCATGCCATGTGTATGCAATAAAATCCTTCAAACGCTGCTTCTGATTCAGTGGCTAAACACAATTTGTTGCAGAGAATGGAGCGAGCATTTTGTACGACTTTTCCCCATTTGAAATTCTGCAATGTTGTCAAAGCGGCTGCAGGCCGAACTCCAAAGCTGTGGCTTCTATATACCAAAAGGAACCTGGTACTCGTCATTATTTTCCTCTAGAACGATTTTGTATTAGTATCTGGATTTGCATTAAGTTCCATGTAGCAAGATGCAGTAGTAAACTGCTTTACAATGATCGATCTCATCCACCCCTTACTTACTGACTAAATGACCATTCTACGTAATAAAGTGACTTACTGAATGAGCAACAGATTTACAACGTAACAAACAAACGAAATGTTTAAATATTTGAACAGCCGACAGATCTAGCAACCGACCTTTAACTGCATAACAAACAGACTGACCGACTACCTACAAGTGAACAAATTTCTCACTTCTATGAAACAGAAAGCTTAATGAATCCACAAGAGCCCGCCACTAGTCCCTATTTGGAGCCACATGAATCCATTCCACATCCTATTTATTTAATATCCATTTTAATATTATCCACCCAGTTACGGTTAGACCTTCCAAGTTATCTCCTAAATTCAAGTCTTCCGGCAAAATGCTGTGCTCATTTGTCATCTCCCAATGCGTGCCACATGCCCCGGACATCTCATCCTCAATTTTATCAATCTAACATTATTTGGTGAATAGTACAAGCCAGACAAATGGCGTTCTTCTAATTCATTAACAAAAAATGTGCCGTATTATTAACTGAATTGTTCAGTGTTTTCCTTGAAGTGCAGATACATAGTTCCCTGCTACAGAATATTAATAATAATCACAAGCAGTTACATCATAACCCGAGTAGTTCTCGTCTTCGATACCAGTTTGTATAATATTTTAATATTCTCATCCTGTTCACACTAAAGTCTCCAATTTTTTTTTCAAGGACAATATTCCAGTCTAATATTTGTAGGTTTCTTCCTCAACCATGCAGATCACACATATACCACTTCCTTTTAATTCGTCTTAAAACAATCACCAAACAATAGAAAGAGAATAGAACGTGTTATGAAACTAATCGTTCCGTAATTTTCTCTATTTACGTTGCATCATCTCACTTTATCCAAGCCCTGTATAATCGCCTCAGAACTTACAGGGAGGGAACTTACTTCAAGCGAAACTTAAGAATACGCTATAAACCTACGAATGTGACGTTAAAAGACGGTTTTGTTCAAAAGTTTGATAAACATAGGTTTGTTGTTAACAATATTGCCATAAGGGGGTGAGATTTTTCATACCCCAACTTTGTCAAAATATAAGCTACAAGAATACATTATTCTGAATTCCGTCAACAGCATAAAAGAGCTGAACCAGCCAAAAATTATAGCCACTTAAAACAACCCTTTCATCCTGATACGCGGAAGGATATATCCTAATATAAGACTCGTGTGAAAAACAGAGGTCTCTCGCGACTCATCCGTCTCAGTGATTTACTGATGAATTCTTCCACTTTTCCAACAGGCAAGCAAAGGGGGTTTGTGGAACTATTTTATGTAACACCAAACTACCGCGGTAACACCACACGGAGTAAAACAGTACCAAAAACATATTTCAAAAAGAGGAAGGGGTCGTAGCTTTTAAAAACGAAGCCAGAAGCTGTCTTTTCTTACTACGCCCATAACCTTTACGAAAAGATGGTTTTAACACATAAAGCAATGTATGAAATGTCGGCGTGTACTAGCGACATGTCTCCTTTTCTGGTTTCTGCTATCATATTTCGTAGTGCGGATTGCGACTGTCTAACACACCCCACACGGTCTGCAGAATCGTAGGTTTGCGTTGTAAAGGATGAACACAAAACACGTCTGATAGCTCACCGGTTTATGGTGAGGACGTTAATTTACTGGGCGAAAAATTTAAGTACGATGAAAGAACACAAACTCTAACAGAAGCTAGCAACAAGAATGATTTAAGAATAAACGTAGAACGCTGTAACTTTTTTGTTAATATTTCGTCGACAGAATACATAATTAAACTACATAACCAACAATTAATATGGCAAAGCCTTAGCATAACAAACAACACACGGGAATAATATTTGATTAAATCATGGGAACATTTATTTTTAGAAAATGCTTGCTTCCTCTCATTTCAGAATACTCTGTCTCCCATACTTTTAAGACATATATATAAAGATATGTAACCTGATTATGGATAGTGATTGACGGTTCATGGTACATTTCATGACAATTTTCAACTCTCTTAATCATGTGGCGTCAAACTGTAGGGCGAAAAGAAATTATAAATTTAAAAAAATGAATAAGAAGAGGTCGTGATTTACTTTAAGATACTGCTTCAACATTTTCCTGTCGTGACTGAGAAAAAACATACGAAAACCTAATATCCGGTGCCTCCAGGTCACGAATGAGGAGTGCTAACCTCTTGACTGTAACATGCAATTGGAGTATGGATAAGCGATAATTTGGAAGGCGTTGCCATTAAGAATTTTACGGTGCAGGTATTATTTAGGAATCCACCTGGAGAGACTGGGGAAATCCATAAAGAACTTCAGCCAGATTTAAGCAGGGTAAAGTCTAATTCATTGTGGTTACATCAGTCTGTTTGTTACCCAGGGGTTGACGTGGTACCGCTGTACAATTTCCGCTTCAAACAACACCCCATTCTGTGTTTTATTCATGAAAACATTGAACTGCGACAGTCATTTTTTTTCACTGTACGGCTAATGAGAATGGTTTTGTCAATTTATCTGCATTGTTGTTTATAATTTGATTAATTAAGCCCATATATCAGTAATATCTCTAAAAAGGTAATGCAAGTCAATTTAGATGAATATCGATACATGATACAAATGAATCACAGTAATAACAGACGCGTTCCATTACGCACACTGTTTGATAATAAACACAACTACTCAAATTACCGACGGGAAATTTTGTTGAAAATCCTACACACTATTTTGATGCCTCGTTATAAACTGCAATGCGGCTGGCTCCAGAAGAATGCTGGAACTGCTCCGTAACACTAGGACCTCACAGACAACGAACAGTTTCAATTAGACCGAACGAATAACGAAATAACTGACCGACCGACGAAATAATCTATTGACTAGTATCTTACTGAGGAACAAACCAAGTGACCTTCAAACTAATTAACTAAATAAATAAGCGACTGACTAATTAACTGAATGATTTAACGGCTAAATGATCCCTACGTAAGATTTCTATCCGATGAATATGTTTCTTGTGATTATGTGGGTTGTGTGGTGACGTCGTGTAGTCTTTTAGGTGGTTGCCAATGGCTTCGTGGAACGTACCGACTCCTTCTTCAGGGAATGGAATACAGAGGACATACTTTCCTACAAGACGCTAGTAACCAACTACCTAGAAGCCACGCCACAACCGCCAAAACTGCAATAGACTAAATGGCTGATTGGGAAAATATTGATTGTACCAGTAATTAATTAACCAATAATTAATTAACCAACTGACTGACTGACTAACAAACTAGCAAAACCTCACTATATGTGTCAGGGACCTCTGTAAGTAGTTGACATTTTTTACTACTCTTTATCGCTGAAGCACATCTTTAGCCATACCACAGTTCACAGAAGTACACTTTATAATACATTTTAATATTATCCTTGTGTTTAAGGCAAGGCTTGTGCAGCCTTAACTTACAGATTTCGTAGGCTTCTGTAGATAAAATCTGGAACAGTGGTTTGTCTTCGAGTAGGCTTCGAATTATTAGTTGTAATTCCTCCTCAAGTTGTGGAACTTCTGAAAATGAAACAACACTGGTATGAGATTACGGTCTCCAGTTTCCTCGCATTGAAATGCGGAGAATCCTTGCTTTGAAAAATCCAGACACATAATCATGTTTTGAATACAAATGCGACATGTGCATAGCACGCAAATTGTGATATCTGGAACTTCAAATTTTATTCACTCATGGGAAAGGAAGGCTTGACCTGAAATAGCCCCTAATCTGCGAAACTTTCGTTCGAAACACATGCCATGAAGAACATAGAACAGGTTGACAGATTCTAAAAGGAATTACTTTGTTACATGTGCTTATCAAAATGCGTGTCGCTTTTTTAGCTGTTATATTTATATCAAAAATCAAAAGCAGGGAATTACATTTCCTTCAACTTTTGAAGGACTGATGCTGTTTGCTGTGCTGTTGGCGTTTGTAGACACGGGTTTTGATGATTCGCAGGTCTACAAACGTAGAAAACTACATCATTTACTCCAGGAAACTGAGTCCTTGAAAAGCTAATAATCACTGAGCATGTGAAAAAATTCTTTCCTCTTTCTGTAGCCCATACATTCATTAATTTCTCAAAAGAGCCCGCTGCTGGACCTTACCGTAATTAGATAAATCTCATTTACATTCTTATACAATTATTTGATACGTGTTTGAAGTACTGTCACTTATTTATATACATGTTTACTCTACTTTTTCCCTACAGTGAAATGTCTGTCCTGTTGTTTATACTACATGTTTCGGCTACTATACAGCCATCACCAGGTCAGAACGTGAATTACTGCACTATTCGCAATATAAAATGTTATACCGCTATAATTTATTCCCTAAAGAACCTTAAAACGTATGATTTGAGGTTTTCACAACGCCCTGATGACGGAGGCAGTATGACCTCTGAAACGTTGGTTAACATCTACCAGACTACACAGCGCAACAACCCAGAAGACAGAAATCTTCATACTCATCGCCCTGATGACGGAGGCAGTATGACCTCCGAAACGTTGGTTAACATCGACCAGACTACACAGCGCAACAACCCAGAAGACAGAAATCTTCATACTCATCGCCCTGATGACGGAGGCAGTATGACCTCTGAAACGTTGGTAAACATCGACCAGACTACACAGCGCAACAACCCAGAAGACAGAAATCTTCATACTCTGATGACGGAGGCAGTATGACCTCTGAAACGTTGGTAAACATCGACCAGACTACACAGCGCAACAACCCAGAAGACAGAAATCTTCATACTCATCGCTCTGATGACGGAGGCAGTATTACCTCCGAAACGTTGGTTAACATCGACCAGACTACACAGCGCAACAACCCAGAAGACAGAAATCTTCATACTCATCGCCCTGATGATGGAGGCAGTATGACCTCCGAAACGTTGGTAAACATCGACCAGACTACACAGCGCAACAACCCAGAAGACAGAAATCTTCAACCTTAAAACGTTTTAAACAGAATGCTACACTAAATAATTGAAAATCTTTAGACCCTTTCCACTAAGAATCCGTTTTAGTATTATCCCAGTATCTACGACTAGGTCTCCCGAGCGGAGTAGACCTTAATAAGATCTACATTTTATATTCCGTACCAATTCTTTGAGCGACAAGCCTTTTTAATTACAAAGTTGAAAATGAGTTTCGTTTAATAAGGAGATTATGTGGGATTGACATGAATCAAAATTAGTAGCACACTTTAAGCAGACCCCTTATACCACATTTCATTGCAATCCGCTGTGTAGTTTCGGAGATGAAACAAGAAGCGGACAAAAGATAAGCGATGAGTTCACCGCTATTAATTTATCTTATACACTTTTTACAAAGAAAGCATAAAGGCAGAGAAATGCTAGATATGACTAACGAATCTGTTTGTAAAGACCATTTTCTTGCAAAGTGGGACGAAAAGCATATGTAAATCTTGGCTGTACGGAATTCTTTGAGAAATGCTTCTCTGTGCTACTGACGTGCTGTTTGTGTTGTAAACATTCTGGCAGTCATAAAAGTTCAAGGCTTTCAAGTCAGCCTAAATCTGTAGACATAACCAGTTTGAATAACATCATGGAATGCTTAAGCATACGGTTTTCTATTTCACACAAAACTTAATCATCACTTTAAAATGAGAACCGTATTTAAATGTTCAAAATTACAACTCGCATAGGAAGATAGCTGCTTCTAATTACCATTCTTCTTAGTCAGACAGAACGTAAAGTTCTTTTGGGATAAACATACTTTGAGAATGAGTTCCCTGTCAATTTATTTATTCATTAATTATTATCTCATTCAAAGCGGAAGTCTCCAATGGCATGCTATTCTTACCAACTCTAATTAAAATCAGTAATGGGGCAGAGGATTTTTCCGCTAGCCTCTGCGTCCAGACCGGTTCTGAGGTCCACCCAGCCTCCTCTATAATGGGTACCGGGGTCCTTTCCCGGGGGTAAAGCCGGCCGGGGCGTGATGCTGACCACTCACCCCCATCTAGTGCCGAGGTCAAGGAAGAGAGGAGCTATACCTCCACTCACCCCAAGCGCCTACATGGCGTATAGTGGGACAAACTTTACTTTACTTTAATAGTCTATGATATTGATGTCAGAATCATAGACAAATATGTTTCTTGGAATCCTAACCACCAGAAGTATCTACGTCAGAGCTGTGTTACATTCCGGAAACGCAGATTTCACAAAATGCTCATTTTAAATCCGTGTTCACCAAAAAAGTTTGGAAAATGGGGTTGTGCTTGGTTTGTTAGAGACCAACGAAGTAGAAGAAGGAATTCTGTTGGTCAAAAACTAATGTCGTCCCCCCCCCCCCCATCCTCTTTTCAGTGTTCTTTAAAGTTTGTCTTTTGGTACACTTTTTGTAAGTTAACGAACAAACCAACACAAAATTAAAAGACGAACAAGAGATATAAGAAGAGAAGAACGTTCATCTATAAAGAAACAGTGAAGAAAGAACAAGTCAAAACTTTGTAGCTGTTGATGAAAAGAAGAGAGGTTAAAAGAAGATTTAAGGTCTGAAGACATACTGTGTATGTTCTGTCTTGTTTATCTTAGAACTTTTCCCGTCAGCCAAAACTGAAAGTTGATGTGGTGAGGCATGTCATATGTAGCAGTGTAGGATCTTCCCAGGATTCTTTTCGTTCAATATGTCTCGAGAAAATCTATCTTCTCCACGATCTCAATAATCTTAATATAACATGACAGATGTTAATGTCGTTTTCAGTGGCAGGTACCAGTAGACAGAAACAAAATTGTATGTACCACGTGTCCATACAGACTTAAGAGTAGACTACTAAGCTGTACACGCAGACGACTTTCAGATTAATTTTCATCAGATTATCAAGAGTTAATTTCATAAATAATGCCCTTCAAATGATAACTTGGTAAAAAAAATTGTTTCTTCAAGACTGAAATCTTCAGGATTGTCTGCCACCGAACCGAGATCCCAGTTACTTTAACACAGTAAATACGATTACATTACATTTGGCTCAAACCAACTTAAAATTATACTTCCATCTAGACCCAGGTCTCCTTGAGTTAATAAAGTATCCCCTCTAATTAAATTCCTCTTTCGGAATCTTACTATTTCCTTCTACAGTCTGTATTTATTTATTTATCCGTTCAATTGCACTATTAAATCTTACACACATTCGAAAGACGTAAAATCACATCTTAGTAAAATCATGTGAAATCTGGGCTGTGACTCCATACAGAATGATTCACCGCCTTAAAACTTCAAATGTCTCACAAAGAAAATAATATTTGTATCAGTAAGAAGATTTGCTGCTTTTGTTAATTAACCCCTCCTAGCTTCGCTAGCAGATTCATGTCTTTTTCTGTGAACTAAAAAAACCTACCTTCCAAACCAAGGATAGATATGCCGACTAGAGGTAGTTGAAATTTGAATGTCAATGCAAATTTATTTTTATCAAGCTTATTTCTGCCGAACAGTAGCTATCTGAATGACCATACGCATGCAATTTGGAGGTCAAGGTCACAACAAAATCATTCAAACTGTTTGCCGAATTGCTATTGTATTAATACAAAGTTGCGAATTATTGTGACATTGAGAAAAAGCATAGAAGTTTAAATAAATTTATGTAAATTTCCTGTAAAAGGTTGTATATATTATTATCTCTGAATTTATTCGGGAATTTCTCGTGAAGTATGCATAGAATGTTAACGCCACTCACAATGCAGAGAATTGTTTATAGCGTCACGGCGGGAGTTTCTACAGTCCAGTTCGCAAATAAATCTTTCCTTTCTGCCTGGTGTCAACGTTTCGTGTATTTCTTTTAACTCGAAAGGAAGTAAAAAAAGTGACATGAAAATAGTCGTCTAAAACCCCAGAGCGGGGGATTAATCCTTTATGATTTTCCACAGCGACGTTCACATGCTGAAACGTTTTGTTGATACTGGACTGCACGTAGGTTATATTATTTCGAATAATGACAATTAAATTAATTTATTAAAGCGCCTGACAACGGCAAGAATTCCATTCGTAGGAAAGCACTGAAAAGGAAAGAACATATTACGAAAGTATACATACGTAGTACAGTATAAATATGTTACTGAGTACAGATAACAGGAAACCAGACCTAAAAAAAGTCATCTGTTAACAGGAAGTTGTATGAAGTAGTGACAAATGATAGACGCAAAATACAATTTTTGTTGAAGATGGAAATGTTCTTGCGGATTATATTACCAACAGGAACACATATAACTGAGGGACTGTTTGTAGCGAACTTGTAAGTTATCCCATATTATTATATAACAGTCTCTGATTATGACAACAGTTTTTAAAATTCCTTTCCATAAAGACGTGTTAAAAAGGAGATTCTCTTTTATAAATCAGGAAATACACAGATGTAGATTCTTAGAAAAAAAAATATATATGGAAACTGTAACAGGTAAATATTCTGTCAGTAGTTGTTTAAAAAATACAATTCTCCTATTTAAAGATTTCCGTCTTCTGGGTTGTTGCGCTGTGTAGTCTGGTCGATGTTAACCAACGTTTCAGAGGTCATACTGCCTCCATCATCAGGGCGATGAGTATGAAGATTTCTGTCTTCTGGGTTGTTGCGCTGTGTAGTCTGGTCGATGTTAACCAACGTTTCAGAGGTCATACTGCCTCCATCATCAGGGCGATGAGTATGAAGATTTCTGTCTTCTGGGTTGTTGCGCTGTGTAGTCTGGTCGATGTTAACCAACGTTTCAGAGGTCATACTGCCTCCATCATCAGGGCGATGAGTATGAAGATTTCTGTCTTCTGGGTTGTTGCGCTGTGTAGTCTGGTCGATGTTAACCAACGTTTCAGAGGTCATACTGCCTCCATCATCAGGGCGATGAGTATGAAGATTTCTGTCTTCTGGGTTGTTGCGCTGTGTAGTCTGGTCGATGTTAACCAACGTTTCAGAGGTCATACTGCCTCCATCATCAGGGCGATGAGTATGAAGATTTCTGTTTTCTGGGTTGTTGCGCTGTGTAGTCTGACAGAAATTGGCCAACTTTAAAAAATCCTTACTGCCTCCATCATGAGGTATTAAGCACCTCTGAAACATCTTTCAGTCTGTACCAGAAGACAATCATCTTCACAATCATCGCTGCGAGAACATCACAACACCAAAGTCAACTAAGGTATTTTTTTTTTTTATTTTCGGAGATAAAATGTGCAGAGGAGCTGACACAGACGCGCGTTCATTTTAAGCACTTTATGCAAAGAAAGCATGAAGAATAAAAACCAGTTTAATTCGCAGCGTAGTTTTTGAGTTTCTATGTGCTTCAATGTCGAAAAACATTTTAATTTTCAAAGCAAACCTGTGCACAGTCTGTCGTCACAGACCGTGCGAAACTCACAGCCGGTCTAATTAATAAACCCTGCATTAATAATTCATGCTAATGGTAACTGAAATATATAATCGATTGGTCACGAACAAAGCTTGGAACAATTTCGTTATTTGCTACGCAAATGCACTTCCATCCAAACTAAGATTACATACAGTCTAGCGAACCGGAAACCGAGCTGCTAGACCGAGGACGCTGACGCCTATACCAGCATCCGGAAGGCAGCCGGTTTGAATCTCGGATAACCTACTTGTTTTACTAAGGATTTTCGTGATTCATTTCAGTCTCTGACCCTTCATTAATTATCTACTTATGTCATTCGATATCATAGACAAAAAGTTAGTTAAAATAGCTTGTTTAAGCACCCAGCTGGTAAAATCGACAAAGAGTGACCAGCTACTATCGTTTACTGCGAATTAAAATAGAATCAAAGGAAAAGGATGAGATCACTGGTACATGTAGCACAAATTTGGGAAAATGAGAAATGAGTGGAAGATTTTTGATTGTAAACCCCAAAGTGTGCAGATGATATGTGTCCTGGTCTGAACTGATTTGTTTTTTATGAACCATGTCCCACCATCTATTATGATTTAAGGCTAAATACCTGTGGCTCTTAAAACAGCTAAAATTTCGCGTTACCACGCAAATAATTATTATCGATTATAATCGAAGAGACCAAGCTTCTTTTTAATAGAAACGACCGTGGACTTCGCTTGTTCACAGTGTTAAAATATTTATAAAGCGTGTGATGGCTGGTGCAAAGTCAGTTCATTTCCAATCCACCTCCTTCTACTTTCACAGGAATTATGAACAGCAGATGATATATAGAAGATACGTTTTTGATTTAGCGGCAGTTTGAATACATGAACCCTTGGGCCAGTGACGTTATTAAATGAAGGCATGCTTATATCTGCTCACGGTGGCACACTCTGGTGGACGGCTTTAAAAGCAATAAACTGCAACTTTATGAGGGACACCGCCATCCTTTTGTCAAAGCTTGTTGTTGACACAGCCCATGTATGCACACTGTGCCAATAATGTCACCATTCAAAAGAAGGAGAATTACTGGCAAAACGTTTCAGTATTCATGAGAAGAACATCGCTCAAAACGAGCACAGACGTATTAAAAAGTCCCACTGAGATAATACGAAAAATAATTCGGCCAAAATATGTGGATTGAATGAAACATTTTCAACTGCAATTTGATTTTTTGTACGTTTCATGGAAAACCAGGCATAGCTATGAGGATAACATTAATATGGATCCTGGGGACATAGGGTGGGAGGATGTGGATTGGATTTATCTGGCCCAGGACAGGGCCTAGTGTCGTATTCTTGTGGACACGGTACCATGTCTTGAGTTTCATACAGACAGGAGGATTTGTTCGTTAGCTTTCAGGTTCTCACGGCGGCAAGTGTAAAGATCATTGTTTTCTGTCTTCTGAGAAGACAACCATCATCAGGGCGGATTTATTGATCATTTAAGCAGCTACAAATGTTTAATAAAAGCTGCTTGTCCATGAAGTCAGTTACTTTGTTAGATGGGCGGTAAGTTATATGCTACGCCCAAATCATTCATTTTCATTTTATCATTAATGTTGGAACGGAAAGGATAGAGAACATGTCTACCTATCGTTACCAACTTTGACTTAAGAGACTGAGGAAAACTACCCTCTTCCGGTCAAAAGTCAGCTCGATATTCCAGCCGCGTCCTTTGCCAATACAAGTACAGAGTGCTACTGCTTCTGGATCCTGTACGGATGCACTGCCCTGCGATGAGAGTGACCATGACATGCGTCATCTCCCTAAAAGGGAGTCAAACCTATTATCTCTCAGACAAAATGAAACAGATTCCTTTAAGGATCTAGTAGCGGGATCTGGTGAACATGTTAATGAAGATTCAAGTTCCATGAAAGGCGGGGAACGTCTTGAGCAGCTAAATGGCTGAAACTAACTTCTGAATACGGTCTTTGCTCCATGGAGTTGAAATATCTATACCTTTAATTAAAAAGGAAGAAGTTGCTTCACAAAGAAAGTGTAAGCAAGGGATATTTTTATTACGTAAATGCCAGCCCTGATGGTCGCATGTAAAATTGCGAATCTGGGTTCGGATCTCTATCAGGTCTGTCCAGGTGTCTGCATTTGCCTTTGTTGTCAGAAGCCATGTAACCAGATGATCCTTGGTCCACGACCTTCGTTTGTTTGTTTGTCGTCAGTCTTTCGACTGGTTTCATGTGGTCCTCCATTATCGTCTATCTTGCGCCAATCTCTTCATTTCCACATCCTCAAAAATCTGCGTCACATATTCCAATCTTTGTCTCCCCCCTTCAACTGTTCCTTCCATTACCAAATTAACCAATCCTGGGTGCCTCAGAATGTGTCCCCCCATCCTATCTCTTCTTCTCGTAACATTTTCCCAGAGACTTCATCCTTCGCTGATTAACTGAACAAATGACAGATTATTTAATGATATTGTTTCAAATGCACGGGTTATATAACGCTTAATTAAAAAGGACACAGTTCTGGTGTATTTCAAGCGTGACAGTCAATGTTGTAACTGAGTAGAGCTACTATCGAACGTCTGGATAGCCTGGACTGCGTGCCTCCCGAATGTATGTAAAGAGTGTTACCTACCGCTGCTTGTATTAATATAGATTTAGAACGCGTTGCATTTGAGGAAGTTATTGCTCGAAATATGATTATATAGGGCTAAGATTAAATCATGTATGAAGGTTCGATTTTAACCCTACAAAGAAAATATCTGGATAAAGCCAATTAGTTTTGTTCTATGTTAGTTATTTGGTAATACAAATCCAGCTAAACCTCGACTGTCTTCTGTCTTTAAAAATAATTATCCGTGGTTTCTCAATCATGGAAACTGTAAATTACCTTGGAAACACACAAACAAAAGAACTTACAAGTTTTCCCTTAAAAATATTTTCGCATGGATAACTGTATTTATAGGGATTTTTTCTTCCAAAAAAAATCTTTGTAATAAATAAACTTTACGTTTCTAATAAAAAAGATCTTATTTTATAGTTGGGTTATTTCTTTTCTCCGCATATACCTGACGAATCTAAAGCCTTTTTACTCTGTAAAGACGATTCAGAAACGTAAACTCGTCCAAGCATTCATAAGAATTATAAAAGTAGAACAAGAGTCTTAAAACTTACAGCAAAAATAATTTATTTCACTTAATAATCGACATTCAGTTTCCTCTAATGTTCATTACAATATGAAAGAGAAAAAAGAGACACGCAAAAAGTCACAATTTTCACGAATTTAAATTATCAGCATTCAGGAAAACATAGAAATAAGATTCTATAACAGATCAGCTCTCCGTTGCGGCAGTGAAATGCGGAAATGAGGTCAAAGGCAAATCCGGATTCATAAAAGCTGAAATGAAATTCGTCAGAGATTCCACGAAACGTACATTGAAAGACTACAAAAGGAAAATCTGAGATAAAATCTGTATCAACAAAAGTGTCGAAGTAGAGGAAGAACCGGGTCTGACATATTCACACATTTAATTATGAACTAAACAAGGACAGAAGTGCAGTTGAAGAGATTATTAGACAATACAAAATAACCACAGCTTTGATAACATCAGGAGAACTGGGAGGGGAAGGGGAGGGGAGTGATCTTTGATGTGACGTCTAGAGCCTCGAGCGACTGGCGACAATGACGACTAACCACACTGAAGACACGAGATGCTCCGACGGATATTCGAACACAGAATCCACAGAATATAAAGCGCTCCGCTGTGATATGTGGTGTTACAATTTATTTAACGACACTGCACCAACTTCTTATACTAACGCCAACTGTGAATAATAAAGTGTTAAAATGTAAAAGGTAGCGGTTGTGGCCTATTTTAAAGCACTATCTTAGTGTTGCCATAAGGGACTGTAAAATGTGACAATCTGAAGATGGCTGTCTTCTGGGGTGTTGTGTCATGCAGTCTGGTAGAAGTTTACCGACGTTTCAGAGGTGTTTGTTGCTTATATCATCGCCCTAATGGAGACAGCAAACAAAACTGAAACGTCAAACTTCTACCAGACTCCAACGCGCAAAAACCCACAAGACAGCCTTCTTTAAATTCGCCGCCGTGAGAACCTAAAATCTCACCGGGTTAGCCGAAGATCAAACAATGCGCTTCTCCAATTTCGAGAAAAACTGCTAACGTCTATAGAACGACCTATAGAACTTAATCTTTTTATTCTGTTTTATTGATGAAAAAATTTGGCAGGGGCTATGGAATATATAGCAGAGTAGGCGATAAATAGGTTTATTTTTATATGTGTAATGTTGGTCGAACTGGACGGTTTTATCATTAAACTCTGTGTACCAAACAATCCTGTCAAAATACTGTCGCGCCAGAATTATTCCGCCCTTCTCACCCCTCTAAAACTTTCCCATTCTTCTCTTTTATGCTAACCCCGCACCCCGCCACACACACGCACATAAACGCATATTCCGAGCTGGTTTCTGAACCATCGGTCTGGAAATTGGTGCTATGGCATGACAAGAAATATATACGGTGATCATGATGATACACGTCCACTCGGTGAACGCAGTCATGTTTTGGCTACATAAAACACTACGCACTAAAGCAATAAAGTAAACTAAAACCCTGTTATTTTATGGTTGCCATGGAGTTTTGCCTGCGCAGAAACTTTGGTCGAGTCCACTCTCAGTAACCGAGGCTAGAAACGTGGTGCCTGCCCCTGCACATTCAGAAACCTACGCACTTCTTGTCTAATGTGTTATTTGGTCGGACTCATGGATACTTCGTCTGAGCGCGAGTTATAATTACATTGCGAAACTGAAAGCGAGTCGTTGCAATTCTGAAACTTGGTAACACATCACGTTTCTGATTGGTTTGATAGTACTGCTGGGCTATTTACACATACGTAGCATGAGATGGGCGGAACGTGTAGTACGGACGGTGGTAAGAATATGTTAAGGGTTGCGAAGTATTGGGTTATATAATTAAATTGAATTTCTGGATTACGTGTGTCATTTATCAATTGTTTGCTGAAGAGAATCGAGTTATTTACTTAATTCACAAGTTGGTTAGTCGCGTAGTTCATTAGATTTAACATGTTACTTACTCATCTACTTGTTAGAAATTTAGCTGGTTAGGTAGTACGTTTGTTTGTTTCGTAGTAAGCAGTTCGTTTGCTAGTTACTTCCTTGTTTAGTTATTTAGCCGTGTAGGCAAATATATTATTCCACGTGTTAATCTTGTGATAAATGCACAAGATGCATGGCAATATTATTTGCTTTAAGAAGAAATTGTCATTATAAATAACTTCAAACTAAGAAAGAAAACAGAATCACACATGGCAGAGATAAAAGAGAGAGACAGAAATCAGAAAAGCATGATTTAATTTTGGTAACACTGTGCAAGGTTCATCTGGAAAATCAAATGGAACTTCGTCGATTTTCTTAATCAGCTACTTTTCGTGCAAAATAATTCGTACAGGATATGAAATATCATCAACATGTACAACCTGAATGTAAAACATCTTTGATATTATGAATATTTACGAGGGAACAAAATTATTCCCTACGCTATACAGTGCTGTCTGTCGTAATTAGCTTCGCAGCAATGAATACCATAAATGAGCATCAAAGCAAATGAGGCGTGTATAATAACTTCAAAGCACGTATTTTGATGATATTTGTACTCCATTCGAATACATCTTATTACTACTTTTTAATTCAATGTGAACGTATCAAAGAAAGAAAATCATTATCTTCGTCCCATTTGCTTTGATGGGCGATCTTGACAAGAAATTTATAAAATGAACGCATAATGTGGAAGTCATATATATACCTACTTACCTATACAACTATCTATCTACCTATCTGTATATATACCTAATTATGTACATACTTATGTCAATTTATATTTATCTAACTATATATATCTGCCTATGTCTAATTCTATCTATCTATCTATCTATCTATCTATCTATCTATCTATCTATCTATCTATCTATCTGTCTATCTATCTATCTATCTATCTATCTATCTATCTATCTATCTGTCTATCTATCTATCTATCTATCTGTCTGTCTGACTGTCTGTCTATCTATCTATATATCTGTCTGTCTATCTATTTATTTATCTATCTGTCTATCTATCTATTTATTTATCTATCTGTCTATCTATCTATCTATATGTCTGTCTGTCTATCTATCTATATATCTGTCTGTCTGTCTATCTATTTATTTGTCTGTCTGTCTGTCTGTCTATCTGTCTGTCTGTCTGTCTATCTATTTATTTATCTATCTATCTATCTGTCTGTCTGTCTGTCTGTCTATCTATCTGTCTGTCTGTCTATCTATTTATTTATCTATCTATCTATCTATCTATCTATCTGTCTGTCTATCTATTTATCTATCTATCTATCTATCTATCTATCTGTCTGTCTGTCTGTCTATCTGTCTGTCTGTCTGTCTATCTATTTATTTATCTATCTATCTATATGTCTGTCTGTCTATCTATATATCTGTCTGTCTGTCTATTTATCTATCTGTCTGTCTGTCTGTCTCTCTGTCTGTCTGTCTATCTATCTATCTATCCGACCTTACAGTTGCCAGCTGTCTATTTTTCTCTGTGTTTCCCTTACGAAACTTTTCATCCAACGGTCCATCTATTCACCAAACAATTTAATAATTTCTTCCGTTTACACACGTAATGGCTTAACAACGAATCACAATGAAGCGACAGGATTTATTCAAAGCGAAGACAGAATTTTTTTTTTTTTGCATTTTTTAAACAAGAATAAATATAAAGAAAATAATAGTGGATTTCTATTCGATATAAATGTTCACCCGCATGCAGGGTGGTCTGAATAAAAGGGTTCCAGATTAAATTTATTGGCTACAGGTGGTGAAAGGGAGGCGAGACAGATTACATTGTGATAGATGGTTCTTTCCTCAATAAATTATACGTACTGAAATGACAGAAAAAGAGAAAGTGAACATTTTATACGCAGATATTTACAAAACCTGTCGACCAAGAATTTACACTAAATTGTAGTAGATGAGGCGAATACCTGGAAGCTATTAATGAAAATATTAACTTCCATATTCAGTGAATACAGATCATCAACAAAAATTGCAATCATTCTTTCTAAATTTGAGACACGGAAGTTAAATGTACCCAGTATTAAATAACATACAATGAATTTTTGCAGTTTTTGTCCCTACATCTGAACATCAGACCACGATGGAAATAAATTTTAATCTTCACTAGGCGCTGACACTAGATAAAGGTGAATGGTCAGATTTTTGATGGTTTAGGAACACCCAGAACTCACTGGGTAGGAAGTAGCGAGATGCCAGAACTTAGCCTGGAAGTGACGAACAGATAACATGCCTCTCCGTTCATCTAACACGAAGCCAGCCACTTTGCTGGCTGCAAAATTAATATGCTGATGAAAACTTAAGGTGGCTGAATGGTCTTCGGAACTCTGGAAGTTAAATGGAGATTGAGCGGGAGGAGCTGGAGGGAACTTGCGGAAAGTTCTGGCTGAGATGGACAAGAACAGGTTGGAGCAGCAGCACATAAGAAAATAGGCAATAAAACGAAGAGGAAAGGCATAGGAATAAAGGGAGGATGAGGGGAAGACGTAAAAGGATATATAATGCAGATGAAGAATAATAAGTCGATGCTGATAGGGATCAGAGAATAAAACGTGAAGGTGAAGCAGAGAACTAAGTTCGAAAATAAATGATAAAGACGGAAAACGACAAGAAGAAGGAAGGAAAGAAAAAGAAAAATTCCTCCAGAAACAAATTTTAATCCGAGAAACTAGCCCGTCCTTCGAAGTTTCACTTCGTGACGGTGGACAACCAAGGACTATTACAGCTCGAAATAAAAACCGCATGTAATCTTGCAATTTCCGTCCATTCACATTGCATGCGACACGACAAGTTAAGTCGTCTGTGTTTCTTGAAGTTTAATATGGACGCGACGTGTCATGAGTTGAAAACGAACCAGAGGAGACAGAACAGTTTCCAAATCACGCCTCACGGTTTTGCATCCCTCATTGCGCCTAACATGGAATTTGCAACAGTAAAGATGAAGATGGCTGTCTTCTGCCAGGACAGCCACCTTTGTACTCACCGCCATAATAAGCCCAAATCCATACGATCAGGCCTATAGTGTTCATTGATACCAGCATTTTAATTTCGTTCCTCAACTGTCAATTTTTTTTTGTAGTGTTCTGTCTGACGACAGGTCCATATGAACAGGATCCTTCCATCCTTTTCTCGGACTGGGACCTGTTCATATACGTTCTTGGCAGATGATCCAGAAGTGGTTTGCCATTGCCTTCTTCTGTGTGTGAATGGAGTAATTGTTGGGATGCCACGGAGGAAAACTCCGTGTTGCCTAGACCACGGCCTTGCCCAACACAAGTTATAAATTCGGGCACCGCCGGGAATCTAACCCGAGACCCCCAGGATTACAAGGCCAGCCTTCTAACCGCTAGACCACCGTGGCACGGTAACTGTCAAATATAATCATTTAATTTGCTTAAACTGAGAAGGAGCTGTTCCGGACCGTCGTGGCACTACTGTTTTGTGCTCGGGAAGTCAAATGTTCAAATTTCAACCCGGAAACCGGATTTTCTGGCTGACGTTTTACGTTGCTTTCCCTCAATTCAAATGTCGGGATAATTCCTTTCCAATAAACTGATCATCCTATTATTAGATGCTGTATAGTCTGAGCTGCTTACAACACCTTTAAATCACCTTATACACACAAACACACACACGCAAGTGTTAGTTGGTGAACATTTTTTAAAATCATTATTTTCACTGCGTGTGTTTTGTTATGATCGTTACCACGGTAATGATGTTTAGCAGTTCTGGAGCTTATGGGATAATATTTATGGCTATTTGTTTACTAATTCAGATTTCCCCGTTATTCTTGACGGGTAATTTTCTAGTATATAAATAATTTCATATGAGTGGCGCAGTTGTAAGTTAACCCCCCTAATAAATACTGTCCGCAGATAACCTACAATGCAGTGTTTCCTAAATGGGTGATCGGCCAGTGCTGATGGGATCGCAACTTGGCGATCCATTATTCTAGAAACAACGACCAGAGACCAAACGTACGAATATTCCCTGTTTAAGGCATCAGCTGGAGGAACATTCTGTGTTGAAATATTAAATCTACTTGCAATTCACGCAAGAGTAAAGGTGTTCTGCAGACTTGTTACTTCATTTCAAAGTTGCCAGTTCCAATTATTCAGTACAGTTCCGCGTACCTGCCATTCCAATTTTCCATTATCATGGCACGCTTTTGTTTGTAGAACAACTGTTCAGAAACCCACTTTGTTACGTCTTGTTCGTTTGTGCATTCAATGTCCTACAAAGTTTACTATTCGAATAATAAATATGGCGTTCCATATTCACACTATTCAATTGTGTCTTGAAAACAGAGAACGTGTATAAACCTTTCCAAGTGGAGATAAGAGTATTGTCTGTGAGCTACAAGAGGAAGACGGAGGAGCTCCCGGCGGAAAACACGCAAGTCTTTAACAAGGGAAGAAATGCCTGAAGGTGTAATAATCAAGCGGATTACAACTTACAAACAAATAACTGTTTAAGTTTCTGGGATCGTGGAAGTAAAGTTAATCTTTACAATTTGAATTTCCAGTTCTTTCAAGAACACATACAACGCACAGTCCCTCACATGATAAGAAGAATCTTGAGAACGGGATGCTTATGAGAATATTTGAAACTAAGAGGGATGTGATGTGATGTGATGTGATGGTGGAGAAAATTGCAAGCATCTTCGAAACGTCGATAATTGTCTTCAAGACTACACGTAACAACCAAGAAGAGAGTCATCTTCGTAATCTCCGCCGTGAGAACCTAAAATCTCCTTTTAAGATTTTCACGAAGTACGTTAGTATTATTTGAAAAGCTGTACAAAATGGTGGTCGTGTTCACGTTCCTATTCGGCGGCCTGAAGCCAAGACTCTCGCGTTCCTCACTTTTTTTTTTTTTTTTTTTTAAACGAAGTACGGACTTAAATTCTCTTGCTCAAAATTCCAAACAAACTTATCTGTGATCGTGCATTCTATGTGTATAAAGACTACATGAGCAAACAAAGCAATAATCTGCTCATGTATACCTGTTCTACATACCGTACATTAAATTCAGGTTTTAAATCAGCAAACTGTATGCACGATCATTCAGCCGGATACAAAATGTGTCACGGTTAATACAATCGGCTTTTGGATCGTTGATAACGAAATAAATATCACCGCCATTTAATCCATAAACAGAACTTTAGTCACAAATGTCCAAACCTACTTGCCGTCCCTGTGCGTAGATATAAGTAGACCGCTATTTTAAGTTCTGAAAACAACATATCACCACGCCTGGGTGCCCTTCCTTCATTTGTTTCTTAAGACAGTGGTATTCAACCTTTTTTGTTCGCGTACCCCCAGATATAATTTCTCTTCAACTTTGTACCCCCAAAGTTTTTGGTGTGTAATTCAAGTTATACACAGTACATAATCTACATCTAAAATAAATTAAATAAATTACATTACTGATTATTCAGTGTCTATCATAAAATTATATTTTTTTTAAAATTTCACTTACCCCCTAAGATGTCTTCGCGTACCCCTCTATTTCCAAACTCTTACCATGAGATGTCTCCACAGGCAACAAGATATTTCTTAAAATGTTTACAGCCGTCCATCCATTTGATTTTAACTGTGCGCCACGTCAACCCAAACCCGTATTTAAACCATGTTACTTTTAAATCGATTTTGAGATTTTTCACCTGTTATTAGTCTTCTATGACTATTTATTGAAGACACGAATTTCTACTGACACAGATAATGAACAGCACAGAGGCACGAAAATCAAAAAAGTGACAAATAAGGAGAGAAAAGAAATGACAAGAAAAATACACAAAAAGATAGAAATGAAGACAGAAAATATAAAGAAAATGCATGACCCCAGAAGTGAAGAGATATTTTTAAATTCTTTACAGTACAAACAAAATCAAGGAATCCTATGCAGCTTGTATTTCCAGAGACGGCTACCTAAAGTGCGAAATGGAAATTTCTGGTTCTCCTTTCTTAGCTATTTCTTTCCTCCCTAGTTGAAGTGTGGAACGGAGGGCGAGTTGGAGTGGCGACGATATCGACAAAGGTGGGGGAAGAAGGGGTGGGTGCTTTGTATTGCAGAATATTATCTGCAAACCCCACCCCTTACCCCCTCTCCTCTATCCAGTGAAGGAAAGTTTCACGCAGAAGTTGGAATGCATGATTTAAAGAGAAAGTTGGCTTTCTATGTCCTCCAACTTGTTTCACTGTGCAATGCAACGTGACATATTATTGTTCGATTGTGTTTTGTTTGTGCGTCTCACGCTAATGAAACACGTCAACAACTTCAGTTTGACACATTTGTGATACCATGAATACGTAACTAGGTACCTGGAAATGAACCATGTAGTTAGGATAGTTTAAGGGCTCATACACACCCCAGCAGTGGACCACAACTGCCCAAGTTGTAGCCAGTCTCTTTAATAGGGCAAAAGATAAATAATATCGATTTTCCAGTATAAATTGAAAGTAAACCTTACGTAATGTTCGTGGTCTTGGTGGGACTTGTCAAGAGAACCTACGTGCATCTGAAATCGTGTAGAGCGTGATCGACAAAGGACAAACCGATTTTAATTAAATTTAGTATTGCTGACTTTTATGGAGAATTGTGAAAGCATTTCAATTTCCATTTAGATCGGAAAACTTTAACGACCACTTTAAATAAGTTGATCTCAATTATTGGTGCATCGGCGGTTAGAACGCTGGCCTTGTAATCCTGGGGTCTCGGGTTAGATTCCCGGCGGTGCCCGAATTTATAACTTGTGTTGGGCAAGGCCGTGGTCTAGGCAACACGGAGTTTTCCTCCGTGGCATCCCAACAATTACTCCATTCACACACAGAAGAAGGCAATGGCAAACCACTTCTGGATCATCTGCCAAGAACGTACATGAACAGGTCCCAGTCCGAGAAAAGGATGGAAGGATCCTGTTCATATGGACCTGTCGTCAGACAGAACACTAAATAAAATAAAAATAATAGAGAGACACATAACTGATTTTAGCTTACTTCGATAAGCATAACAAAGTCATTTATAAATACATTCCGGCTTACTTAAAAAAGTATTCTCTACAGTATTAATTAATTCAAATACCATTATAATAAAAATTATTACATGCGCAGTTCAGTTTAATATTTGTCCTTCATTAGACAACACCTTGCTTTTCCTACCACAATGTTTTTCCTCTCTCTCTCTCTCTCTCTCCAGATTGGGATATAAAATATCCGTTGTAGACATTGGAACTATACGGGTGGCAATAATAGGCCACCCTTACTATTCTACACCTGTACCTTCAACCCCACCTCCATAAACTACCAACATTGAAGGCGCTAACATGGCAACAGAGCGTTTATTGCGTCGTTGGTTGTGTAGATCCAAAAAAGCGGTGGGCAGGGGACTGTTTGTTCTGAGAGCCCTTCTTGTTTCGGCTCGTTTACAGCGTTCAGCTGTCGGTACACATTGTAATGTTCGTTCCTGGTGTATTTTAGGGGGTTGTTTCTGCCTTCCACCATATGGTGTACGTACGAATTACCAATATATAAGTGCGTTCTGACGTCAAATGATGCTATATCGTGATGGTTCCTAAATCGTGCTCCACAGAACACAATTTAATCGCTGCACACTGAATGTTAATAAGTCTGATTGTAGTAGACATCAAAACGCACTACAAAAGTTTTTTCCTTCAGGCACGACATTAATTTTTTTTAAATTCAACGTTATTTCACCACTAAATAACTGTCATAAATCAGTGCTAGCAACCTGTACAACAATAACAACGTTCTCAATCTCTGCATGTTGTGTAGACTTGCAACTACGTATGCACTACATAGAAACATTTTAACACTGATTTATGTTAACGAGTTCAATTTAAAATAAAGGAAGTGAGATCAAGCTGTGTGTTTGCTACTAGAAGACGGGAGATTTGCACTTTTGGGGAGACGGTGAGTTAGAAAAATAACAGCAAACGAACAAATACAAAAAGAAAAGATAACATGGGGGTGAAGTGGGAGACGCCTGTGGTGAAAAGTGGAATATAGGGAGTATTAAAAGTGAAAGCCAAGGCCGGACCACGGAGAAAACAGCTGGCTTCCTGTGCTTAACAAAGAGAGAAGAGCAGACCTACTATGCGTAATAATTTATTGTAAATAACAAAAGCTAGCTACTGGACCCTGCCCTCAGCCAATTAAATAATTTTCTAACCTAAACACATTGATGATGGAGACAGTAGCGAAATATCCCATAACGTAGCCATTTCATAGTCAAACCTCACTTCACGCCCTTCTCCTCTAAATAAATTGTAATATTACTCTCCCATCTGTGTCAAAGTTTTCAAAGTGTTGTCTCTTCTTAAGATTTCTCGATCAAAGGGTTGTATATATATATGCAATTTCCCACACGCGTGCTACATGTTCAACCGTGTCGTCCTCATTTAATTATTCAATCAGTCTTAGCAAAAGCGTATAAATTATAGAGTTCGTTCTATTTCTGTTCCTCATGTCTTAATCTTCCTCCTTATGAAATGTATTAAGACTTCAAAGAACGCCTTTAACAGAACTTGCTTAAATATTAACTCCACAACGCCATGAAGTAGATTTATTCTTGAGAAGCTGATAGTACGCTCAGTTAGTTAAGAAACTGTCCGGATTTCATTAAAAAAGGAAGCTCACTACCGTTCTTACAAAAGCGCATAAATATTAATATTAAAAAATTATTCAAATTACATTTTCAGAACTTTATAATACTTCCTATCACGTGTTTGTATAATGAGTCATTATTCAAAAAATGTATCAAGTTAAATTGTAGCTTCATGTGAAATGGGAATCGTATTTAAGAGATAAGAAATAAACTACACATCGCAACAACCCGTAAGTCTCTTTTAAAAATATTTGCCAGGAGATTTCAGGCACCCGTGTCATGTTGCAACACACATTTGAAATTTAGAGTATCAAACCCAGTTTTATACGCATCTCGTCACAATCACTGAGTTATGCACTTGCAACAACTGGTCACTCCGGGTGCATATCCAGGGTTTACTGCTGAGTCTGAAGCATTTCGCTAAAGGCTGTCTGTGTGTTCTAATTGGAAGGAAATGAAAATCACTGGAAGCGGTCAAAGGCAGTTTCAACCCGGACTTTCTGTGTGGTTAATTCTTTCAGTGAGTTATTTAATTCTGCCCAGCAGTATTAATATGTAAATGAGTAGCACAAAGGACCAAAAATTGGAAATAAATTTACTGTGAGATCAGAGAGAACATCACGATCATGAATAATTTTTATCTATACAAAGTCCATTAAATACCTTAGTCTGTTACCTCGAGGGTTGAATACACAATTGAAATTAACCCTTTCAAACCCTATAACAATGAATACATATGTGCAGGTCAGGATATTTATTATTCATGAATCGTTACATCTTCATGCCCATGTTTTTCACTCCTTAATAGAGACCTCTGTTTACATTACAAATTGTCTCTTTTCTGTCACAAGAACGCACCACATACTGATGACGAAAACACGAGAAATTCATTTAAAATATTGTATGATTATTGTTGGTACTGCTTGAGAAGCCATCACTCAGTTTGTCAATAGACAATGACAGGTATACCAACGCATGAAACAGCAGAAACACAAACGTAACAAAACAAATATTTAAACCAACTTAATCTAAGAGCTGATTTTGGCACTCCCTCTGCAAGTTGTTTTGTTTATGCTAACTGAGATATATTACATTGATGTGAAACGTCATCTGGATTGAGAGTGCTTAAGGGAATATTTTAATCTACGAAAGGTGAATATACCAGCATAATGGTAAAAACTGCATAATGAAGACATTTATAAATGGAACTGTTAATATAATGTAGGTCTAATGGTCTGACATGGTTTAACGTGTACCATGAGATGGGGACTGGAATGCAGAACATACAAAAATAAGTACAGAATTTTGGTCAAGAGAACAGAACACTTGGGAACGTAGACAAAGGCAGAAGAAAATATTTTCAAGAAATAGTACACGAGAGGTGGACTCGATTGATCTACCTCAGGACAGGATTCAGCGGCTGACGGCAACAAACCTTTGATTCGGAGCAATGCAGATGAGTTACTGTCAAATTCTCAAGAAAGACGCAGAAAGATATTTGTCAATAGTTCACAGATTCAAAATTCCGTGCTGACGTTTCTCCTACTTCAAGATCCACGAGGGTATTATTTTAAAAACACACCTTTTGGGAGACAACGCTGCAAACTAAAGAAGACCAATTAAAAACATAATTTATCGCACGCAGTGTGTTGGCGACGGAAGAATGACGGGGGTGGGGGTGCTATGCGAGGTGCCAGCAAGACAAACCGATCCGGGCGGGAGCTGGAAGCGGGGGTGGCTTTTCTTCGCTGAGGGAGTTCAGGAGTGGTCTTTGCTACAGCCGGGTCATGCAGCCTGCAACATAGCTCACGATCCGTTTCTTTCATTGCCAAATGAGATGACATAATTATGAATGTTCGATATGTAAGGAGCTGGAAGGTGACGAGAGAATATTTTGTTTAAATATCCCGACATTGTCCTAGTAAGTTTGAATAAATTAAATCCTTCTTGAGAAACTGATAGTTGTTCAGGTCGTCAAATTTCCTACAATTTCTGGAAACGGAAAGTTTAAAAGACCTTATCCCGAGCTAGACGAATCTAAGTCCACATTCCAACATACGTCGTACCATCAACGACTTGTGCGACATTGTTGGGATAGGCTATGGGACCTGTCAGCTGATTCTAAAGGAAGAACTCCACATGCGACGCATCCTGTCTGAGGACCAGAAGCAGAATCGACTTCTCGTTTGTCAGGAGCTCAAAGATCTTGCAAGAACCGACCCCAACTTCCTTTCTAAGCTCCGTGTGATTTCTTCCTCTTCCCAAAGATGAAAATTCAGCTAAAGGGAAGGAGATTTGAGACGACAGAAGAGATTCAGGCAGAATCGCAGATGGTGCTTGACAGGCTGACAAAGAAAGATTTCCAGGGATGCTTCCAGGCTTGGCAGCGGCGCTGGGATCGTTGTGTTCACTCCCAGGGGAACTACTTCGAGGGTGATGGATAAATTTAATACCTGAGATAAGTGTACGGGTTTTTATACGCGCAGTCTTTAAACTTTCCGATCGCACCTCGTATTCACCCCTATTACGTTCGCGTCAATTAATATTATCTCCCCATCCACACCTGTCTTCCAAGCAATCTCTCTCCTTCAGGTTTAAACCTAAAGTCAGTGTATCTGACCCGATATGCAGAGAGGAATAGTTTTATATGAATTTTTAACTGTTATATAAGATGTTGATCCTGTTACATCAATGCCCTTCGTATTAAATGTGTCGCGACAGTTGCCTCCAGTTTTCGTAAGTTTCTGTACACGACACTGCATTCACTCTAACTGCGCGCCTCGCGACCATTTAAGTTTAAAAATAAACTGTCTGTAGAAGATAATGCTCGTTAACATTAAGTTCAGTTTCGTTGCAGAATTCAGGCATAAATGGTGAGTCCATGAAACAGGGATTAATATTATTGACACGGAACGCACGGAACGGAAACAGGAAATTAACATTTTCCCCTTTCCTTCTTGAATTCGTACACGGTAATTTTTTGTGGAACTTACTCCGAAAACCTAGTTACAGGTTTGGTCTAATAAACCGGAGCACAAAGAAATGTTCTAGGATTGAATCGTCATGTCAACAGTTGCATCGCTGAAATTACGTCACTTTAGCCGAATGCTACAAAAACGTTTTCAGATGCTCCTTCCAATGGCATAAGTTGAATATCTGTACGCCGCTAATTTTTTAATGTAAATATCTAAAAGCCCTCAGATCAACTGATGCAATACACTGTACAAAGAGGAGAAGAGACAAGTTCGTATAATTCCATGCACGTTTGTTGTGTTGTTTCCTGAACAAGACTGTACACCATCTTTAAGTGCGTTTCCCTGGAGGCCTTGTTCTTCCTGAGCTTGAAAGTTTTCAGAAGGCTGAGAGACGAATCTAAAGAGGATAGATCGAAAACCACAGTAACATACTGAACCGGACCTTAAGGGCTGTTTCTGTATCAGATCAGTTCTAAAGAAATCATAAGGTAAATGGACAGCTTATATCGAAGCTGATTTATCGATCTGTAAGTGGCGTCTTAAAACAGTGCTAAGTTACTTTCATATGCGGTAACAAACCTAAGAATGTCACAATCCTACCGTGTCACAGATTAGGGGCCCGAAGAGGTTTCTGTGACTTCGTTAAGTGACCGCTTACATTAAATTGCAAAAATAAATGGAAATCCTACGGGTAAAACAGTTTAAAATCCAAATATTCGTATAATTATTAATTCCTTGGTCTTTTTAACAGTGTAATTCACGGTAATAAAAATAGTGGTGAGAAGTTGATGTGGTTCCAGTTTTGAACACTATGTTATGGATAATTCCATAAAAATTTCAATACGACAGAAATTTATTCCCTCCGGATGTGATGCAAACAATTACAGAGTTGCGCAGCCATGCAAGTCATATTCAGATCACTAATTAAACAGTTCGGTCAAACGTGAAGATGGCTGTTGATCAAATGACAACACTCGCTTCATTTTCTCATTGTTTCGTCACAATAGCTGACGCAGTTTCAAAAACATCGGTGGATAAAATTACAGCAACTCTTTCTCTCCAGATAATTGTATTGCAAAGACAGGCTTATTAAACATTCGGATATTATGGAAAATCAGAAAGAGTAGGGTAACATAAATTTCCAAAACAAGGAGAGTGGAAATTTTGTATTTTCAAAACGCATTCTTTCCGATTCTGCATATCTCATTAGGCTTAATGCTCATTTACTGCAGATAAAATTCAACCATAGAGAATAATCAGTTGGAAATCCGGCAAACTACAGACATAGCATTTATGTGGTTACATTTTATTGTTTTTTTTAAATGCACAACATATCAAACTAGCAATCAAGCAGCAGTTGTAGACCTTGAGGACATATGGGGTCTACATTTTATGTTATCTATTGATTTATATTATTATTATTATTATTATTATTAGTGTTCTGTCTGACGACAGGTCCATATGAACAGGATCCTTCCATCCTTTTCTCGGACTGGGACCTGTTCATATACGTTCTTGGCAGATGATCCAGAAGTGGTTTGCCATTGCCTTCTTCTGTGTGTGAATGGAGTAATTGTTGGGATGCCACGGAGGAAAACTCCGTGTTGCCTAGACCACGGCCTTGCCCAACACAAGTTATAAACACATGTAAAAGATAATAAATGAGTACAGGATTTTGGTTACAGAACCTGAAAGGAACAGACACTCGGAAGACCTAAACGTACGATAATATTAAAAGGGACTATAGGGAAATAGGCTTCGAAGTTGTGAAATGTCGGAGTAGAGGGCACATAACAAGGTGTTGTGAATACGTTGATGAAAACTTGTGTTCTAAACAGGAAATTTGACTAGCCAGTAACTTTCAGCTTCTCAAGAAGACTGGTTCCTTTCTTCGCTTGTTAACAGTACAAGTATTTTAGAGATTATATTTAGGAGAAACGGATAGACAATTAAATTTACCCAACGAATTTTAGGCATCCCCCCCCCCCCAACAATGCATTTCAACTTATATCAGATTAACAATTTCAGAAATAATACTTGAGAACAGACTATGACATCCTATCATATAACAGTTTTAAAACATTGGTTCCGATAAAGCACAACGAGTTTTGTACATCACTCATTTTATGCTATTAAATTGAAGTTCCAAGTCTATGAGGAGTAGCCTAATATATTATAATTATGTTTTGCTGTCTTATACACAGGTCTGAGCCCGCTTATTACCAAGTTTAGATGCGAGGCTCAGTACTGAACAGGAAAGGAGACATTAAAATAATTCAGCAACTTCAAATATTCATCACAGCAACTGAATCGGGAAGGAAAATGAAAAGTAAACGTACAGCTAACCTTTCGTTTGACCTCATTCTGACTGATATGAGATACACTGTCTATACACATACCTCATGAATTTAACAATTAGGCTACATGGGCTGAACTAACTCTGTGGCAACTGAACCAGAAGGTTCAACACCGTTAAAACCTCAGTTCGCCATTGGACACGATCCTGAGCCAAGCCAGTTACAACCTTTAAGAGACATCACGCTTGCAGTAGTTAGTATCCCCGCCTCGTGTTCGGAATATTCCCGGTTAGAAGTGTAGATCTGATCGTCTAGATTTTATAATCTTTTGGAGTAGGGGTACCCATTTCGAATCTCTGCTGAGACATCTGCTCGTATAGTGACACATTTTGTGATTTTCCTCTGCTGCTGTAAGTAACTGGGCGGTAAATTACAGCTTTTTCCTTCGAAATCCTTACCTATTCACCGATCATGACCATTTTCCGGTCTCGTTCTAAGCTATGAAAGTTCTGCAGTATCAGAATGGTTCAATAACGAATAAATTAATCAGATTCCTCGTCCCGGAGACAGTCTACCCTGACATCTGTCTTCTTCCCTCAGTCCCTCTACGTAGATACTATTAATAGTTCAATACATGCCTTGACGCTTCTTTCCGGATCCTTATCAATTCATTATTCACTATCAGCCCGCCATTCACTGCTACATAACCTGTGTAGTTGATGTTGGGTAATTTAAGAAAACACGAAAAAAAATTCACATGATTCCCATTATAAAAACCGCAGTGTATAATAAATGCGTGATCAGATATTGGTTAAACCTGTCATAAATGAGGTTTAAGCTTTAGCTTTACTGGGGATCCTATTACTTGATTATGAATTTCCTCAGTCACTCCAGGCGTATACCAGAAAGTGCCTTGGAATGGTCCACGGCTCTTTTCTCTCTCGCTATTTATTTTCAGATAGCATAAACTTATCTGATTCAAGTGCACAACTGTTATAAAATGACTAACCAACTGTGAAACACAAAAACTGTTGATATAATTCATAATACGAAGTGCTCAGTTGATAAAGGTTCGAGCTCTGAGACTGAAGAAATTATCCGATATTGTACTGTTTGGTGTTTAAGCTGTACCGTTTTGATACAATCAATAAATGAAAAGCCACTTGAAGGCTGAGTGACAATGTACACTACGAAACGGTTAAGCTACATAAAGCTAGCCTCTGCCTCATCTGTCCCGAAACAGAGGATCTTCATCACAGGGTATTCTAAATATAAAATGAGGCCTGTCTTTCTGTCCGTCTGTCTGTCTACAACGGAACTAGCATCAAACAGATGCTTTATCGGAAAATTCGTCCCGTCCTGAGTATCTACTGAGCCCCCAATAAAAAATTCAATAAAAACTGTAATTGTTTCCCTCTGAAGGATAAATATAAACTGAATAGCATTTATTAATTCTCACCTCAGAGAAAACACAACTAGTCTCCATTACAAATACCAGCTGCCTAATGATGTTCATTAAAATAATCGCTGGTAATTCTGAGAATCATACCGAACCCTATAAATAGTCTGGGAGCAAATTGTAAAGTTATTTAATGTTATGGCAGGCGGTACATATAGTTACCACCGTGCTTTTAAAAACGCGAAAACGGAAGGAAAAGCCAGCGTTATTACTTTCTGTGCATACAAAAGTCTTTCTCGCTTGGTTTCCAGAAAAACAATATTCCAGAAATTAACCCAGAAGATAAAAATTCTTTCACAAGTGTGAATTAAGGCTGCCTATGTACAAAATGTATGCAGAATGATTTGGCTGCTGAAGAGAATTATAAAAAATAAGGGGTAAAACGAATGAATAAAGAATTAAAGAAAATAATAGAATATGGAAACTCAAATCCGTAATAGTGTAGCGTACATGCACCACGTAGTACCGATTACTGGCTTGTTATTCTGATTATAAATGCAGGAACTATTGTGCTGCATTTTTGTTTAAAAATAAACACTTGTTTTGAAAGTAAAATGTCGGAATACAATAAGGTTCATGCCCGCGGTGTACCCGACAACCATTTAAGGTTTCTGACTTACTTTAATCCGTTCTTACACCGAGGTCATAATATAATATAAAATTGTAATGAGAGTGCCAGTATGCATGTTTCAGCTCCTAAATTATGCATTTCATTTTAATGAAATTTGATATTAGAAATCCGCATTTAAAAGTTGTTAAATATAGTTCATATCAGTCCGAAACAACCCCTATATTATATGAACAACAAATAAAATAATTTTTTTACAGAAGTGGTTCGTCTTTTATAACACTGGCGAGTTACACAAAATATAGATATCTCTGCGACCTACAAATTTTACTTAAAATTTGTCGCTATTGTGGATATTTAAATAAATATAATTAAAAATATTTTGTGAATTTGTAGCGTTAAAACCTGTAGTGCGCTTAGAGTTAACAAAAGGTTTGTGTGCAGCGAATGAATATGAACGCCAATCAGATATGTAAAATAGCAAAGAAATCATTTTCAGAATATACGTACCTCCCTGTAAAACTGCCTTTACTATTAGAAGCCAAGCCAAATAATTTCCCACATTAATCTTGATCGGAAAGAGTTTAATTGTTTTGAATTAGAAAGCATTTCAACAACGAATTCATTTGTTGTTATTGAGAGAGGTTAATTGATTTTCATTCCAATATCACATTATTTTATTTGCATAATGTGAAACGTGGTGAACATGTAAATGGAATGTTTCCATATTAGAAAGGGAATCTTTAAATTTATAAAATTTTTGTTATCATGGTACGGTAGTTTTTAATCATGTTTCCATAATAGTAACACTGTTGAATAAGTTAACACATGTGAATGACGAGTTCCAGGAATTGGACCAATTTCATGACCAGATGAATTAATGAACTGTTAAACTGGCAGGGCAACGAAGAGAGAAATATAAGTGAAAAAGATGCAGGTTGCATACACGACGCAGGAAAAGGATGAGGTGGTTTATATTAATTTCTTTCGAAACTATAGACTCTCGGTTCGAATGGTTCATCATTTACTCACGTGAGCTTCATTACAGAGTTGCTCTACTCTAGAAAAATATTACATAACGATGCACGGAAAACATGGAATTTTCTGCAAACAAGTTTATAAAATGAAGGAATGATTGAGGCGTCGTTTGTCTGTCCGGCCGTCCGTCCGTCCTTCCGATAATCAATATGTAGTTGCTATAGTAAAGACCTAATACGTAGCACAAATTTGTGACATGTAATTTTGAATATAAATACATATACGTTCGTTCTGCGGTGTGCTTCTTACGTATGTTAAACAAAAATTTATGTGAAACGCAAAATGTAATAAAAAATGTTCTTGATCCTTGATATTCCAACATAAGCAAGTTTTACACTGTCTTTTTGGACAGTATTTCAGATGAATATTCAGTTTCATTAAAGCTATTTCAAAATGGAAGTGAAGCATTGTGGCTCTACGTTCTGTGTTCGTATGAGAAAAATAACCTGTTAAAACAGCTGACGTTGCCAGGTAGATACCGCATGTTCATGTAATTTGCATGTCTGTGGAGTTTCTGTGTCACAGGAAGTACACCGTAACATATCTTTAGTTTTGTCAGCTCTTTGCTGTCTTTCATCTTGTTAACTGTAGCGGTTAAAACAATCAACAGTTGTATAAAAATAACGTAACACAAAACCTTGCTTCATCATTCATGTGGTCTGAAGATTTGGAATCACACTGATCCAACCAAAACTACGAGCAAGTAATCTGACGTACACTTACAATCAACAAGTTATATTTTTTATTAAAAAATTGAATCCCTTATTAGTCGTAACGTTCATTTATTGCAAACAAAATATATTTCTGATAAATACAGACACCCTACACACACCACATTGCATATATTTTACTAGCATTTTGTTAAATACACTAAAAATTTTACAAATAAAAGTTGCTGTTTTTTAATACGACAAACATTTTATATCAAAGCCGAAGGGAATTGGTTGAACATGTATTGTAGATAAAACTCTTGGTCAGTGTCATAATACAAGATGACCTGTACACGAAGTTCCTTATTCCAAGTTGTCAACGTCATCCAAATATTTTCCTTTGCTTCCAAACACATTAATTTATGTTTTTCCACCAAAACAAGGGATCGCACCCTAAAACCTCTAAGGCCTAATCCTTGAGAATCTTGTATTTTACCACGCCAGAGATTAGTGTTTTCTGCCCGCGTGAGTTCTGCAGTGCTGGAGATATGGACCGACAATACAACGCAAGATTGAAACTTACAATATACCCTATACAGCGAGACGGGAGGGGTGAATATTGGTGCCATGACCTCCATATTCCCGATGTTCTGCGCCATCAACATTCTCCCCCTCCCGTAAGACGTTTGCTCTTGTATAACATGGCCAGCTAACTTAAATGTATGACACACCATGATGCATCTTTCTCACTGTGTCTCACTGTCGTTGCATCTGGATCATGGTTGAGTAAACAGAGCTTTTATCTTTAAAAACATAAATGGTGTCACAATTTTTCTCCTTGATTCTACAAAATCGAGTGTCAGGGAACAAATCTTCAAACTTCTGGTTAAAAATTAGATTTAGCGCGCGTACGAATAACACAGGTACAAACGTATATATAACTATCGCTCACATTTTGTGACTGAGTGTACTTCTCTCCCTTGTGTCAAGAGGAGGGTACAACTGGACAAGACAGCGTAATACGAAATGTTCCTTAACCCTCCCCAACCCCCTCCCCACATCACGTCACTCTCATCCCTTAAATCTTAACAGCCCCATTTCATCCAGAATCCTCTCGCAGTCTTACCGCCACGTGCGAGCTCAATCACAGAGCTTTACAGCGTAAATCTTCTCTGAATGAGAGACAGACACTCAGAATTGAAGACATAAGCTCCCCCCCCCCCACCCCACATTGGACGTGCAGTATGCTCTGTTCCTTTTGCTAGTCATGAAGTGAAAAGAGATATTAACAGTTGTAACCATCCAACAAGAAAAAGCTATTCTGTTCCTAAGCGTGTAATTTGATGGGGGTTGGGGGATGAAAGAGTTCTATTTCGTTGCAGAAATGTAAAAGTACGCGTAGTAAATGAAGTGGTTAGAAATAAAGCTTTGAAAGGGACGTTCACAGATTCAAGCCGCTGTTCGCACATGAAATCTATATTCCGATACGCAATAAGGAATAAGGAATCTTGCCATCTTTCACAACTGAAACATGACACTCTAAAAGCTACTTATACTATTCTAAGCTACAATATGGCCGGAATTATAGAGCCAGTACGTCGTGTGTAGCATGGGAAAGTTTACAAGTCCAGTGAAATGAGTTATGAGCATGGCTGTGCGAAAATAAGATAACACGAAAATGATACAACCGCTCTGAGAGCAAGATCACACATGACATAAAGAACGTACGCACGGACATTACAGTGAGAATGGAAATGTTCATTATTAATGAGTTTTACGGAAGAATTTCGTGGTTCTTGTATCAGTGTGTCCGAAGATGCCTGACTTCTGGGTTGTAGTGCCATGAGGTCTGATAGAATTTTCCTAATGTTTCCTAATTTGCTGCCCAAATAGACAGAGTGATAGAAAGATGATTGTGAACGGTGATAAACAGGAAAGGATTTGAAAGGAAGTGACCTTGGAAAACTAAACACTATTACCCCACCATATGCCGGGATTGATTACTTAGCAGGATGACTGCTGATATATCGACGAACAGGATAATAAGATGAATGGTGGGCAGATAAGGATTTAGTAGAAGGCCTGTTCCAAGAATCTGATCCTACAATCGCCTTGAGCAAGTCGGTAAAGTCACGAGAACCCAAGACCCGAATATAACTTCCAGAATTAAACCAACTTGTTAGTGTTCTCTTGGGGTTAAATTAAGAAATTTACAGAATCGTTAGTCTCTCAGCTGACATTCTCACTTGAAACATCCTTTAGATCTGCAATGAATTCTTCTCGAAGGATGATCCATTGATGATGGAATTATAACCCAAACCCAACACTTTGGAGACTGCCTGTGTTGATGTAAAATCAGCCCTGATGATGGACGCAGAGAAAACTTCCGAAACGTAGGATTATAACTCCATACTTAACACTGCTGTTCGCCCGGTAAGACTTTCTTGCATTCAGTCACCGTGAAACAGATCTATCACGTAGCTACTTAGTTCATTCTTGATTGGAAACCTTCGCTTTTGACCAACAACCCATAACACGAGGGGAATATAAAAGCAGCTAAGATCGGAAGAAAAATGAACAGCCCAATAACCAATACGCCATGATATTGGGAGGGAGGGAGGGAATCGTATTATGGGGGAGGGAGTGCAAATACTTAGATTTTTATAGGGTGGTAAAGAAGAGGGGGGAAGAATAATAGATTTGTTCTGAAGGATCGTAGGCAATTTTTATATTCTTTATTGGCCCCTGAGGCAGGCGATTTAAGTGGGTGATGTGTGGTGATCGTTCACCACTACGACAGTGTCACAAGGCGGGTAAAAACTGCCAGTGAATTTCTTTCAATCATCCTATAATCCTGATTGGTCACTGACCACACGCCGCCGAATCTCTGTATAGCAGAGGAAGGAGGGAAGAGAGAAAAAAATCAATTCTAGCGAAGAATTAAAGATAACCTAATAGGATATGTGCACGGAGCAGATTTGTTATAAAAAGCAGATAAAGCTATCAATTTTTCACAACGGTGAATTCAGTGTATGGCCTGAACATGATAGCATTGGAAGGCTATAAAATGCGGATCTGTGTTGAAAGGAAGTTTCACTCATAGAAGCTTTCCTTTGAAAGCTAGAGTCTGATATTCTAGCCTACTGTAACACAGCAAAGTGTGGAGTTCTGGCGGAGGGCTGAATTTTTGTCATTGGTATTAATATTTATTCAGATTAGCATTACCTAGAATTTCTGTTACCTACAGCCATATACTGTTTAATAAAACATTGCATGCTTTCATACAGTTAAAATAATGTATTTTCCGTTATTGTTTGTCGATGTTCGTCTTGCGGCTTGTACCGCCGTGAGAACCTCAAAATCACGGCCGGAGCGTGCTATTGGCCACTCACTCCCTTCCAGTGCCGAGGTTCAGAATAAACGGAGATAAACCTCCTCTCCTCTAAATGCCAACATTGACATGTAACGGGATGGATTTACTTTACTATTCAAAATTATTTACTGTGGAAACAAGTTTAGTTGTCTTTTGCGTTTTCCAATCATTACTCCCTCTGTTATGCAATAAAACTCCCTCTGTTATAACATATGTGTTATCCTATTGTTTTCTTCGGTAATTCGGAAATAGCAGGTATTTATTTTCACATCAGAACAGAACTTGTATTTTGGTTTAGATGTATAAATTATAAACAGACATATCAAAAACCATAGAACATTTTTCTCGTGACTACCGGATTCACGTCTGATTTGTTTACAGTATTGTTGTTTTTGATTGTGGAACAACAATAAAATACACAAAGGTACAATTACATTGACGTACATGTTCCAGGAATTAAAAACTTTGAAACCCCACACAAATATGAAAATGCAGTAATGAAGTTGATTTTGTGGGTATATAATGTGCGTAAACATTGACAAACGCATTCCCACATGATTTGCTTATTGGTATTCACACACGAGGGAGTGTTAATTCTGCCTAATCATAACACTTGTATCGATTGGCTGAATGTACATAATTGGCATCGAGTGTTACAGTGTTTGTGAGCACTGTTTTACACGCCTTATCGTCATTCTGTGTTAATGGCAACTCACAAGGGGCACCAAAAATAATTTCTCCGATAACCTTGAACGCAAATTTCACTTCCTGGCAAGAACTGCTATAAGAAAATGAGTTGATTTTATTTGTATACAACGATATTTGACTCGTATCGCGAAAACTATGTAGTGATTGGCGAAGAGTTATCCAGTTCCAACCGGAGACTAGAAGTGACAATTTCGTTCAACTTTGTCAGTGAACGCACAGTATTTTATTTCCACCTGCCATCTGAATATACCGTCTCGATACTTCAATTTGAGATTTTCACAGCGGTGAGTATGAAGATTTCTGTCTTCTGGGTTGTTGCGCTGTGTAGTATGGTCGATGTTAACCAACGTTTCATCGCCCTGATGACGGAGGCAGTATGACCTCTGAAACGTTGGTTAACATCGATCAGACTACACAGCAACAACCCAGAAGACAGAAATCTTCATACTCATCGCCCTGATGACGGAGGCAGTATGACCTCTGAAACGTTGGTTAACATCGATCAGACTACACAGCAACAACCCAGAAGACGGAACTCTTCATACTCACGGCTGTGAAAACCTCAAATCATACAGATTATTGTGGTGATTAACTGCGGTCCCGAAGGATATATACTTATTGATTGTAATGCCGAATAACGACACAACGGATGGTACAAATGTGTATTTAAGATGCGCAGTTAAAAAAGAAAACATGACAAATCTGGTGGCCAAACGTTTCTTTCGCCCTAGTAGTATTTAGTGAAGAACACGAATTATGAATCTCCTCATTATCAAAATTATGCAGCCTCCTTTTACTGCCTCTCATTGAGGTCCAAGTAGTCTCCTCAGCAGCCCATTCTCAAACGCCTACAATCCACACTCTTTTCTGAAGTCAACAAATTATCCATCACGGTCTAATGTCAAAAACAACAGCAATTGTCTTGCACAGAGTTAACAACCTGCTGCGATGTTAACTTCATCTGAATTATGTGGCAAACACAGGAATTTTCTTTCTCTCGTTAACAACATATGGAGTGTCGCTAGTGTTTTTGTTTTTGACAAAACGCCTATCTTGACGAACACAATTCTTCTAGGAAAAAATTTTTTTTTTTGCTACGATTCCTCCAATTATTCTTCCAGTCGCTTTAAAATTCCTGCCACCTCTCTCATCATTTTCACGTTTTCCTTTCCACCCCTTCATTAACAAGAGATTGATGCGGTATTCCGCCATGTTTCCAGTCCAGATAACGACAGACAACTCCTAGCATTAACAAAGAAATTCCTCACCTGATTGAGGACTGGCGTTTTCAAGAACGTGTATTCCCCCTGACACATATTAACATAGTAGAGAGATTATCGGCACAGGGTAAAGGTATTTTTATACACAAGAACAATGCCACGTGTTTATTTAGTTCTACAATAAACACCAATTAAAAGGTCTGTTACAATGATACAGTACGTCAGCTACGAGAAAGTCTATTTCGCAGTTACGACTGAAGTGTTTTATAAAACGGAATTTGCTACACCCACGAAAGTAGTTAAACTATTTGAAATGTGTTTTACTAATCTGATTCCCCCACATTAATTATTTAGAATATTCTGAAATATGTACATTCCAAACCGCCATATTTATAGTATACAATATAAACACGCCAGGAATTTAATATTATAATTAAAAATAGATTTGATCTAACTGAAACACAAACTCGTATTTATAATTAGCTTATGCTAAACTGTGTTTAAGAAAAGACACGTGTTATTTTTATTTGCTGTTTCGTTAAGGAGTAATGAGAAATAAAGTGTTCTTCGGTCAGACCCAAGCGGGAGTCTTATTCAGCGATGGCATCATATGTTGTGGCGCCCAATACAATCTTTAAACACCAGGCTCTGATACCATCACAGAGAACAGAGCATTGCAGAGTCAAAGATTCACTTTCTTCGACATAAAGCAGAACTGGGTGTCCATATCCTGTTGTTGAAAGCTCATCACTAGAAGAAGTCGTACGCAGTACGCATGACTGAACAGAGCATAAAACCGCCATCTTGTGCGCAGTAAACAGCAAGTTTTGCGAACTGTGACGTCAGTTCCGTTTCCACCCAGAGCTCGTTAAAACAGGATACTTTCATGTGTCATGTTTTATAACTGTTTGTGAATAAGAGCTCAGAACTTTCGGAGGGCAGATAGACGTGACCATGACGTCTTATGTGGTTTAGAATTCCATCTCCATTCAGTTGCATTTTTATGTGCTTTCGAAATAGGATATGAAATAAAAACACTTTGATATCTTTCCTTATATATCTGGAATTAACGACTTGATCTGAACCTCTCTTGACTTTGAAGGAACATATTTTATATTTTTTATTTCCATCTTTCTTTCATTCTTCGAAAAATTGGGCTTATGAGATCGTCATACTGTTTTAATCCTCCCTCATTGGCCATTTGAACCAGTTTACAGATCTTCGCAAAATTTGGAAAGGATATTATGACAACCGTAACTTATCACTTTTCCATTTCCTACAATCACTGATAATAATTTGGCGTATAGAAAAATCTTATTAGATGCGAACGACACTAGAGCCACTACATGTAGGGTGCTTAAGTAATGTACGGTTAGGTCTTCAAGAAATATCCTACTTAATCTTTGTTTTGGCATTATTTGAGCATCACCAAGAGAACCTCAGATCTCATGAACTTGATTAAATATGTTGGAGAACAATTTGCTGAGGAGACAAAGCAGACATGAGAAAGGGTAGTAACAGTAGGTTCGAGAAAATTACACACTGCAGTGCGTTCTAATTTCTGTTCTTCGCTCGTTATTACTATGGTAATTAAATCGAGAGTCGGGATAAATCCGTAAGTACCTTCGATGTAAGAATGTAGTTCGTGGTTTTCTAGCTAGTGTATCGTGTAGTCTTATACCACGCAGGTAAAGATTACATGTTAGTAATCACAAGACTACGCGGGGTCACAACTTAAAAGATCACAATCGACATTTTTACTTTCGTACAAACTTCAAACATCATAATATTTTGTTCCCCTCAATATTAACGAATAGAAGACTATTACTGAATGATGAGATATTCGCCAAATTTGGAAGCTCCCTAATTTATGTTATTGCCCTAAGCCTTGTAAGTGAATACAATTCCAGTGCAGTGTAACAAGCATCATGATTCTTGTGTTAGAGGAATTTCTGCCTGTAGCTAGTGGCTGTAAAAGATGTTACGGCTGAAACATGTCTATTTAAATATACTTAAGGCTCCAGAAAGTCGAGAATCCAGGGTGCTGGCTCTGAAATAAAAATCTTTACGAGTCCTTATTTACAACCTCATAGAAGTCTTTCCGTCTTAACCTTCTGTTACATAGCAAGGCCTGCATCTTCTGAAATCACAAAGAGTTTGATGGCCTAGTCAGTCTTCTGTTACGTGAAAGCTTATAGAGACTTCTGTCTCCTTAAATTGCAGTATTGTACAAGATAAATTCTTTTGTATGCAATACAATACAGATCTTGCTTTTGCGAATTATCCATTCCATTGCCTGAGTCTGTTCCGTCTTCCTCTTACTGTTCGCCTGTTGGGTTATAATTGTATGTTATCTTAAGTTGTCTTCATCCATTCTACCAACATATTAATTTACATCATCTTACGTAATTTACACTTTTAGTAAAATGAGTCTTTTCTTGGAACTCGGTTAAGTTCTATTTGAGACTCAATTACAGCGGATTCATTATTATCCGATTTATATCAATATTGATTTTTTGACAGATTTTAGTACTACGCCCAAATATAATATTTAACAAAAATATGTCCATTCGTTCTTTAATTGAAAAATGTGGACAGATAAAAATCGTTTCCTAAACTTCGTCGTTTTCTTACTGTTGACTGAAAGTACTACGTATACAAATATATAGACCATGTGCATAAATTAAATTAAATTAGAATCAAGTCGTTTCAAGTCTACATTTATCGATGTTCTTCTGAGTAGTAGCACCGGGTGGACTTGTACGTGAGATACCAACGTTTCGGAGGAGAATAATATCTCGAGAAAAACCAATATGAACATTTAAACTCGATCCGTTTGAACTCGGGGCGTTTCTCTACTTATCGATATGTTTTATTATACGCAAAGATTAACCATTATGGGATTCACCTTGAGGTTTTTATCTGGAAACAAGTAAAGCTCATTAGCAAATTTGCATTCTCATTAGTTAGCAAATTCATTAGGTACGTACTTTAACAGTTCAATGAAAAAGAGGAATCAGTCTAACTTCTTTATATACGTATTCCTGGACTATTTGAAGATATTTTTCATTGTAAGCCATATTTAACCGCTCTATCAGATTCGTACTACATAATAGAGTAATGGTTCAGTCACAAGAATTTTAAAGGGAACTAAGAGAACGTAATTATTTCAAAAGTAAAAAAAATAGAGGAGTTGAATAAAGACGAGCTTCATACTTGATAGTATTCTTCACAACATATTACTAGTGTGTTCTGAGCAAGGAGGAGGAGGTAGGCGGGACACGCAGCATGCAGCATTGGGAAGATTATAAATGCATACAGTATGAGACTTAAAATCTTAAGGGAAGAGATCTCATGACAGAAGTCGGCGTTGATGGCAAGCTTTTTAAGAATAAATATCCTAGATAAGGTTTCTTCATTTTTATACAAAGTGAATTAGATATGCGATATCAGCCCTCTTTCCCGTTTCATCAGACAGCACCATAAAATCCTACTCACCAGTGACTGCCCGCCCTATACACTTTCGGCTGCCAAATTGCTCATTCACTACACGTTCACCCTGAAGATGGCAACTGCACTGTTCGCCGAAACGTTTGATAATTATCAATATTCGACGTGGCTCACTCCAGGAAGACGAAGTTAAACCCGTCTCTGTTAATGTGTCTCCCAGATTACAGAAGGGGCCAGCAGTTTGAACGGACTGTCTATATTATTTCCACATTTTATAAAAGGTTTCGTTTCTCTACAATTTAAGACTACCTTTGCCGACCCCCACCCCCACCCCCAACCCTTCCACCCAACATCGTACCCAGTGTGTAACCCAAACACAGGGATGAGTCATATTTACTATAATGCCATACAAGTTTTGATATCCTTTATTATCTCCAAAATTATTCGATGATTATGAAGCACTGATCGACGAGGATGAAAATAATACTCGTCTAGTTTGGTTAATTACATTATCGTAATCCCGGAATGTATCGGATTCGCATTTATTTTAGACAAGTGAAGCTCTCAGTTGTTTGGTGCTCGTTTGCTGCCGATAGAAATCTGCTGTTAAAATAGATAAAACCGTCATCACAAATAATACATTGTATCCAGATACGAAATCCAATTTTTGGAAGAGGTAAATAAATAGCAGGCTGTGGCACTGAATGTATTTTATTTGTGGTTTATTTAACGAAGTTGTCAATAGCTCAGATTACATAGCAACTACGAAATGTTGATTAATTAAAAATTAATTGCAAAGAATATGGACGGCAGCAGTTTTGACCTAATTTAAAGTAAAATCCTGGAATCTGCCTGGAGTGACTGTGGAGATACAAAAGAAAACTGAATAACAGTTGATATGCGAGTCGGGATTTCAAAGCGGGATCTCCCTGATATGAAGTGGGACATAAATATTTTAATTGTATTTTGTTTATATCACATCGAAAATTATTTTAAATGAAATTTAAAACTTTTATTGCGATTAAAAGTTATAAATGTTTTCGGGAGATGGGCCGCAGAAGTCCAATATTTCGGGGACTCCTCTGTCTCTATCGTCAGGGACTGATGCGATGGAATCATCGTCGTTCACTTTACGGGAATTGAAACATTTCCACATTCATTGTGGCCCCCACTTCCAGGACAACCGACCAACACTGGTTACCCACAGATCATCCCTTATTAGGGATTCGAAGGTGGTCGGTATCAGAAACTTTGTACTTCCACTCGGGATTACAAGACTAAGAAGACTTTCACGTAAAATATAATCGATTGTACAGGTGCAGTCTAAAATGAAAAATGATCGGACTTTCAATGCAAAACCCAGCACCAAACCTTTCAAAAATCCTGTTTGCAATTTTTATAATAAAACATTCAGACGGACAGACATGACCTCCGAAGTATATGTTCAATCTATGAACTTTTTGTCAAAAACGCATACAATTAAAAAGTTCGCAGAATAAAGTTATGTGCATGTCGACCAATTAAAATGTAAAATATGGCAGAACCCTTGGCTTCTTAACATTCACTGCAGCTGTGTTCAGAATCCTGTCTCGGCCCTCAGATAATCAGGTGATCTGAAATCCAGAGTGCCCGAAAGAAACACGCATTGTTGCATTTCCTCTACAATACCATAAAAATATACGTGACGCAAAAGCTTGATTAGATAAAAAGAAAAGAAAAACTGTGTCCCTACTAACCGGTGCAGCTGGCATATTGCAAGAAATATCACAGAGAAATCTCATCCTTGGGAAAGCTGTCTCAATTATGGAGTCGTCACAGTCGCACACACAAGACGCGGCTAGCATTTACTTTGTTTCCCCAGACATGCACGAGACGAGGATATTCTCTGTCCGATATGAAACTGAATAAGAAAAATAATTTTAGAATGGGGGAGGAGGTACTACACGCATGTACGTGTAGCGTTTGACGATCTCCGACTCAATGATTTATCTCTGCGTAATGGAAACACAAAAATACTATTGTAATCTTGCGTTATTTAAACAGTGAAAATGGCTCGTCGAAATTCAACAGAGTATTCCTTCTTTCATGCATCCTTTCTCCCTTCTGTCCCCTTCTCACCCCTGTATTCTATTCCCGTCTCTTTCATCTTACAGCAACAGAGAAGAATATCAGTTGTGCTACTCACTTCTTTAGTTAGTTAAATACGGGTACTTCATTTATCAGTTACTTAGGGCCAGTTCCTCGCAAGGAACAGGAAGTAATATTTTACCTATTTATTCAAGACTTATTTAACGACGTTAACACTATCTAAACAATACAGCATCCAGAGACAGAATGACTAATGAATAATAAATTGGAATACATTTCTAAGGCAGCATTAGGGACGTAACGGAAAGTATTTGGAGTATTTCGCCATTAACTTGGGGGACTGAGGAAAACCACCAAAACCTCAGTCAAGTAGTCGATTTCCGGGCCAAAATTATATACGGGATCTCTAGAATATGAAGCAGGAGTACTCACTACTCGAAAGAAAATTTCCATAAGTGGGAAGACCGAATGTACATCCATAGATACTTACGCTCTTGTATTACTGACAGACATAACTGTGAGCCTCTTCTATACATCCGAAGGAGCAGCCGATGTAGAACTAAGCCATAATAAATATGCATGGAAAACTACACACAGCTTCAAATCATACGGTTCAGATACCGGCGAGATGTAACGATTCGTTCCAAATTTCCTGACCCTGAAGATGGATTACCGGAGAATTTCACGATATCAAGAGTTGTAGACTGTTCTCACACATTACAGAACAAAGGAACCGTTTTCATAACAACGAGGAGCTGCTTCAAGCATTGTTTAAGCCAAAAGCCTGCAACCCAGAGTCCACCACACACGAACAAAAGCTGGTAATGCTTGCTGTCTTGTTAAGATGAAATAAGAAATATTATACATAAAGTTCCTATGTCTAGGCACCACTTCATAAAGGGGAATGGCGAGGGGTAATTTTTAGCTTTGAAATTATAAGAGATTTTAAGAGGACGAAAGAATGGCGTATCAACGGTAGGAGGAAACTGCATCAGTAGATTCAAAATATGTACTCCACCAAACATGATTACAGTAGACAAATCAAGAAGGGTGGGATCGGTGAGGTACGTAGCATGCAACGGAAACTCCGATATCAAAAACGAAAAATGACTTTCATTCGGATAACCTAAAAAGAAAAGACCAATTGGGAGGTCTAGGTGTATATGTGAGGACACTGTTTAAAGCTAAATAGAAATGTAATATGAGAGTGAATATTAGATTCATCTGGATGGTAATTTTCGTGGTATTTTGGCTGTGTGACAACGTTACACAGGAATAAACTTCCTCTGTCATCAGGATAATCAACATTAGGATGATCATCGTCCTCTGAAACGTTAGTATATAGTCAAAACGACATCGTCATGTATATTAATCGCCGTGAAAACTTCAAATCTTCATTTGGCTTACGATGGATTCTGGATTAGACGCAATTTCGTGACCTGCTGAGTGACTGTTGGCTTCTCGAGGAAGATCCTGTTCCGTGGAGTTAGGGCTGCCAGACAATAAACTAATAAGGCACTTATCTTAAGATGACTCTTCTGTATGGGTGATCCCTTATATGGTCACAAACCTTTCATCTACACAATCTTCTAGACATTTATTTAAGATACCACAAGTTTCATCTATTCCCTGGCCATAGAAGTTAACCCTCGTTAACTGCTTAAGTTGCTTCAGAGCTGGAAACAGATAAAGCAACGCCTCTGATGTTACAGTCCATATGAAGACTATACACAGAAAATAGCAGGCAACCGAGTCGTACAGTTACATTGCATTATCTAAACGAAATTTTTAGTGGACTGCATCAAGCCGTGTCTTCTGAATGCCCATTCTGTAACGATTTAATGTATAATTTCGTCACACACGGTCATCGACCAAAGTAACAGAAAAGTTTTCGAAGCTATTCGAACAGACCTGAATCTCTAAGCATTAAATCCTGCATTGCGTTTAAATGACACAATAATTAGGTGCTTTGTCGTTAATTTGAATTTTAAAGCCAATGGAATAAAACCTGATTAAGGTAATACGAGGTTTACACCCAACGGTAACAACAATATTAATAATAATAATAATAATAATATAATTTCATGAAGCAGTGTACTTTTTTCTGGAGCGGACAGTCGCTCAGTACATGTAGATTTTTTTTAAAAATATCTTCACTTGCTCAGCGATTATTAGCTTCTTAAGAAGCTCCACGCAGATACAAGAACAAACCTGTATTGTGATCCTACAAAACACGCTATGACGAACAGACTGGCTAAGTTAATAACTAAAGAATTAATTCTCCGGATAATTAAAAAGATTGTGACCAAATAGACGACTGACCGTTCCACTAATCCAGTAATTAACGAATGAACTATACTGGGCGACCGGGGTTCGATCCCCGACGGGGGCAGAGGATTTTTCATCTAGCCTCTACGTCCAGACCGGCTCTGGGGCCCACCCAGCCTCCTCTCCAATGGGTACCGGGGTCCTTTCCCAGGGGTAAAGCCGGCCGGGGCGTGATGCTGACCACTCACCCCCATCTAGTGCTGAGGTCAAGGAAGAGAGGAGCTATACCTCCACTCACCCCAAACGCCTACATGGCGTATAGTGGGACAAACTTTACTTTTTTTTTTACTTTTTACTAACTGAATGTCTATGTAAAAAGGTCGTACCTAACTACAAATTAGGTTATTTTTCTATATCCCACAGAAAGGAAGTTTTGAACTACGAACGTCGCAGGCTTTTCGAGAAACATTCTGTGTTACGAAGTCTAACATAGTGGCTTCTGTCTGTGTAGTTTTGCTGATAATGTAAGAGCATTAAGGCATAACGGTGTACCACAGCCCAAGTAACAGAATCTGGAGTGGAGGCAGATATTTAGAGGAGTGGAGGATCGCGTAAACGACACCTGATTCTTGATAGCGACAGAGCTGACATCTTTAGTGGACACTCAGCCAAGATGAAGTCATTACTGCCGGGGAAATCTTTTGGCGTCTTTAAGTGAATATAGGCTCATTACAAAGACCGGTGGCAGTCTTTTGTTAACACGGTAATGAACTTCCGGGTTCCATGATAGCCAAGGCTATCTGAGCGACTATCATCTTCTCAATAAGGACTCTGCTTCATGGCGGTAATTAATCATCACTCTCACAAGCAGGAAGTTTAATTCGATCATTTACACAGTCAGGAGAGGAGTACATCAGTCAGCAACGTTGTATTTTTGTTTAAATCTGTTTTATGAATATACGTTCAACCTTACATTTTCTGTGTAACCTTAGTTATATATTTCGCTGCAGTAACATCTCTTCTGGTTTAAGTAAATATTTACGTAATACATTTCTACCAAATATCCCAAACAATCAACTTATTCACTCAGCCAGCCACTTAGTTCATCATTTTAGCCGCTTAATGTGTTACTCGACGAGTTATTCCGTTTGCAAGTAAATCATGTTGTCTGTTTAATCTGAGCCCTTAGTGTCTGTCAATCGTTAAGCTAGATTTTTGCCTTGTTTGCCGTCCGGTGATTTTGTTAGTCATGTTAAAATACGCACAGAGTACTTCCTTCCAGATTGTTAGCCGTTTTACCATTCATAATCATGTATCCATCTCTCTCTACATTTTATAACTCCTGAACGTGAAAACTTAAGAATCAGATTACAATAAAAGATAATCACGTTCTCACGTCGTGGAGTATGAAGATAGCTGTATTTTCAGTTTCTGCACCGTATAGTCCGGTGGTAGACGTTTACCGACGTTTCAGAGGTTCTTGCTGTTTCCATTGTCAGGGTGAGAGCCCTCGTAAACTTCTACCAGACCAAATAACGTAACAACCCAGAACCGGAAGACAGCCATCTTCAAATTTCTACACGCCACCTTCATCAATAGTTAGCTACAGCTATTTAAGGTGTAAAAGGTAAATTCGTTCTGTGGGTTTTACCAACTGACATGCCGAGTCCTACTTGCATCCTTATCACACGGGCTTATGTCTCAATCGAAGTATCAGCCAAAACAAGAAACTTCTATGTTTCATTATTCTTCCGTTCTATGAAAATCGTCAGTGGGGAACAAGCATAGAACGGGAAGAGATTTGTATTTAATTCTTGCTTATACATATACATACTTTATTTCCATTTCAGTCTCCTTTTGCTACGTAAATATAGACACAAGACAATACCGAAAATACAAAACATGATATGAAGCCGTTTCCAGTAGTGGGGGAAAACAGAAACAAAACGCGTGAAAACTGAAAGAAAGTTCGAGCACGCCACTACAAATGCGGAAAACTTTATTGCAGGCGGCGGTGGGTAGGTATTCGACTGTGCAAGTATATTACGCCAAGTTAAGATTACCCACCTACAGAAAACGGAAGAAAAATTAGAGGCGCACAGAAAAGAGACGGAGAACAAACACCCCCAAGTACAAAAACGACGGGGAAAAACGAAATTAATATACATTTTCATTTGAGTTTGTTTCGAAACTTCATCATTGCCCATTTCCGGCCCACACATGCACAGAAAATGTTAGAACAATTGGCTAAGGCCACTGATTACGATTCTTCTGACATGTTACTAACAACACTCTTTTCAAATAAAAGCTTAAAAGTTCGTGGTTCTTAAATAACAGAAATTTGTGGGACCGTGTACCCTTAAACATTATCTAAAACTTTACCTCACACATAAAAGAATTAAACCAGTGTATTAATTATTGTAATAAAATTGTTCTTTTGCACAAAGTGCGTTAAATTAACGCTTAATGATGTGGTTTTACTTGTCGGTTAACACTGTTTATTTATCAAATTCAGCAATAGATTATGAAGAAATCTGATATTGGGCTTTACATAAAAAAATGCAGAAAAATTGTAACCCAGCTTTGAACTGGTTAAACCTTCAAAGCTCAATTAAACTTTCCCATTTTTTCAGAAATAAAAAAGGATGACCATACAAGTAATATACAGCATAAAACAGATTTTAGTAAGATCTACAACTTTCATTTAGATATTTTCTATGCAGCGAATATTGAACGAAATACAAAGAAAAGTGTTCTCTGGCTCTACGCACTGAAAATAGCTTTCAAACGACAGATCTCTATCTGAAACGTAATAAAATTGACTGTGGTGTTCATTTATTCTTCTTTCTGGAGAAAACAGAGTGGAATCCAATATAAAAGTGCCTTTATTAAACGGAGATAAAAAAAAACAGCTGACAGAAAACCGCCTGCTTTAAAATTAGTTTCTGTTTATATAATTTTGTTCTCTACTGCGCTCCCTAGAATTCATCTGTGAAGACAACATTCCTCTCACAGATGAGAAACAGTAAGATCGACAGTCGAAAAAATGTGTGAATGACACTCGAATGGATGACAGTTACAAGAATGGGAAGATGCAGGAACTATTAGACTGACGTAAATGTAATTTATGTACCTATGCGTTCCTTAAAAATTATTCATAACTAAGTGGTATTCGTATTCTCTCATATCTGACACAAATCCCGTAGCAGGAAAATTAAATCAGATTATACAACGTCGGATGTTAGTGTAACCAATGAGTAATGATTTGAAAATTAGAAGGAAGGAAGTGATATTGGTCTAATTTAAGGTAAAACCCCTTAATTCGTTAGGATGGAGTAAGGAATACGACAAAATTCCTCAGGAAACCCGGTCTCTTGGTGCCAGGACCTCCCGAATACAAAGTAGTAGTGCTACCCATTCAGTCACGATGTTTCATTGCCACGTCCTGAAATGTGTTTTGTCACCGATGCACAGGATCTGAAATAATGAATTCATTTACCTCAAGTTTTCTGTATTTACTTTCTGATTTCTGCCGTCAGTTTCTATTTTAAACGTCTAATATAAAATTTGTTCTAAATCTGTTCAGTAATTTTAAATATTACGGTAAATAACAGACTGCTACGCGTCCCCCATTATGCGTTTATTTTATGAAATTTGATTAAAATAAAGTAAGCAAAATGGTAAGTAGTCCTAAAATGTGTGTTACGTATGTGCTGTATAAAACTATCAAAGTTATAAATTACTTTTTCTTGCATTTCATTAAAACACACAACATCCAAAAATGCGTAAAACTGAAGCAGCCGCTCTCAACAAGACGTGAATGCCTTAATTTATTCACATATTTGCCTTGAGCTAAGAGAAACTCTCCAATTACAGGGGATTACAAGGTGTAATATAAAATATGCTTGATCTATGAAAAACAAACAAGAATTACGTACTTCTCAATTCAACACACACAAAATAATGCGAAAATTCTCTTTCTGCCTATTAATAAGAATAAACAAACTTTGTGTAGTGCTGTAATTGCAATAAGCGAACGTCAATTCCAAAGAGGTATGCGAAACGGAGAATCTCAGAGTAGATGGAAAATATACTCCAACTATTCATTCTCTTTTCGCACAAATATCTGCACAGTTCATTTTGTAGAGACCACACCTTTCTGCGCAAGTCATTTACTGTTTATTATTGTCTCAATTCTTTCCTGGCTTAAAATATCTTGGCACAAGTACACAAGTATTAACAGAAACCTTGAAAGTATTCCAAAATATGTTCCCAGTCGTGAAATTGTTGTCAGAAGCTTCACGGGAAAGCTGTTTTGGCGAAGTGAGCTTCATTCAGATTAACTTCGTGCATGAACTAATCCTTTCAACTTCAGACAGCGTACACTGCGAGGCAAAACGCGATGAACACCAGTTGTGGGAACGAAAAGATTTCATCTCCGAAATCACAGAATGGGTTATGATTAAATTTGGTTGCACAGAAAGTCGATTTTTTTCGTATCGGCGCAACAAAACCGTGGTTTACGTGAACCTCTTCAGACCTTGAAAATAAATGGAGGCCATGCTGACTGGAAAAAAAAAAAACATATATTGACGGTGTTTGAGAAAAGTGTCCCGAGGAAATTACTTGTATTATCTTCTGATCACTTCCTCAATTTCGCAAATATTTTGTAATAAGTTGGTTGTTTCTGTATTTTCTTCTGGGTTGATTTCCTTGGAAGCCTGTAGCAGGATTTCTGTGTTGTTTTTATGTTGTACAACCGTTAGTGAGCTCTCCTGTTAATATCCGGGACGTTCTGGGCTGGACTCTGTACCAGAACACCGGATAATATAAATGGTTTTTTTTCGTGGTTTACCTCAAACCTGCTACAAAAGTGCTCTGATAGTTTTATGTCAAATCCTTCCAAATAACATTAGCAGCTGAGAAAAGCGTAGTTCAATAACCTCGGATTTAAATCAATCACAGCAACTCTCGTAAGACGCTTCAATATCTGCAAAGTTCATAAATAAGTATAAATCTTTGTGGTGTAACAAAAGACATCAAAGATTTCCTAAAAATTAATGTCGCATTTAAATTTTGAAGACCACAAGAGGAACAAAGCTGGGAACAAAGAACAGTCGACAGTCTACTGTCCGTGTCATTAGCTGGTCCGCTATTTTTACTCTCGTTTCTTCCGCTGTACCTCTGAAGTCACGCTAGTTGTCTGCTGAGCAAGCCTTTCCCATCAGTAGCCGTGTAGGTGCTCTGAATAATGCATCGAGAAGGTGACTTTTCGCTTAGAACCTGTTCCAAACTGTGGTCCGCGACCCCTCTGTCACGACTACAGCAGCAATGTCTGTGAACCGAACGATAAGAACTCCTGCCTCGTATTCGGCAGATTCCGCTCACATATTCTTGATGTGAAGGCCGGAAATCTTTTAAAATTCTTTTGTGATTCTCTACAGTATCTTCATAAACGTACGATCCCAGATAGAGACAGAGAGGCATTAAGGTGAAGAGGACAATAGAAACTGTATCTGCTCCTCACTTCTTATTCTCAAAAATCCTCAATCCATATTGTCCTGTTAGGTTATGAAGTATAATGAAATTGTAGATTTATACTTACATGTGTGTACAGAGACAGAGAGGACAGACGATGTTCGGGATGTCCTGGTTTCAAATCTGGACCCGGTGACCATCTATACTGACCGAGGTTTTCCTCAGTCTCTCCAAGAAAATGCCGGAATAGTACCTTGAATTAGGCCACTACTGTTTGTTTCTACATCCTTTCCAATTCATTATTCACTAATTATCTCATCATCTGACATTATACAGTCAAATCTATTGAAAGCGTTGTAAAATGATCTATAAATAAATAAAATCAGTAAAGGCGTATAGGGGACGTGAAGGTACGCACTTCTCAGACCGCATGTCCAGTTCCACTGAGTGGTTTGTGATTGAGTGAGTGGAATCAAACGTCCAGGCCAAATGCAACTCATTCATCTAGGTTCATGCTGTTAAAGTATCAAAATTACTGAGCTAAAATTTATTATTAGTTTGGGCCCCGAGCACTAAAATAATGCAGCCACACACACACACACTACTGAACATGTCAGTTCCAGCCATGTATTGCGCTCGACATTTACTGTGCCAGTCATTTGTTCAAAGTACAGTTAATCATATTTCTGTCGAACAGATTTCCTGTCATTTATAGTAAAGGACTGTCATGGCTACCAACCTCACGTGCAGAATTTTCCTCTATGGTTTTCTGATGTGTGACTATTCAAATCCATAAAAAATTCAACTGAAACTGCGGTTGAAAACATAAATTTAACATCGTTCTAAACGATATTGTTGATGGTTTATCGTTATAGTTTTAGATAAAATTTTGGATTTTATCCATCGTGTGTTGTTTCTCACAAAACGACGTTTCGGAGACTGGAGACTAGCTTCTTCTAAGGGACGGAGACATATCCAGTCCCCGAAACGTCGTGTTATGAGAAACAACAAACGGTTGATGATGTCCAGTTTATTTGCGAAACTCCAAACACATTATACAGAGGAAAATAAATTTCCCAGGTGGTTTAACATTCGCGTTCGTATGTCAACTGAGAAACGAATTACATCAATAGGATTTTAGGTTCTCACGGCGGTGAGTCTAAAGATTACTCTCTCTCCTAGGTTCTTGCGCCTCACAGTCTGGTAGAAGTTTACCGACGTTTCAGATATCGTTGCTGCCTCCATCATCAGGGCAATGACTCATTGTCCTGACGGTGGTTCTAAGCTATACGGCGTTAAATACAGGCGTGAACAGTGAATGCGGGATTCGCCTGTATTTAACTTACGCCTCTCCATCGCACCGAACCGCCACCGCAAACCGCGTAAGTGAGAGGGAGAGAGACCTTGAAATGGAAAACTGCTTTGGTCCCTTTGGCTTCAACTTTAAGCAGGTTCTATGTTAATTCCACTTATAGTAAGTTCCAATAGTTGTGGCTGAAGACAATCTGCTTCAAGGCACAAACCTTCCCGAGGTTCGACGCGGACAGTTCGTATCCGGCTCGAACCTCGGGAAGGTTAGTGGCTCGTCGCAGAACCAATAACGTTTTAAGTTAAAATTAAAGTAACTCAAAACTCTTTGCAAAAAGACTCGGTCAGCTTTAAGAACATTCTCAAGTTCCACATTATCGGTATGCATTCAAGCACCTGCTTGAACCGAAAGCAAATGTCGGCCACATTTCTTCTGCATTCCTTTCTCGTTCCTTTAAGTTGCCTTCTCTATCATTTTCCAGTTGGTCAACTCCATTTCAAGAAGCAGTAGGAAGGGATAGGGCGGAAGAAGGAAACTTAAATTGTTACTTATAACCATCATGCAACAAAACATAAAAGCATAACAAACTCTTTATGTTATTTTTTCCTCTGTTACGTACATAAAAATTGCGTGCGCTTGAAGAAACGTAGTTCCTTCTTGATGAACGCGTGTATTTTTTGAAGCAAACTGAATTACCACTGTGTAACAGCTGTTTTAAAAATATGTACCGCTATTTTATCGTTCAGGCATTATGGGGAGACTGAAATAAATCTGAGACACAGAAAATAATTAAAGAATATAAAATGCTTTAAAGGCTAATAAAATGACGGATTATGTCATAGAACATCAAGGAGAAAACCTAAATCACGTTCCCCCAATGCTACTGGAAAGATTATTGAATAGAGTTCAAATAAAGAATGAAGAGATATTGGCGGAACCTGTATGAACCGGAAAGAGAAGTTTTGTGTAGTTGCGAGAAGGATTCATATGGGTCTATAAGGTTCAACGAAGAACATGAAAAAGAAACAAGTAGTTCGAAAAAGTAAAAAACAAAATTCACCCCTCCAAAGTACAATGTAAGATTTTGGACGAACCGTAATTATTTGAAGGAAATCATATGCTACTTGCAACTCATTTCCTACTAGACCCAGATTAAAATTCGAATCCATCGTACAACTATATCAGAACTGCACAGACGCCAAGATCCATAGGGGTTACAAATCGGAAGGAAAGTATTAGGAAACTGAGTGCTTCAGAGTGAAGTCATCTTCATATTGCGGTTTTTCTGAGTTTTCTACGAGTTCTTTTTGCACGCTGCATGGGACGAGGACGAGAGCCAAACCTCGAGAAATCAAGTGTCATTGAATGGAGAGTTATTGTATGTAGCAGTCACAAAAATAATATGTTTCTTCGTAGCCTTTTTATCTCTGCGTATTCTGTCACATATGTATCGGAGTGAATCTGACCCTAGCGCCACATGTACCTTGCGTAGAACATCGGCGCCGAAACACGACGGAGGAATTGCCAACTACAAAGTTTCAGAGGAGGCCATGTCGGAAACAGATGACGCCCGTTGACCGCTGCCGCTGACTATAAGAGAGAGAACTACAGAGGGCGGTGGAATACTGGAATTGGAAAGGGGAGCCTGAAAACTGATAACAAGAGGAAGAAAAACCTAAGTTGAAGCAGTTTTTGGATACGAAACGAAGACTGGAGTTTAGCCCCTTTGGGAAAAGAGAAATCGATTAATGGAAGAGAGAAAAGAAGCAAATGACGAAAGCGGAAATAAAATAAATCAAAGAAAAAAAAGGGCTTAACAGGAAAAGAGGTCAAGAAAGTTTGGATTTCTATGCCTGTAAGATGAAAAATGAAGTAAACTGACGCTATAAGAACATGAACGCACAAAATAAATGACACCATAAAAATTTTCACTCAAGAACTAGTTTCACTAAATATTTTAATACTCTGGATTTTGTGCCCATAATTTACACTATAAATAACCAGAAATATCCCAAGAGTTTATAATTATTTCAATGTAATCATATTCACCAGTGAAAACTATGTTTAAAGTTTATTAAGTTTGCATGGACACCGTCCTAATTTGAAATCAGTAGTTGTATTATTTAACAGCATTGCAAGGTGTTCTTAACGAAAACCGTCTCTTATGAACAATACATCTTTTCCACAAGGTTCAAAATCATGCATCAAAAGTAGGGCGTACGGCTTTATGGTATCGGCGAGAAAGTGATCAAATTCCAGCTCTTAACACGAACTCTGAATTACACGGCAAATTTCATTCCGCATACTACATGCAATGGAGATCGTTGGGTTAGAAATTAATCATCTTGAATTCTTTATTTATATGTCTTGGCCCAGTTTCTGTTGTGTCTTGAGAGCGCCTGACGGATTCTGCAGCTACCACTTACTAATTAGTGCAAACTCGTTAATGAATTTCTAAGTCTTCGAGACACGGTTTACTTCCAGAAAGTGTGTACGAGGCATTAAGTAGGGCAAGCACATCGTACTCTATATCACTTCCCAGGTACTCTAAAATAAGACATACACTCAGATAAAGAGAAGGATGATTTAACACCATCGTAATTTATTCAACAGTACTGTAATGACAAAATCAAATAGAATAAATTTCTGAAGAAGAAATGCTTTCGACGAGCAGGCGTGCATAATATGATAATATTAAGATAAGTAATCTATAAAATCGATAATCGAAGCCGAGCTAATCAGCAATCTTCGTGCTAGAATTACAGTTTAAAGAGAAGTCGTTTCTAAGTTCTCCTGGAAATGCCATATTTTTCTATCACAATTATTATAAAACTGATATCTGGCTAAACGTGTAATTAATGCGGTAAATATATTGTATTAAAAATAATAATTAAATTTCTGAAATATTTTTTGTTTCACAATGTTATAACTTCCAAAAAAAACCATTTAAATTCTTACAGGTATTATTTTGTTGCTGAAGAGGTACAGACATGTGTCATTATTAACGTATGATCTGAACCTTTCACTGCGACAAAGTACAATGAATTCTTCTCGGGCTACAAGCCGAGTACGGTGGTTAAATGGAGAAAACACCAATGTTTCGAGAGCCATCTTCGTCTTCGTCTTCAGGGCACTAGAGTTCAGTACCCTGAGGACGAGGATGGTTCTCGACGCTGCTGACGAGTTGTTTTATTTGAGGTAGGAACTGAATTATTAAGAAAAATTTAAGAGCTCAGTGGTGTGCAATGGTTACAGAGCAACGGATAATCTATTTGATTACTTAACATTTGTCTTAGTAATTTTTCTCTTTGAGACAGATTTCTTGGCAACATATCCTGCACTAGATAATTGTTCTGTTGTTCAGTGTATACATACAGACTAACCACCCACAGAGTTTCTGAAGTTCTGCTGGTCTTTTGGCAGGCCTAGCCTCAATCTGAAGCATGTATTACGGATACTAAAATACAGCATTCAACAAATTTCACATTAATGCAACGTAAAAGAAAATTCTGTTGAAAACCTTTTACAGAATTTAGTAATCTCTCCACGGAAAGTGCATCAAAAGCAAGGAAATGATGAACTATGAAAAAATATACAACCAAACAATCTGTCATGTTATATTAATTCATGTAACGTTACGGATGTTTCCGTTACATCCTGTGTGTGGTTCCAGAAGAGTTAGAAGTCGACCCGAACGTGTGCACAGGCTACGCTAGTAATTCGTGTTAGAAACGCCGACATAACCAGTAGACTTCGGGACATTGTGGGGAGCGCGCAAACTACTTTGCTTTGAGAGTCGGTTCTACGGCTAACTATAGTACATTTACTTGATTAATGTAGGAGCTTGCTGGAATACAAGTCTGCTCTCTGACAACGCTCCGTATCTAGGGTTTAATTTCATTAGTCTTATCATTATCGCATTGGAGTTAAAGTAACAAAGCAGAACTGCAGTCAAACGCAGAATAAAAATTTAATAATCTTTTCTGTTTACTTAATATTGGCAGGGAGATTGAATGAGGATCAGGGCATGTTACACGCACGGGGAAATGAAAAACAGGTAGCTTAGGGGAATATGTGATTAATAAAGAACAAGTAAGGATTCGGAAAAAGCAAGAGGCACTGTTGTAGCATTCACTTGTATGGACTCAAGAGATGAAATTAACCTAATTGTGGGTGTTCACCTAGAATGTCTGAGACAGAGAAAGAAAATTTTATCGATAATCGAGATATACGAACTTTTTCCAAACTAGAGGCTTTGCAGTTATAATAATTATTTCCCGCAAACCCCTTCTTCTTCTTCTTCTTCTGTTCTTTTAATCCACTTTCTAATTCATACTTTCCCTTCTTTTTAATAATGTAATACCATTATCAGCCGCAGCTAAACATTTCACGCGTGACGTGATGGACCGGGACACGATTTACGACGCTCTACTTGGATCTTCTGCTCTGCGATGCATTATGCAGACGTACACACCCTCCAGAGCAATCTAGCTAGAGTCACTTTACCAGTGCTCTAAGGCGAGTTAATCTCGTCGTTCGCAGAGTGTAACTTTTACTTCAATGTACACTAGCATTTAGAGACCTCTAGATAGAGTAAGAAAGCTCTAGCTAGATTTTACTCTGCAGTGGGTACACACAGTAACATCAAACCAAGAATTAAACTAAGTACGTGATTCTCGAGCGTAAATGTAGAGAGTTGCCGCCAACAGAACCTGCCTGGATCTATGCAACTGAGAAAGTGTCGTTAAATAAGAAGACACGCGCAATGGCGGTTTAAGAAAGCCATCAGGCCACAGCGCCTAGAATGAATGCATGTTTCACTGAGTGAAAACAGTCGAGTGGCGCCTGTAGTAAAGCGCCATCGTTTATTGTACGCCCGAATTAACATCTGCGAGCAAGAAAGCACGTGGATACCAAACCATTTGTTACACGCCAATAGTTTCGCCATTCTGCGACCCCTCCTGCTATGAATCCAAGAATCCGATTTTATGTTTAAAGGAAATGTAGCACTACGAAATTAAGATTTATAGTTATAATTCCTCCTACTGCTTATTTCAATCTACTCACTTCCCCTCTACCTAACCTCCTTTAATGTCTCTGCTCTTAACCAGTTTTATGTATCGGCAACTCTTCAAGCTGACACGCGAGCGCATTCAAGATTCTTGTCATTAGGTTCTCGCGGCTGCAGCTCATGTGTAACTTTGGCTTTCGGGGTTCAGCCGCATTGAATGTTGATAAGTGTCCAACGTTACGACAAGCATTGCATTTGCCATTTTCAGGGCGAATATATAGTTATCGGGGTGGCGAGTTGAATTTGAAGATGTCAATCGCCGCGGAGGAAAATCGAGCTGCTATCCGCTTCATTCCTCAGGGTTGAACCCTGAAGAAGGAGGTGATATGTTTCTCAGAAACGCTCATAACCATTTACAATACTACAAGTCGTCACACCCAGAAAAAAACACGAGATGTTTAATCTCAGGATTCAGAATCACCAGCATACAAGGCACGAGTTTCAGTTTAAAATGGGAGGGGGCGAGGGCTCCACGTGGTATTTTACTCTTGAGAAACTGAAGAAATGAAAAATTCAGAATGACTGTAATAAGTTGACGCATTCTCAGATATTCTCCTCATTGCTTTTGTAGAGACTGTCCGCATGGGAACTGAGTAAATGTTCCTGTGAGCAGGGAGGGGGGCTGCGACAAGAAGACGAACCGAGGGAAGGAATGTTGAAAATAAAAGGAACGAACATTGGGAGGAATGGGGAATTGGAGACTCGAATTAAGAGGAACAACTCATGAGTGTCTCCCTAGTGAAGACGCCTGCCCCCCCCCCCTTTCTGGCATTTCTTACACAGTACTCCCACCAAATGGAGACGTGTGATTGACTTTCATTGGCTGCTGCTGCTGAGAACAGTAGCGACAACCAGCGTTTCTGAAACGTATCACAAGTTTAAGGAATAACCTTGCTGGTATGTTTAAAAAAATAATTCCTAATACATAGTATCTTCTTTTATCACGAAGTTTAATCTATTTCCCAAAATACGAATGTCACTACGTACCGAGTACAAATCCTGCTTTGTTTCCGGAAAATTTCGCCGTCAGGTCTCTGCCAGAAGGTTAGCTATTGCTCGAATGCCGTTCCATTATCCAGAAGATGCCCGCAAATACAGGCTTATAATTAGGTGCATACGCTACGCATTTGACATTTAAAAATGTCAACGTATTTACCGAATCGACTGGCAGATCCACCGCCTTCTAGAACTCCATCTAAACTGTTACCTTGTGTCCACACTCAATATTTGCTTCTCACATGTTTACATTGGCTTCTGACTTCATCGTATATATTTTCGTTACGTATCGAGGTTGAGGTCGATTGTATAATATCGGCAAAACTATTCCCGGTAAAGTTACTGCTTTCTCAACACAGGATCAGAAAATCGGTTACTAACCAAAATAACTCCACGAAATAAAATCATTATTGAGAAGCTTGCAGTTGCTCTATTGGCCAGAACATCCCGGTCGTTTATAGATTCTAAAGGTTTGGTTGCATGTGCATAACAGCCAATCCCTGGATCCTACTTTGGACCACTTGTCTGCAGATTTCCTCGGTACCTTGAGGCACATGTTGCCCCAGTTTCTTTCTATATTATTTTCCAGCTTTATGTTCACAACAATTTTGTCATTCGACACTGTATGACACATAGAAGTGATAGAACGTTGCTAAATAAATCAAAAATTCGTCAAATATTGACTGATTTTGTGGGAAAATCCGTGAAGTTACAATTTTCTGCTACATACATTCTAATTATTATTCCTGAGAACCAAATTTTACAGCAGAGACTTTTCCGTTATAACGTAGAGTATAGAGATGTCGACAGTGACTTCAGAAAAGTTGTAATTATCTTTCCTTATACGCAGCCATTGTTGTAACAACGACACTACAAATAGACCTGTGTTACCTTGGCTACAATAGTTACAAAAACGTTTTCTTATAGTTAATTTGCTTTAACCTAAATTACCACGGCGGCAATTAGCAGAGTGGCAAAGGCTTCCAAAAGCGTTTTTTTTTTTTCATAATTCTAGGTCGCAAAGGTTGGACTTTCTATTGTTATAGTACGCGCAACATTGATTATCATGGAGACAATAGCTTCAAAAACATTATCCACCCTCCACGTTCTATAATCAGAACCACGATGGTTATAAACAACATCACAACATGTTAACTTGTACTACCAAGTATCTCATTATGAATTAATTAAATGCCTATTTTTTTTAGATTATCCATAGCAAGAACGGTTTTAAGCACCATATACCTAAATACAAATAAAAATTTTATTTTAGCTAGAGATATCAGCGAGACCGTAATTTATTATGTCTATAAAATAATTTAAAATGTTTCAAAATGACACAGTTTAAATCAAAATAATTAACTCATAAATGTCGATATAACTGCAGCTATTGATCTACTAAAGCACTAGATTGTTGGTCGCTATAAAACATTTTAACACGTAGAGCACGGGGTATACAGAAATAGTCCAAGTTTAAGAGCAGTGGGGAAAAAGTCTATATGCAGGCCTATTGATGTTAGAGGACGAAGTGGTGATCCAGGTAATGGAAACGTGTTAAATTTTACAAAGGAATGGTCTTAAATTATCCAAGGTAATTTCTCCGACTCCCACTTCCAAAAGGGACGCACTGTCATGACTTTAACATAATGGAAAAGGATTAGAATTCATACACATCAAGACAAGCACGGGACCTGACATTCACAGGGAAATTTAGGTTTGGTAAGAACTATCACAAAGATACGTGAGACCCAGATCAAAAGAGGTAGACGCTGTTGAAAAGCAGAAATGTGTACTCAAGTCGGAGGTCATGCATTTCCAAACACAAATTTTGTATTTATTCATTGTTCACTGTTCATTTGCCCTTATGTGCTTTCTTCTTTCAAATACAAATCTAATATTTGAGACAGAAATAAACTCTCGATCGTTAATCAAGCTGCATAATCAGATGAAAAATTACAGCTGTCTCCTAGATTCAGTGACCTTCCTGAGAAGCTAATAGTCTCACAACTGGTTAAGAATTCCTCTCCTTTTGTGACGCCTTAAAGGTCATCACGCAGTGCACAAGAGCCCAATAATGGGCCCTACTGTAAAATCCAGATGAATCAGTTCCAAATCGAAACACCCCACTTTTTAAAATCCATTTTAATATTACCCTCCCACCTATTCCTAGACCTTACTAGTGTTCCGATAAAAATTGAGCGTTGGTACGACATTTACCATCGGAACAGTCGTCAATTTAGAATAATACATGAACCGAGATAACTCGGGTAAAAGAGCGGTTGGAAACTGAAACAAAAAGTGTGGAATGTTAAAAGAAACTCCCCAGCACGGAATACATACGTATCGATGTAAAAATTGAATTATTTCCTTGAACAGAATTAACCAGTTGGTCTTTGTAATGGTGACCGGTTGTATTTTCTTTGCGGTACGAACTGAATTCTTAAATATTTAGGCGAACTTCGAATTCAAAGAATAAATAGTTATTTGCCTTGATTAAAGAAAGGCAATTATACTTCCAAACTTGAAACTCTAATAAAATTGTTACAAAAAAATACATCTCACGTTGAACTATTTTGAAACCCTTTAAGATAAGATAAGATGTCATTGTCTCCAGAGTGTTAAGTTTCATACAGTATGGACATTAAAATTGTTGCTCGTGAATGAAAGCAAAAAGTTTCATCACCTAGAACTTCAGGAGATAACTCGGGATATTCCCTTCCTTCTGTGAGTACTAAGTATTTTGAAGGGTACGGACAGGGGAGGTATCATTTACCCTGGAGCCAACTCGAATCAACGAAGCTTCCTACTGCCAAGTCAGACAGACGCAGACAAACAAGCGAACTCCACTACTGTGTGTTTTAGGGTATTGATTAAAATTAGACATCCTTACACAGCAACAGAATGAGAAGAAGTTCACAGTTAAACTAAATTCTCTCCAAAACCTGAATCCACACTCAAGAGAGTACAATCAAGGACAAAGACAAATGTAATGGTTATATTATAGCAAGTCCTTTCGGAGAATTCGTTCGAAATGGATAGCAGAACCATGAATAAATGTAATAAGAACAATGGATGGACTAAACTGAACACTGAAATCTGGCGAACGAATAAAATCAGAGAAGTCTGTCTTCCTGTTCTGTTAATTATCATCCGCTTACTTTTAAAAGCACAGGATATTAAGACTCGTTCATAAAAATAATTTTACTAAACAGTTCGGTTGCGAAACTTGGTCTCTTTCTGAATTTTAAGTCTAATTCCAGAAGACACAGTCATGAAGGTGTTACCGTAATATTAGAGGCGGAGGAAATGCCGATACACATTTTTAAGTCACCTCGAGTTTATTTTATATGTTTTATTAGATTACTTAAAAGTTTTCTTCTCACTGCAAATGACAGCATAAACTATTGAACTTTTTGCCTTGTAAGATGTGTTTAGATTACACGCCACACAGCTACGTCAGAGAAGTTGCCGTGCCTTCACGGCGTTCCTACTTGTGTGAAGGAGAATAAAGTAGACATCAACATAATGCAAAAAGTCTCTGCTCCTAAGAACTGCGCCACGGATTGAAGACGAAGGCATAACTCCACGGATTTGAACCTCTCTGTTGGGTTGAGGCAAGCGGCTAGATTCAAGCCCTGTCTGCCTAGAAAGAAACCCCGGCACCCATTGGATTAGAAACTGTTTGGGCCTCAAAGCCGGTCTGGACGTCATGACCAAGAATAACATCTTGCCCTGTTGAAAAATAATCTCCGCTTTACCAGCTCCTGATCAGTATTCTGACTTAGCTATACCAGCTTCGTGGTGGCCTTAAGTGGAAATAAATTGTGATTCACGCTCCGGCAGCATTTACTCTCCAGAAGAGCTCCCCGATACGCATTGAATAGAGTCTGAGCGGGCTCCAGACAAAATCCCCTACGCTACTACAAGAAATCTAAATCTACCCATCACTGTGTTGACTCCATATAAAAATATGACAATGTACTGACCTTATATTATGTTTATTTGATATGGATTTCAATATAATGTAAAGTGAAACGTATGATTTTAGGTTTTCACAGCGGTGAGTATGAAGATTTCTGTCTTCTGGGTTGTTGCGCCGTGTAGTCTGGTCGATGTTAACCAACGTTTCAGAGGTCATACTGCCTCCATCATTAGGGCGATGAGTATGAAGATTTCTGTCTTCTGGGTTGTTGCGCTGTGTAGTCCGGTCGATGTTTACCAACGTTTCAGAGGTCATACTGCCTCCATCATTAGGGCGATGAGTATGAAGATTTCTGTCTTCTGGGTTGTTGCGCTGTGTAGTCTGGTCGATGTTAACCAACGTTTCAGAGGTCATACTGCCTCCTTCATCAGGGCGATGAGTATGAAGATTTCTGTCTTCTGGGTTGTTGCGCTGTGTAGTCTGGTCGATGTTTACCAACGTTTCAGAGGTCCTACTGCCTCCGTCATCAGGGCGATGAGTATGAGGATTTCTGTCTTCTGGGTTGTTGCGCTGTGTAGTCTGGTAGATGTTTACCGACGTTTCAGAGGTCATACTGCCTCCGTCATCAGGGCGATGAGTATGAGGATTTCTGTCTTCTGGGTTGTTGCGCTGTGTAGTCTGGTAGATGTTTACCGACGTTTCAGAGGTCATACTGCCTCCGTTATCAGGGCGATGAGTATGAGGATTTCTGTCTTCTGGGTTGTTGCGCTGTGTAGTCTGGTAGATGTTTACCGACGTTTCAGAGGTCATACTGCCTCCGTTATCAGGGCGATGAGTATGAGGATTTCTGTCTTCTGGGTTGTTGCGCTGTGTAGTCTGGTAGATGTTTACCGACGTTTCAGAGGTCATACTGCCTCCATCATCAGGGCGATGAGTATGAAGATTTCTGTCTTCTGGGTTGTTGCGCTGTGTAGTCTGGTCGATGTTAACCAACGTTTCAGAGGTCATACTGCCTCCATCATCAGGGCGATGAGTATGAAGATTTCTGTCTTCTGGGTTGTTGCGCTGTGTAGTCTGGTCGATGTTTACCAACGTTTGGGGAATTTAATGTGGGATGTGTAACTCATATTTTTGTTTAGTTTTTGCGTCGTGTTTATGCTCATAGCTTATATAAAATGAGGGATCGCCAACACAACGTGTAAATATACGAATGTAAACACTCAAACCCAGTACGGTCAGAAAAAGGTCTACATACTCGTACTAACTCAACAGTAGCGTTTCTATATTCATAATCCATATGATGATGACCTAAGGGTCGAAGCGTAGTGAAGGTTATGCATAATACATTTGCATATCTACAAAATGTGTTGGCGGTCTTTCATTTCATTTAGGTATTTCCCATCTGCTGTTGTGGTGGCGAAGCGGCAGGGGTAATTTTTAACGTAAGGTTCACTCCGTAAAGAGTAAAATAATCTCCCGAAATTCAGAAAAATATAACAACCTAACAATGTGGTAGGAAAATACGTAGCTTCTGCACCGATAACCCCAAAGTTCGCTATCAGTTTCCATCCTCCTTTGTTTTTCACACTATAACTCCCTAACATCCAAATGTCATTAGTCCTCCCATTTCATACTTGGTCTTCCAAGTAAGCGTTTCCCAAACAAAGTGACGCATAGATTTCTTATCTATTATATTGTAGCTACATGCTCAACCCATCGCAGCCTTCTAGATTTAATTAAATGACGAGACCTGTATCAGTTACTAAGTTCCTATTTACTAAGTTATTCCATGAAAGAGAGTCCTTATTTAGAAGCTCATTATTGTTCAGACAGTCGAAGGATCCCCAGCGTTCATGAGACCAGAAGATTCATTACTTAGTTCACAAGTGCCTGCCACTGGTTCTTGTCATCAGATTAATCTCCAACCTATTCATTGTTTATGTAAGATCCACTTTAATATTATCCTCCCATCTACGTCTAGGTCTCCCCAGCGGTCTCTTCCCCTCAGGTTTCCCAAATAGTGGACCCAACCAACCAGATGGCTTACGGAACACAAAGGTTCATCACCGAATTAACCAAAGCCCTCCACCGGACCCTGTCCTGGGCCAACAAAATCCAGTCTCCTTCAACTCTTATCTCCCATAGATCCCGCCAGACATTATCCTCCCATCTATGTCTAGGTCTCCCCAGCTGTCTCTTCCCCTCAGGCTTCCCGATCAATACCCGGTGCACACCTCTTGCCCCAACCATGCGTGCTACATGTCCCGCCCATCTCATTCTTCTCAACTTAATCACCCTGACAATACTGGGGGAGGTTCATCATTATGCAGTTTCCTCCATGCCCCATCGTCTTCTCTCCTAGGACCAAATATACTTCCATCCTTAATTTATAGGCAATTCTGTTGTTCCACTGTTAGGTCCATAGACTGTACAATAGAAAACCAATGTTGGACTGAATGAAGAAAGCGAATCTTCCTCTTTCTTTCTTTCTTTTTCTTTCTTGAATTCGTAAATGGAAGTAAAAGTGAGATTGAGCGGAGAAATTCTCCGTGGTGACGAGAGAAACGCATATATATATAGAGACGAGTTCGCATATTCGCCTGTCAGCTGTCTCCGACGTGTGCGGCATTTTTATGCAGCGCGTCCATTGACAGGAATGTTGATGCAACAAAGAACTGAACCATCGATTAGTTCGGGACCAATTTCTAACTCCTAAAAGCTTCATACTTCTGCACTGTTTTATTTTAATGTCTTATCACAAAGTGCCTGGAAATTAAGCATTACGGAAAAGTCACATTTCGCCGTTCGCCTGTTGGAAAGATTTCTGTCCGAAACAACCCTGAGAATTTGGATTAAATTTTGTATTGGAGGTTTTCACTAGACTTATTGAGAAAAACATATTTCCGATAGAATTATATGCAGTGGAAAAGTGTAATTAACACTAAATTGAATTAAATAAATGTCCTCTGAAAATTAAATTGGTTATAATATTCAATCAGCAAAGATCAGTATAAGGAAGGAATGGACTGAAATGGTCTAAATCGTGTAATTCTTATGCTAACGATGTTAATTTATGTGCCACACATAAATTAACTTTCTCTGAATTATTAAGAATAAATTCAAGCAGTTTCCTAATCACGTAAAACATCTCAAATTGTAATTTTACGTAGGCCTATACATTTATGTAGCTCGGATTTTAGAAATAAACTGAGAGGATAAACTATTCCATAATAAATATGGTACCAAGAATCCGCACAAATTCAAATATTTGGAAGGAAGTAATTTTTATTCCTTAATATACTTAATCATGCTTTCGTAGTTTCATGTTTAAATAACATGAAGTAGGTGGAGACAGGTAAGATTATAGATACTCACGGCGGTGAAAATGAATATGACTATATTATTGAATGTTCCACCATGTAATCTGGTAGACACTGACCGACGTTTCAGGAACTATCATGCAGTAATATCTCAGAAGACAGTAATTTGCATACGTGGAGTTAAATAATAACGAAATGATCGAAAGACGGTCCCGCTCTATTTTAAGGCGGCCTACGTTCCTAGCGTCTCTCTATAGTAACTGGGGAAAACAACGATAAGCCTTAGTTGGTGAATCGAGACTCGGGACTTGCCACATACAAATCAGAGGTGATAGTGACTTCAGGGCTTCTTAGTTTTGCGCGCTGTGCTCGTGAGCTCTGTACCGTTTCTGCCAGCATGGACCACAACTGAAATAAATCAATATTCAGAGAATGCAGGACGCTAGTGCGTTTCCATTCTGTGTCTGTCTCCTATCTCACGCGCCACATCGTTTGACGAAGATGCCCTGTGTAATACATCAGACTTATGGAATAGCGTTATCGTTAGCAGGCCAATAGATTATTTAGCCGCTATGTAACATATCAACTATCTATATAGGTCCATGGCGCTGCATCTCCCTTAAACATTTAATAGCTTCTCAGCTGATCACGAATTTAACGTATAATCACGCGAGTACCTTTGGTAAGAGTCGAACGTCTATCCTCCCAGACTACGGCAAAGCTATACATATGAAAGTTTGAGTTATATCAGGTCAGAAAAGAATTCTGCAATTAAGGAGGTACAAATCGCTATCGAGGACTTACATCTAGTGCTGAAACCAGATCCATGTCCCTCTGTACACAATCTTACGACACTGAACCCACCTGTGAAGTCAATCTGCAACTGATCTATGATGGTATTAATATTCCGTTCCTCGAAGTGAAAAAATCTATTCCAACCGCCGTGAGTCGAAGCGAAGACAAGTGACTATGAGGAGTGTAAGTCCAGATAAATTCCTTTTTTCAGTCTATCGTAATTTTAATACAAAATTGCAATATCAAGGACTCAAGAGGACTCACCTACTGCATGTAGTCTCCACACAGCGACTGACGATCGAAGCTAGTTGAGACTCCGAATGGAAACTGCAAAACAGAGACAGCCGGTGTCAAAATTTTTAACACTTCACTAACTTACTATTGACACAGACTTCTTAATTATTAAATATGTTCAGAGCAAAGCGACATCAAATGACATTCTGTCCATCTGTCTTCAAATCTGTTTAATTTCTAACACTACTATGAGAATTTGCATTACATTTTGTATTAGAGGCCTACACTAAAAATGGTTCGGCCAGTTCAACCCTGATAAGAATAAATCATACATAATTCATACTTTATATGACGCTGGAATAAAACGCTATATTTCTCGAAGAGGGCTCGTCGTATACACATGGATAAATAATCAAAAAGTCATAAATATTACCCCGTAAGTCTAAAATCACTTAATACCATTATCATGGCAACGGTTATGACAAGAATATTATCCGATAAAGCCCAAAATCAAGGATGGCTGTCTTCTAGGTCCTTGCTGCAAGGATCTCTGAAATGTTCTTAAACTTCTACCAGACTGCACGGCGCTACTACCCAGAAGACAACCATCTTCTTACTCAACGCCGTGAGAACCTCAGGTCCTACGATGTATTAGTTGCCTTATCGTGAAGACAAGAAGAGAAAGTTCTAAGAAAATCACTGAATATACATTTCCCAGAACAAACGCCAGGCTGCATTCAAATAACGAGAATTATTCCAGGAATCCAACTCGTTCCACATTTTTCATTTCCGTCCATTGTGCCAAATTTACTTCGTCACATGCCTAATCTGTTACTGAGACAGACCTTACGTTCTGTTGATAGGTCGAACTTCTGTTTCCATTAACAGTCGAATAACGGAACTGTCACCAGGATTCCAATATTGATTGCTAATTCCCAAATATATTGCCTCTAGAGGCACTAAAAAATTGGCTAGCGGACAGAGTTGAGCGCCTCAGTCACTCAAATTGCTGCACAACCAACAGATGCTGAGTTTACTACGAGAATGCAAATTATATAAAGTGGAATATGGTACACATCAAAGCCAGAGACGATTCGCTGTCATTAACTAGGAAATATAATCAGGCGAAAATAAATATTTGAGCTGAAGAGTAATTAAATATTACAACAATAAATATGAAATACGGAACAGAAATGCGGTACAAATGTGATAACATATTTTGTAAAATATATTATTTTGGTGCTAACAATTATAAACATGGCGCCTTTCTGAAATTATCAGGTTATACGATAAATTTAATCGTGCTAATTGATCACGAAAGTGTATAATTGTTACTCTTAATCAAATCTGTTTTCATAAGTTCTTCCCAGAACTCTTCTCTTGTCGCCCGACAACGTTCCGGAGTAATTTCATGTTCAGTGAACAGAACACGAGAATACACAAGCAACGAGCAACGAGTCACAGGCTTCTGGAAAGACGGACCTGCCACGCTGTCGAAATGCAGGTCACCCTTGTGCGTCTTTCCTACGCGAGGTCAGACTACAGAGCTTCTCCAATATCAGCAAGAGAAGATTGAAGTGACTTATCCATCAAACACTCGCAACAAATGTTGTTACAGCATTTCATGTCGTGAAGATTTCTGTCTTCTGGGTTGTTGCGCTGTGTAGTCTGGTCGATGTTAACCAACGTTTCAGAGGTCATACTGCCTCCGTCATCAGGGTCATCGCCCTGATGATGGAGGCAGTATGACCTCCGAAACGTTGGTTAACATCGACCAGACTACACAGCGCAACAACCCAGAAGACAGAAATCTTCATATTCACCGCTGTGAGAACCTCAAGTCTTACATTTCATGTCGTGACATGCACAGACTCTATAAAAATACGTTCTATAAATCTAATATCACCTACGAGTCTTTCAAATTCTACGACCACAGAGTTCAACCACGTTTCTGTTTAATTGACATGAGTAAGACAAATCTAAGGAGCGTTTGCTATCACCTAGTTCAGGACTCGTATTTTGGCAACGACTTACTTCTTCATTCGTGAAAATAGTCGGTGGAAGTAATTGAAAAACGCTGTTTTATGGAACGTGCATTTATGAAGAATCTGAAGTCTTCACGGGGGCAAAAATGAAGGTCGCCCTGATGATGAAAGCAGCAAGTACCTCTAAACGTTGGTAAACTTCTGTACGACTACTATCATCAACATGCGTTCATTCTTACACCTACCCACACACAATTTCTGAAAATTACGGAGCATTTCGGAAAGTGTGTATCTATCAATTAGTTTCTGGGTCTATGGGCTACCTGATTTGAGAGGAACCTAGTTTTAGCGACAACTGAAGCGGATGTTTACGCATCCTTCAGTGAGTTTACACTGAATCAAAGTTCCCAGTAACAAAGATAGATCTGTATCAGTCTCAGCTTGTTAAATCTTTGCTTGAAGTTCTTGTCCTTAGATTGATGATGTTTTGAAATTTTTTAAATGTTTAGTGGGGATGTTAAGACATCGCATCTATACATTGTTTAAAGCTCGCAATATTTATGCGTTCAACTCTCGGACGCATAATGAGTCGCTTCACTCCGATTGTCGTATATTTCATTCCCGTAAAGTGTTTGGATTACATTTGGTAGTGGTATGTCTGCAGTAAGGTCTAGGATTAAGCAATTTTAGTTCATATTTTCCGAATCTAAACCGTGTTTTTTCATAACAGTCAAATTATATGTTATCGATTTTTTAAAACAAGACTCATCGCATAAAAACATTTGTAAACAAAATATAGAATACTTGAAGACTTATCACAGTTATAAAAATACGTTTCAATATGACAAATATTAAACGAAAACCAAGTGAATAATTTGATTCTGTGTAGTGGTGGGCTTATGTCTGCAATGAATAAACACAAACACCAAATGCGGTAGAAATATAAGTCATCGAAAAGTGGGAAATACATTTTCACACTTGAAGATTGTCGTCTTCTTCAAAACTTAAATTGTTTCAGACACAGTTTGTAGTAGTTGACGCCAAATACATTTTCCTTTAAGCACTTTCACTTGGTGTGACGAGCTAGTTTCGATGAAACTGCCAGTACCTCCATATTTTATGGACCCGCAGGCCTACAGCAAGAATTACTGCCTGAACTGATTTTAACACCTTAGAAACATTCTTGGAAATTCGTTTTAAATAGCAGTCACGTATAGACTGGCATCACGCAAAACATGCAACCAATTGCTGTCAACAACAAACCAACAAATATTTCTCTTCGTTCTTCGCTTATCTTTTGATTAGGTTATATCTCTGTGATGGTTGTGTGACTGTGGTAACTGTGAAACAGAGAGTTTCCGGAGAAGCTGACAGTCGCTGCTGCTTACCCAAGTGATTGAGGAAAATAATGGAGAGAGGCACAGAACAAAAAAGAGTTTGGGATGACAGACATTTGGAGGCTCTTTATCCATCGCCCCGTCGCTTAACGAAGCTGACGTCAAAAGACGAGAAAAGGAAAAATGAGAAATTTACGTTGAAGTGCGTCACATTGTAGACAGATTGTCACCTAATGTTGTTGTAGTGATTAAATTGAGGGCGATGAGATGGATGAGATATATTCAGCACTTAATGGACCATCCGTAAGTACTTTCTGATGGTCTGTAAGGTATTTTCTCCTTTCAGGCAACACTAATATAAAGCCTTATTACACACACACACACATTTGTGCAAAGGTATGCGTTTATATGTTATTAAAGCATACAGAGTGAACTTTCAAAGAGTTTCATGGAGTAAATTGTTTGTAAAACCACCAAAGGAATGGCCCAGCTTTAAAACGCCATCTGGATAGGAAAGCCATGCAACGTTTCGGACCAAAGCAGCAAGTACAATGTAGGATAAAGTGTTGAGTAAGCTATTTTGAGCCTTTGAGTGAAACCCTTTCTCTCCCGACGAAGAATAGCTTGAGTGGAGGGGACAGCTATTCAATGCGGCCGCTGCTTGGCGCTAGGATCGTTCTCTCCACAGTACACTCCCTCAAAATCACAAGTGAACAGATCTGCTTCGCATTATCACCTTTTCTATTCTTCGTTGGTCATGGTAATTTATTACTCTCAAAAAAGTACGAAGTTCAAGCTAATCGTGTCCATTTTCTGGGATGTTGCGCCGTGCAGTCTGGCAGATAATTCCCGCTGTTTCAGAGGTACTCAGGACAATGACGGAGACTAAAAGTTGTGGAATCAACTCCGGATTATAAACGAAGTTATTCCCTGATTACGGACACAGAAACGACCTCCGAAACGTTGGAGCGGCTGACCGCCAGAGAATATTTATTCCTCATACTTTGTTTGATTGCTTGCTTGTAGGTCTTATTCGTATTTTATACTCTCAAGTCGCCCTCAGGTGAGATTTAAAGCTTAAACGCGGAGCAATAAAGCACCGAAGTCGGAGGAGAAACCGAAGGAAAAGGAGACGAAGAAGAATCACTTTTCAAAGACCACTTGTATAAGCAAGTATAAACACTTTCTTCCACGTGAAATATATTGCACCTTCCAGAATGGAATTTATCGAATGTGTAATGAAACAGAATAAGAATACGAAAACATAGGATAGAGGAACTCAGGTGTAGTTGGTGGAACAACTTCCTTATTGAATTACAGCGATCTGACTTACAGTTACTTCTTGGCAGTCGGGCATACACAAATCACCAAAGCGACACGCGGTAGGTAATTGACAATGTTAGAAGTGTGGTGGAATCAAAGATACTGAAAAAAGAGAACGAAGATATGTAGAAGGAAAAAGTAAAAAGAGAAGGACGAGGGTGAAAAGAGGAAATTGGACGTTTAGAGAACCCCGTCTAGAGCCAACACAAAAATAGACAAGAATGGGTAAGACGACAGAATCGAGTTGTCAAACCGAGTTCATCAGTCTGTCTGAGGAAGGCGTAAGAAGGGCATATAGACCTCGCCTCCGAGTATGTGTGAGTGTACATAGAAATGAAACAAAAATGTTACATTCAAAATATTTATTCATCAGCCACTAACTCACGGATTTTTTTTTTAGTTATTGTTACCAGGTATCCACGATGCTCATCCCCATTAACTAAGTTCTAACGAAACTTAGATTCTTCAGTGACTGGAGACTTTAATTTTATTTTTATCCACTTTTCTTAGAGATGAAAAATAAATCTTACTTTCATGACGCTTACTGAAAACATTTCGACACACTTCACTGGTCTTACTGACACTGTTACTGAAACATAGTGAGACAAACAAGGCGGCTGTCATAGGCAGAGCATGCGCAGAATGCGTCATACTAACCTCTCTTCCTACCGACCTCCCAGACTTCAAGTTGAATGACGCGGACAATACCTTCACATTTACGCCTGCATAGATCTGCACCTCCACATACCCATACATCCATGGATAAGTTCTAATTTAAGTACCAGGACAACCCTCATTCACCTTTAAATTCTATGCCACGCGTCTTCAAAGCCACGTGTCTAACATATTGCATATTTCATTTTAGGTAAGATCACATGACAGATGCAAAATTCGGTGATGACGAAATTGCGTACGTTTACCCAGAATATTTAGAATTTTCGGCTACTCTTAGAATTACTATTGTTAACGCCTGTAGGTCATTGGCGACCAAAATTTCCTGTATCATTGCCAATTCAAAATGTTCAAACCCTGCCCGGGCTCTAACCGAAACCACAAGAATATTATTTATATTTTAAATTAAAAAGTTACAATTTTAATTAAGAAAATTCATATCTATTAAGAAAAGTATGAAACAATTGTTACTATTAATACTATAACTATCACTACCACCATTATTTAATTATATGAATCAACAAATGTCAATAGAAGGTTGGCAATACTTCTTTGTCAACATTGTCTGTTTGTACGAGTGTGACTAAAAATTAATATTACGTAATTTTATATATCCCTTGTAGCAAGTACATAAGCTATATTTGCCCTTCTCTTTAAAAACCACTAAACGAGATTCAATTAAATTTTGTGTTGGCCGATATTTCCCGTGACGAAGTCTGAAGTCCACATAAAATAACAGCTAACTTGTGATTTTGTGTATAGATCATGTACATTCTTAAAACTTCGTAATCCTGCTAATTGCAAATGTTTCTGTATGCCTACTCGCTACATTAACAGTAAAACAATTTCGGTGGTTGCAAAGTGACATGGGTAACTTGAACCCTCTCCAAGACCGCGTTTCAGTTTCGTGTTTCTCGAATGTGGGCGAGAACTGATACGAACAGAATGGAAATCAATGTCAGAGAACCGAATAACACGCGACATGCTGTCTTCTTCACCACCTACAAAACCCTGTAGTAACTAACAGTAATACAATTAACCATCGAAGCTGAAACTTATATAATATGAATAATTTCTAGCTGAGGGCCCGCGATGTTACTGCGGCAAAATTCTACAAATTCTTACATTTATTATCAATCTTTATTGCCTGAAAATTTAACACGGGCCTGATCATTCCACACATATCGCTGAGTATCACAGGATAAAGTTATTGACACTAACCCAACATCTTTGCCGGGACAATAACCCAGGACTGTTCTCATGTTTCTAAGAGCTAATCTCTAAGCCGCGTCGTTAATGTCTAATTATTACTATACCGGTATCAAGTAATGCCATGTTATGAAGGCTACATACCATATCATAATGATGGTATCATATACCACTTCAAATACGATAGGGAGGCACATACAATACACGATACGTCACATCGTACTGTGCTGATATATAATACACATGTTACTGTGTTATATCGTAGGCCTACATAACATATCAGACATCACTAACATGAATAACATCAGGTCTATATTATAGGTTTACAATTTATTGTCCTATGGTATAAATATTATAGGCTATTACCTGCTAAGCACGTCGAAAGACGGGAAGACCAGAGCCTAAGAAACTCACGAACAATTTCAGTCAAGGGAATCTGCGTATTTCGCAAACCCAAAACACGAAGTTGCAGTTTCTAGCCAGCTACTTGACTTGAATTCCACCGAACGCGGTAGTTCAGTGGTTTGTATTCCTGCTTCGTATTTATACAACGGGTTAAATTCTCGAACCAAAACAAAACCTTTTATGGGTTTAAATTTGATAATTTTTCACGGTGGTTTAATATTATAAACATTATTATTTTTCGGACACTGCCCTTCGTCCTAAGACATATAATCCGACGTTTCGAAAATTGGCTCTGTCTCCATCATCAGGTAGGGAAGAAATGTCCTACTCACCCACGGATCGAGACAAACTCTTAGTAAAGGGTCCATCTGAGAAGGCACCCCCCCCCCCCGCCCCATCAAGGCTACCTGATCAGGAACAGGTCAGTTTCCAAAGTTCTGGACCACAAAATCTCAGCCTATCAAAATTTTTGTATACTTCTAACTTACTCCCCCCCCCCTCCACTCTGACGTCTACCTCAAGCAGTGAGTCGCTTGGCGTATATTCTAAAGGCATCAGGTTCGAATCTCGGTGACGGCACTCCCCATACTGACTACAGTCTTCTGAGTGTTTCAAGATAAATACTGGTATAGTATTTTAAACAGGCAAAGAAGTATTTCTTTTCAAACAATTCCACAGTTGATTAAGCGCCACTAAATAACCTACGAACCATCAAATTTTATGCACTGGTATAAGGATACGGTTATGACCAATTCCGAGCCCTGAAATTATCGATCTAGTAAGCAATGGCTGCTTTTGATGTGGAAGCACGCAGATTTCTTTATCTGATTTATGAAGTAACTCGTCCACCATAAACAATAATCATATTTACAATCCCGTTACGGCTTATACCACGCCTGACAAGGGCAGGGGACTGGATATGACTTTGTAGGGATGAATCCTTCCCTTTGTGGTTGTATATGTTGGGGATGGAAGTAATATATTCACAGACGCTGGTTGTCTTTTCGAAATTTCTTCGCTTTTCACAGTTTTTGTTTTTTACAGCAAGGCCTCCACCTATTTCCTTATCTCCGGAAAAGAATTCGTGCCTCCCAAATGGGAGATGAGATGTCTGTGCACCCCACTTCACTGCCAGCCCCCCTGGACTCTTCACGTTGGGTGTAAAATATATAATACCAGCGAAGGATTCTAGGTAATAAAAAGCATAGCATTTCCACATTAAGCAGGACTTTATATTTCCTTATTAAATTGTATACTTCACCGCCCTTCGTATCACTGGAAGTTTGTCTCGTAAAGTTTTAAAGTACTTCTACAAAAAGTAGCCTGTATTTCAAAACAGTGACGTGCTTCAGTCTATACGGGGCAATTAGCATGAATTGTAAATTAATACAATTTAATTACCTATTTCTTTGCAATACTTGCACTAGCCCGGACAACCTGGACGTAAATGTTTCTACACATAATCTCAAAATGTCATTCCATCGCCATGTTTGTAACTTTGGAGATACAAGAAAGACAACGTAGAAATTCGTTTGCAATCTGTCTTCACATAAAATTTCAAAACCTATCTGCAATGTTTAATTAGTTACAGCAGCGAATCTGGAATATTAAATTCCGTAGCCATGTTGTTATTTTGAAGTCATACAATAAAGAAAGCAATATTCATGATTTCTGTGCACAATATGTGGACCTTAGGTAAAAGTGTAACCATGCCAGAAGTTTTACCTCTTACCAAGTTGACATTACTAGTGAGTTAGAATCAAAAGCATGAAAATGAAGTGGACTTGAATTTTATGAGGTCCTTATTCAGCTTCAAGGAACTTCGTCGGTAGTTTCAAATGTTATGATGAAGAATAAACACACACACGAACACCAGCCAGACTAAACTATTTTTAATATCATTCTTCCACGTAACCCTTGGTCAGACATGTAGTCTCATCCATCCAGTACAAGCCTGGGTGAACCACAACAAGAACTGGATCAGAGTGAACTCGAAGTCTTCTGCTATAATTTAATGCCGATCGCTCGAAATATTCTGTCACTTAATTACAACGATTAATTGTTCAATTAATTGTAATATACATATAAAGTGTCGTAAATGAGTAATCATCATATAAATGCTTTAGAAAGACGTTAAAAAACGCTGACAAATCTCTATCTGAAATTAAGCTAAAAGTCTGTTTTATCCGAAATTATTGTCTTCATACCGAAATCGGAACACACAGCTCGTAATAAGCATCTAATAACACAAATGAAACTGTTTCCACCAAGAATGCAGAATGACTTTAATCTGTCTCTCTACAGTACACGAAATTCCCAGCAGATGCACACGTGCAACTGAAGAAGGGAAGTTAAAAGGCGAAGAAAAGCAAAGATAAAGGAAAAGTTTAATAGTAGCTGTGTGTGTCTAAGGCCAAGTTTTGATCTCTCTTCATCTCAGGTCACCGCAGGGGGCTAACCACTAGAAGGGTAAATTCTAAATCCAGAAAAAGGAAACAAAACACAAAGTTTCTATTCAATATAAAAAAAATACCAAAGAAAGAAAAGAATTGAATATAACATATCCTGTATTATACGACTGTTAAATGATAAACAGAGAATTGTTGCTAATCTGAGATTACTCGAAAATTACTTAACGAACTTCGAATCAATGTGATATTTTCAGTCTATATTAAACACCGATGAAATAACTTGATTCTGGTTCGTACTGACACAAAAAAACTTTAAATAAAATTCAAATAAAACGTCGTCAGTTTCCCCCAAGACGTGTGTACTGTATTCAAACCACAGTTTTCTGTTTGAAATTATTTTAGTACAATTTAAATTTTAATTAAACACAATGGAGAATTATTTAAAACTCAGTCAACTGTGACTTGCGCAAAACAACAGACAGCGTGTTAGAGGACATAATTCGTCTGTTGATAATTTTCTAGGGCTGATCCTTAATGAAGGTCGTCATTCTTTCACATATTTTTTTTATATAAAATAGTTGTTACGCCCTCGCATAACAAATATCAAGTCTTTATTTTGAGTGATGTGATATTTGTTACAGATATAAAACATAGTTTTTGTAGTGATTATCTGAAGACATGTGACTCGTACTTTGATCATTATATGAACACTGTATTTGACGCAAGTATTCTGAGATGCAAATCGATAAGCCTACGTGAGACTATATACGTAAGAAACGGGCAGTAAGTAGATGGTGTACGTACTATGTCATATGACTGCACTGAATCAACCAGGGGGTAATAAATTTATGGACTCTTATTTGTAACTTTATTCGATGTTAGCAACAGAAAGAGAGGGGGCAGTCCTAAATTTGATGGGGCAGATGGGAGAATACAAGCAAAGGAGTGGAGAGGAGATGTAAAGAGAGACATGTGAGCAGAAACCAAGAATAAGACTGCGCGCACCGGCGGTTTGGGCCGAAGTGGTCCTTTGATGCAACGCACTGTTTCAGTTCGAAGAGAGCGCACGTGCGGTTTTTCTGCCGCAACATGCTTCATTTTCGATGCGGTGCGGTGGCCGCACAGCGGCTAGAGACGGCAAAAGAACACGCACGAGCGGTGAAACAGCCGCACTTGCAAACATTGTTTAACCGACCTTGGTGTAACGAAAGAGGAGAAAAGGACACAACTGAACAGTTCGACCATATCGGAGTACAGTGACAAAAACTAAAGAGAACCTCTGGATAGAAGTCTGTGAAGCTCAACTGACGAACACGAGCAAACTTGAAAAAAAAAAATTATCTCAATAATTTCTTCTGATATATACGCAGGTCCTCACATAACTTGTGTTATTGGACATTCAACAATCTTTGACATACAAGTGGAGGGAACCAAAATTTATTTCTACGCTTTCTACCTGCTCTTAGCAAAAATCACACGAAGGGTAGTCTCAACAAAATCCATACCTCGACTTATCAGCCTAGAGCTCACGCCAACTGTCTCCACAAAATGTAGCTCCCAACTGATGAAGAAAACGCAGACAACGCGCTTATTTCACGGTCCATGTGCACAGACAACAAGCACACGTGATTGCGGAAGTTTTACCGCTGCGTCAGAAAAACCGCTCGTTCGCGCTAGCCCTAAGAAAGACAAAACCGAAATAAAACTAGGGGCTGAAAGCACTTGAAAATTAATCCTACAGCCACTTCCACCACCCTCACCTTGCAAGCATGACTTCCTTACAAGTTTTCAACTGCTGGTTATTGCTGAAGAGGGCTGAAATGTAAGGAGTGTCGTTTTCAGTAAGGGGATGTACGAAATTTCCATTATGGAGAAAAAATGTATACGACATTTATACGCGTGTAGCATGCTACAAACACCCCGCTCCTTATTCATCCCTTAAGAAAGCTCTTCCTGTGTCGCAGATGTGCCCCTTTACTTATATGTGAATACACAGTTTGCATCTCACCCTCAGCATAAGCAGACATGACAGTCAGTAGATCCACACGCATACTATGTATACAAAGCGCTTCCTTCCCCTGTAGCCAAAGCAGAGAAACACGGGCACAACGTGGATATGAGAAATTCATCGTACTGAAAAATAGGAGGGAACTTGAACAAGACCACAATATAAAACTGTATTCCATATACCAGTATGCACACTTATTAAGGCATTTGCCGCTTTCCACTTTTCACTGGTCTCGATATTCATTTATTGCAGGTACTGGTAATAGGGCAACCAAACAGTAGAACTACACATTAACATTATTTATGTATGTTAGATTTGTGGTTCTCACGGCGATGAATCGCCCTGATGACGGAGGCAGTATGACCTCCGAAACGTTGGTTAACATCGACCAGACTACACAGCGCAACAACCCAGAAGACAGAAATTCTCATACTCATGGCTCTGATGACGGAGGCAGTAGGACCTCCGAAACGTTGGTAAACATCGACCAGACTACACAGCGCAACAACCCAGAAGACAGAAATCCTCAAACTCATGGCCCTGATGACGGAGGCAGTAGGACCTCTGAAACGTTGGTAAACATCTACCAGACTACACAGCGCAACAACCCAGAAGACAGAAATCTTCATACTCATCGCCCTGATGATGGAGGCAGTATGACCTCTGAAACGTTGGTTAACATCTACCAGACTACACAGCGCAACAACCCAGAAGACAGAAATCTTCATACTCATCGCCCTGATGATGGAGGCAGTATGACCTCTGAAACGTTTGTTAACATCGACCATACTACACAGCGCAACCACCCAGAAGACAGAAATCTTCAAACAGTGTTCTTGTTTCATGAAGATCCGTCTTTGTTTTTTTGAAGATTAGCTATTTCGTAGCCAACAGCCTGACACTTTTCTGACTGTATATATTGTTAAGCTCTCCTTACATAGAACGCAGTACTTTGGTTCATTAAATGTTAAATTATTCCAGCACAGGATAGCCGGAGGGTGGGGTGGGGTGGGGTGGGGTAGGGGGCTCTATCGTGATGTCGCCATCGAAACCATCCGGTGGTGCATTTACTCCCTACGGGACCCTCTCATAGGAAACAAAATTTTCTCTTTCAGAAATAACCTTTACTGACAGGCGGTGTGCGCACCAATGGGCTGTAATCCACACAGCACGATTCTACAAACCTTTACTGCCTAATCCTAGTTTCTTGGTACTAGTCACTACTGTACAAAACCCGGCTTGTTGGCAGTCGGAGAATTCAACGTGACTTATACGAACATATGGATTTTCTTAGTAATGTAATCTTTTATCAATACGTATTTCCACATACATGGTACAGAATAAGAATTGTGTGCACTTACAGCATATATAAAAGAAATCAAATTTAAAATTCGAAATAACTGTCTGGTTCAGAATTTCTTCAGTAGCTGACAACTAATAAGCTTGTTTGTAAATTACCTGATTCTAAAGCTCGGCGTTACATATCACCTGGAACCAGTTAAATACAATCCGAACTCTCACGGACATTTTATTTACGATCAAATTTAACGTCATCATATCTGCTATGTTTCAAAACTTGTTTCAAGGTTCTCCTAGTAAAATGTTTAAAGTATTTCTCATAGATTATCCCACAGACACCCAGCAGCTTGCGGACAAACGGCTGAGAATAAAAATTACAGGTTAATTAATTAATGGTTCGTACTGCCTCCATCATCAGGGCGAAGCACGTCTTAAACGTCGCCAACTACTATTAGACTACATGATGTAATATCCCAGAAGGCTGTGTCACATTTAAAATCGCCCCTGTGAGAAATCACCACGTAAATAAATAAGTACGGAATTGTAAGAAAAATTCGGAAAGATTTGTTCTAGGCAGTCTCGACGAACGCTTACAAGGGTGATATGTAAATCATTGGGGAGGGTGGGGATGGGGGTGGGGGAGGTTACACTACGACCCTCGGCGTGCCTGCTCACAGACATATATATAAAGATGAAAAGTGTGGTGAAGGGACAGGATGTGTAAGGAACGTTTCAAGCAAACATGTCACTTTCTTAGATATAAGAAAAAATAAAGTCTGAACAATATTCAAGAAGGACTTTTTGAATTCCAAGAACACTCTGTTTATTTTGCGTTCTTTTCTTTCAAGTGCGTTGTTATTGTGATCATTTGTGAAATTCTGTCGTTTGTCAGTCACTCTTGTCTTCCTGTCATCATTGCTGTCGCTGTGTTTATTCTGAAAGTCAGTGTTGTTTATGAAGCTTGCTTATAGTATTTGAGCAGTTGTGGGGAGGAGGGGTTGAATAAGGAGTCTTCTTGGTTGGAGAAATATACATTGTAAAGAGAGATGAAAACCAAACTCACAAATGAATATCAACACAGCTTACAAGACCCAGAACACGAACTCCGAACGGGAGTGACCGATTGGTGTACGACACTCTCACGAGAAGAATTCTGCAGTTGTAAAACTGTTAAATAACTGTGACTTACTCGCGATAACTGAGCATACTGCATGGCCCAGCATTTCGCAGTCTTTTTTTTATACCTGCAGCATTTTTTTGTTTTTCTGTTCTGAAACCTTGACACATTGAAGGGTTTGAGGAGGTGTGTAGCAGCCCCAAGCCGTACCTGGAGGTACAACCACCATAAACACACAGAAGAATACTGTTTTTATTTTGTAACTGTACGTTTCAAAATTTAAACCCTCGTTAGTTTTAGTATTATTTCACAATTCTTTGAGCCTACAGGGTCCCCCCCCCCCCCCCCCCCAGAATAATCGTTTGTAGCCTGACTATTTTGTTCAACTCTTCCTTCCTTTCTGATAAAATTCTATTAATCTTTTTATATTTTCTACGAATTTTAATGCAAATAAAAAAATTTCATAGACGATGGGCATAGCTAAGTATTAAGAATAATACGGACACAGTTTGAAACATACATATTTACGTTTAGACAGAGGTCTACAGCAATAAATGACGTAGCGTATCAGGAGACATTGGTACGTGGAAACACTCTCTGCCTTAGAGCACGACGATATCTCTGACCGAAGAAACGTCTAACATTTCCCATTTATATGTCGAAACGGTAGACGCTGCTGGTCACCCGAAAGCTTTCTCCTCCCGATGTCTCACGTACATCACTCCGAATTCGCCCCTTCCTTTCCCTTACAAACATCCTCACAGGTTTTCCAATTTCCAGTTCACGACTATAAAATCACACATCATATGCAAATTTTATTCCTACACATATTTTTTCCCGCCTCTAACCCTATTTCATATTCGCCTTTTGGTGTCGTGTTTCAGAACACCGTAAGGGGTGGTTGGGTCGGTGGGTGGTAATGGTAGGACATGTTAAAAAATAAAGCAATCTCCGCATTTCCTATTCAACTGACGGCGGAGGTCTGCGGTCACATTTTCAGAACAAATACGCACATGACGCACATATGGATTTAACCAGCAAAAATATAATCACTTCGGCTAATATTTATACAATTTACAAAATCCCATCAAGATCTGACTACTATTATGCAGCAACTGAAAGTCGCAGCTGAGCGGTTAGCATTCCCATTTCGTATTTGGGATGTTCCGACTTCACATTTCGGTCCTGAGACAGACTACCCTAGTTACGATTGAATCTTGTATTACGGTGACTAAGATTCTGATAGCGTCGTTAAATAAACTACATATACAAACTTATATTTTATATTAGCAGTTAATAGGTTTGTCAGTCTTAATTTCTTCAAATTCCCAGTTGCATATGGAACCAGTACAGTGACAACTTCAGAAATTACGCACAGCGTAATATTTCTGGGGCGTTCGCCAGAATTTGATCTGTGAGAAACATGAATATGGAATCATACATGTTAATAGTATATCATGTCTCATTGAATTTGTCGAAGGACAAACAGGTTTATATGTGTAAGTATATTTAAATCTTTAAGAAAATTGGCCTTAGACAGATTCGGCACTACATTTAATAAACAAATGTTTTGATAAGATATTGTAAATGCGTCATATTGTGATTCATAATATTAAAAATTAAAATGTAGTACGCTTAAAGTAGAGAACACATGGCTAAAAAGAAATCGATTACTGATCAGAGGAAGCTACTGTGTGAATAATTTCTAACATGTTCAAAGAAATAGCAGTTCAAATTTCTCCGACTGCAAATTTCCACAACCCACCATGGCCGAGTCCTTGAAGGCTGGAAATCCCCACGTAAAGAAACACGAATTATGTGAATTTTAATTAACTTTTACTTCTCCTTTACGAGTGCCATGTTTGAATAATGATGGTGGTCCGAGAAATAATTAAGAAAAGAAAGTTAAACAGCATTCTCGGATTATGCAATTAATATTCCGCCAGACGCGAATTCTTCTGCAAATGACTAACGATTTCTTTTAAAGCTACTCCCTCGTCTTTCCCTTAAATTCTTACTCACAACTTCTTTTAAAACGAATTCAACAATTCCATACTTACAGACAAGGGGTTAAATTTAAGAAAGGAGTAAATTATAGACGAAAAATGGGTGGAAGGAAGGGTGGATAGAAGGAAAATTAAGTTACAGTTTTTTTCTGCAAGTGAGTAGCGAGAGAGAAGGGTAGCGTAGTGTAGGGTCGAAGAAAGAAAGGGGTGCAAGAATTCTCAACTGTATTTCAGACCTTTCCGCCACTTAATTTTCTTTATCCATTTCTTTATCGTCGTCTATGCTGCTGTTTTTTGTACGTGACAAAAATAACTTTATTCCTTCAACTCCGTTTTCAAAATCCGCCGAATAGATTGCTAACGTGAGGATGAAGACAGCACGTTTCTCAATAACTTAGATATCCACATGCAAATCTCCACGACCCTACTGCCCTTAAGACAACACCACATAATGCTGCTTACTTATCTAGAGATTCTCTTGGCGTTTCAGATAAATCTAAGACTGTATTAAATGTAATGTTGTATTTGTTTCATGTCTGTTAAGTTCAGTTTTATTAAGTGAAAGAGACTCAATAATGTCGTAGAAACGATTTAACTTTTAAAATTTTAGGTTCTTACGGCGGCGAAAAAGAATACAACAGCCTTCTGAGGCATTGCATAGTGTACAGTGGTAGACATAGCCCTGATGATGGAGGTAGTAAGTATGTCCGAAACGTCGGCCAACTTCTACAAGACTACACGGGGCATTATTCCCGAAAGCTGTCTGTCATCTTCTTAACTCTTAAAATAATTTAGTCTTAATTCCTAACGAAAACATGTAGGCCTATTTTCACATCCGTTAACACGAAAGACAGTTTTGTGTTTGTTGGGGTGGAGATATTTAAGCTGGAGCCTGTCTCTGGTTAAACGTTGAAATAACGGCTTATGTATGAAGTTCTCAGTAATGACGGAGAAAGGCAAAATTTTATTTATTTCAAATGAACTACAAATAGATAGAATAGTGCTTGTAATCTGGGTGACAAAAACTTTGAAATAACGAGGTACGTAGAGCAACTGATTAATACGGAATGAAAGAGAAAGCTGATAGAGGCAGGACAGAGATGAAGGAAAGGAGACAGTGTGAGGATTGAAGACACACACAAAAAAAAAAAAAAAAAGATTTGCAGACTGACGGGTCCATTCCACAATTTAAACAATATTTGGTCTATAGCTTTCCAATAAATTCTCGTTTGTCACAAAATGGAATACATTTCCATAATTTCTTCCTCTAAAAACATGGCCTCGTCCTCGATTTATAAAATTAATTTTCACTTCTTTATACTCAAGTATTCACGGAATCTAAAGTTATAACTCCAATACACATTAGAGCGATATTTCAGGTTCTCACGGCGGCGATTATGGAGATGGCTGCCTTCTGGGATGTGCCGTGCAATCTCTTACAAACTGACCGATGTTTGAGGGATGCATATTGCCTCTATCAACAGGCTGATGGAGGCTCTGATGTTGGACTCAGTAAGCACCTTTTGAACGTCGGCCAGTTTCTACGAGGCTACATGGCAAAACATCCCAGAAGAAATAATTAGAACTGATTAGAAACTTCGCCGTTCATCATGAAATACGAGGGTGTTTCAAAAAGTATCAGCAAATTGACAATATTTCACGAAACGAATACCCCAGGCATTTCAAACTCCCGCACTGGGAAGATACATCCTTAGAGAAGGTTTTGACACTGCCCAATAAATGGCGTGGCGTACTTAGCTGTTTGCACCGTAGAGGAGCATCGAGCAATCATCAGATTTTTGTGGTCGGAGGGTGTGAAACCTCGTGAAATTCATATAAGAATGCTGCATTGGCGAGAGAAGAGTGTACGAGTGGGTAGATGCGTTTAAAAATGGGCGAACATCAATCTTTGATTACCAACGCACGCCCTCACACCATTCGGAGATTGAGATATCAGATCTTACAACCCTGACCTTGCTCCCTCTGATTATCATGTGTTTGGACCCCTTAAGGATGCTTTGATTTGGGAATGTAGACGAGGTCAAAGGAGCGGTGCATTCCTGGCTGAAGGCACAACCAAAAACATTTTTTTCTGATGGAAAAAAGAAGTTGGTGCAACGGCGTGAGAAGTGTATTGAAAACGAGGGTGATTATGTATAAAAATGACATATAATTTGTATCTCTAATTAAATTATATATCTCAAAATATTTAATTTGCTGTTACTTTTTTAAACACCCTCGTACTAAGGTTCAGTCATCAATCCACTTCATATGCTCAAAATACATTATGCTAAATTCATTTTACCCACCGATTCTACCAGCTTATATAGTATTTTATTTAATTGTCCTAATAATATTAAGTGGAGAGTTTGCGTTGAGTAGCTTTCACAAGTTCTGAAACTTCAAGTCTGTTAGATGTAGCACAATCTCTTCAGAAGATTGTTCTTAAGCATAGCTAACCTGCGATCTTCGATCACAAGGAGAATCTAAGTTTAAAATTCATACAAAACAACGTACAAACGTATTTATAAAAACACAATCCTACTATAACTTATTTTTATTTTTAAGAAATTACGAGAAGATTCTTGTGACTGTGAACTTCATTTCTAATGTTTAATCTTCAGTTATATCATATAGTTTAATTTAACATATCCGAATCGTCTCTGCTACCAACGAAATGCTTTGACTGTCATATTTTAGCACTTAAATGTAACAATATATGTATTTTAACAACTGGGAGATAAGTTACATGTACATAACAAATTATTGTATATAAATATATATCTCTCACAATGGAGAGGGTTAAAGATGTTAGGTGAATCATAAAATAAATATTGCACCTGCATCTATAAAATTTAAAATCATGAAAACCACAATCATGGCATTCATTTGCATTTCGAGGCTCAGTATGTGGTGGCTCGTATGTCTTATCTGACTGGGACACGAACAATTGTATCAAAATAAACGACCACGAATCTGTGTGAAGTATCGCTGCCGTATATTTGCAACGATATTCATTCGTCAGCTGTTTTTTGGTGAGACATTAAAAAAAATCATTAAATATTTTCTTTCTTTCGAATGATTTTGTTTTTATTTTTGGTACTTTATCGTGAAACTTTAAACGAAATGATATACAATGATGATGAATACCAGGAAATAAAATACATTTTCATTTGAGTGACTTTTAAAAAAACATTTTATTTTAAGGGTCAACAGGCAAGACTGGTGCTTCCTTGCAATAATATGTGTATTTATTACGCTGAAACCTTTTTTTATTGCATGTTATAAATTGTACATCCTTTTAAAGATGAATACATACTGATGAATTCTGTTTTTGTGAATTTTTAACTTAGAAAATATTGGGATTGAAATCATACAGTCAGCCTCTACAAATATATTCACAAATTATTATATCATAACATTTTTATTTGTAAAGATTAAATTTACATTTCATTCTTAACGAAACAGACAAAATAGAAAAATAAGTACTGTAAGAAAACTTTGTCTTTACAGTTTTACTGCGGTGGTGGCAAAGATAACTACGATAATTGACTGCTAATGTATAATTATTTTGAATAATTACTGAGAAACCAACCCCCTTCATTCTCTCCCTCATACCCTAACTCACACAACCACAATAAAGTGGAGTTTTGAAATAAATTAACGAACCATAAATTGAGCTCCAGGCAATTTGTTACGTGAAGATTAAATGTGATGACAAGGGAAACGCTGGCTCCAGCATTCAATTAGCTACGCAACAATGGCTGAGGAACATCATCAGAGCTGAGTTCCCGGGCGACCAGCAATGACAATAAAGCTCGCGTTCGTTTATAATATTCTCTTGAAATAAAGAATAGTCTTTAGCGTACGTTTTGTAAAGTTAACTGGCATTACTGTAAAACGTTTCAATCTACAGCGACTGCTTTTAATTACATAAAATAAAGGAATGGGAAGAAAATAAGGAACAAGTAGAAAGTGTACCATAAAATATATTTTTCGATTCAGAATTTTTATTCTTCGCCTTATTTGTTTAACAATAAAATATAATAAACGAGTGATGTTGACGGGGCATGTAGCACGTATCTGACAAACGATAAATACATGAAAAGTCTTCTGTTAAACCTACTTTTGGGTTCTGGTATCTTGCCCTGTTGCCGACGTTTCAGAGGAACATACACCTGACGGCTGTATTAAACAATAGAAAACCCGAATCGACAGGATTTGATTACAAAAGTTTAACACGCCACCACAGAGCTACTTCGGATTATACTGTTATAGAATTACATTACTTAAAGAAGAGTTTTGGAACACGTGATTTATAAAGTTAGAAATTGAAGTCATTTAAGTAAGATAACAGACGTTTCATTTTACAAACAATTTTTGTTAATTACGAGATTTACAGGTTTCGACACATGCCGTAGACTATACTTTACATGTATCTAACAATTCCTAATACAAAAAAAGACAAGGCCCTGTATTTGAAACTATGCTGTTCTATCAACAATAAATATCTGATAAAATAAGTTACTAGAAAGATGACTACGTTTAAAACACACGTTCACATATTTTTGGTGATAATATTAGTGAAAATAATATAAAGTACCCAAATTTGGACAGGAATTTTCTCTAGTCTCTTTTGTGAATAAGTCGATAAGTAGGTAAGAGTTCATGAATAAATATTATGTTTAAATCATACGATCTTATGTTTTTACATCGTCTGCGATCTATTGGTATACTTGAGTTCACGATACTTCGATAATTCTTACGTAGTATAGATACGACACATTTGTTTATTTCAGCTAGGAGCATTCAGAATGCAAAGGGGCGAAGAACGTATCTACGAATTACAACACTTAAGTCTTCTTTAGATAAGCTTCGTGCTTCAAAGTGTTATAACAAAAATGCCAATGTAATCTCCACATTCCATATACCCCACCGCTAGGATACAAACTTTCAACCAAGCCATCAATTTCTCTATTACTCGACCGCTTTAATCTGCGGTCACAGTCTTGCTTACGACTCTTTCTTACTTTAAAACGTTTCTTATGCTGACTCATAGATTTTCCATTTTCTTATACAGTAGTCAAGACTTGATGAGAAACATAAAGCCGGCAAAAAAGAAGAAGAAGAAGAAGGGGTTGAAGAAGGAGACGGCGGGTGAAAAGAATGAGGGGGGGGGGGGTGACGCAAATGGAAGTCAAACCGCTAACTATCACGAATCTAATTTTCTCTTGAGATCACAGGACAAAGTTATGGCTTAATGCGAGGAGAGAACTTGCTTAAGATCCTGTATACTTTTCCCCTCGTCCTTCTCGCTCGTTTCTTTTTCTTACGTAATTTGGTGGTATATCAAGGAGAAAAACTTTTTTTTGAAAAATCTCCATTTGAAGAACATTCCCTTAAGCATAAAATGTGATTCACAAAGCCAGAGATCTGAAAGTAAGACAGAAATTCGATTCACCTACACAAAACTGCTTACCGAGCAGCTACATGTTCTCGGTAATGACTCTAGATGACAGAACTCTCTATTTTAAATGTGCTGCTACCATTATCCAGTTTTCAGGAGTGTTCTAAACGAGACAGAGACGAAGTTTTCCATCTGCAAAAATAGTTACAAAATGTACTTTCTCATTCTTTGGTGTATTTATTCTGTATGAATTTTTTTTTTAAAAAAAATCAGGCCTACAGCATCCAAATAGTAAGTTACTGTGAAGGGTGAATATATCTTCTTCAGCTTCATTTATCAGCTCATATGGACCAATCTTCTAATTCTCAGTTTTGTCATATTTCTGTTCTGTAATGTTTATACAGTCTGACCGAGGTTCAGAAAAGACTATGTCTCATATGGCAACAGCGTTTCAACGCATAGCGAGGTACTGCAACCTGTCAGGTCCATGTTACACACTACAATTTAAATGGCAAGGGAAATGCGTTTTAAATACGTCCCAAGAGTCTTATCGTGGACCTCGACTTGTTCGTAGATCCACGAAAAAAATAAATTCACTTATAAGATAGTGTAGTTGCGTCATATTATGACTTATTAAATTAAAATTAAATTATTTGGTTATTCCGTCAAATCACAATGTATTTAAATAAGAAAATTAAAATAATTAAAATATCATTCTGTGTTCCATATCGAATAATCGCTTTACAATTGGAACAGTTTACAACAAGTTTCGGTTTTATTAAACCATCATCAGGTGTAAAATTATATTAAATTTAAAACTCAATTACAATTTTTTTTTACAATTTTTCGTAGTGTAGTTTTTGGAGGTTGTGTCCAGATATTTTCATATAATGGATCAACTTTATTGTTTGAAGTGATGCTTTTGATGTTTACATCGGTCAGAGATGAAATAGTAGACAACACAGTTGTGTCTGGAGGTGATCCAGAAGTATTACCGTATCCGATCAAGCTTTAGTACTGAATTGTAAATCGATTATTCGATATGGAACACAGAATGATATTTTATTTTATTTTAATTTTCTTATTTAAATACATTGTGATTTGACGGAATAACCAAATAATTTAATTTCAATAAATTCACTTGTGCAATTTATTGTACAGACATTTTTCATACAAACTAGAGCCCTTGAAATAGATTTACATGTAGATTAAATTCAATAGTTTCACTTGCGGTTCACTTTATATTTCTCCGGGGAGATTTACTTACAGTACAGTTCAAAGTAAACAAAATAATTTATTGTCCGTTGAGTTTTTCTTATCCACTGGCACACTTTATAAAACTACGGTTTGTCATTTTTAGCATACACAACTCTGTGAAGACAAGTCAGAAAATCAGCTTATCCTCGGACAACATTCTGGGCAAACTGGGAGGGAATCATACTTCCCACCAAGGATAAAGTGGTTAATGTGCCCTTACCGAATGCAACGTAACGAAATTATGGCTTAAGCTTTGGGCGCTCAACTGAAAGCCACCTAATATTTACATTTACTGCTGCTCAACTCATTCGTCCAGCTTTCTTAACCCAATTAGGTTCCTTTCATTAGTTTTCCTTTCTATTGAACCTCCTCTCTTTTAACCCTAAATTTTCTATTTCTGCAACCCTATTTCTTCTCATTCTTTAAGACGGTTTTATTTAATTACGGCTATGTGGACCCTCCAGCCTTCCCCCACAGCTTTAATTTCCTTCATCATAACCCTGGCAGGCCTTCAATTAGAACACGGCCCCGCATTTCTCTTTGTAGGTCGAAACTCCTACATCCGGTCTGACCAGACCAGTAATCACAGCAAAGCAGAGCCAGTAGAAGCACGAATTAGTTCTGCATGGGCCGGTCCGCGGAATAACAAGCCTCTGACTAACGCCACCAAATACGAAACCGAAAGGGATAAAGTTACGACGATTAATCGTCACACTAGAATTCCGATAAACCGATGTTGGTTACTTTCGTCTGTATTAACTAACTAACTAGGTGGCTTACCAAACCCGAAGGTTCATCACCGAATTAACCAAAGCCCTCCACCGAACTCTGTCCTGGGCCAACAAAATCCAGTCTCCTTCAACTCCTATCTCCCACAGATCCCGCCTGAGATTATCCTCCCATCTACGTCTAGGTCTCCCCAGAGGTCTCTTCCCCTCAGGCTTCCCAAATAGTGAACCCAACCAACCAGATGGCTTACCGAACCCGAAGGTTCATCACCGAATTAACCAAAGCCCTCCACCGGACCCTGTCCTGGGCCAACAAAATCCAGTCTCCTTCAACTCCTATCTCCCATAGATCCCGTCTGAGATTATCCTCCCATCTACGTCTAGGTCTCCCCAGCGGTCTCTTCTCCTCAGGTTTCCCAACCAATACCCGGTGCACATCTCTTGTCCCATCCATGCGCGCTACATGCCCAGCCCACCTTATTCTTCTAGACTTAACCACCCTGATAATATTGGGGGAGGAGTACAGATTTTTAAGCTCATCATTATGCAGTTTCCTCCACGCCCCATCGTCTTCTCTCTTAGGCTTTCTAAACACAGATGCCAAACAAACTACGGTATGTTATATTTCAAAGACAGTTTCAAGTACTATTATTATTATTATTATTATTAAGTGTTCTGTCTTACGACAGGTCCATTGATCTGCCCAAACAGAGCTCTCCAGTTGTCCCTATTCTCGGCTTCTCGCTTTAATTCCTGGAACGTTAGTACGAATAAAAGTTAAACTAACCAAAATAAATTAGTATTTAGTTATAATTTAGCAAGCAATTGAAAGTATTGCAGTGCAAGCAATCAATTTCCTAAGGTTTAAAACATACGTTTACTGTGAACGTAATTAAATTACTGACGCTAAATCCGATATTTATTGCACATCCATTGCATTTGTGCTTTGATACTTGCTAAACATTACGCAATGCTGACTTACGGGGATACAAAGGCACAGCTCCAGTTGTTCTTGAAATAGGTAATTGGTGAAAGTTAGTGATCAGCTTCACGCTTCGTCCGATTTACCTCCAGGGAAAAAGTCTCCATTACCGATTGGATAGGAGGATGGGTGAGTCCCAGAGCCGGTCTTAACTCGACAGCTAAGAAATTAAACCACTTTTTATCTCTTGAATTACTTTCAATCTAATACAATCCCATGAAATCACTATCTGTCCCATTCAGTTACTTTCAATCCCATTAAATCACATTCAGTCACTTTCAAATTACACTCAATCTCTTTATATACGATTCAATCACTTTTAGTCCAATTTAGTAACAATCGGCTACCTTCAATCCTGTATAAACACTATCAATTTCAATCAAACCAAAATATTTTCAATACCATTCAGCCATTCAATCATTCTCTTACCCCTGCCAGGAATCAAACTCCGGTTATCCAGTTTGTAGTCCAGTCACTTTTCTGACTGTGCTAACCAGCTCGGGAAACATTCTGGAGAAGAGTTTGTATTGTTTTAATTAAATGAGAGTCGGTAGTTACCAAGAAAATTTTAATTTTACTGTGTGCAATGTCACAGATCTATCCTTCAGATCTACGCCTATCGTACGAAAAAATTGGTATGATATACATATGCTATTATAGTACTCTGCTTTACCGACTAGATTGCTGCCTAATGTTACAGCACTTGGAAAATGTATAATTAAGGCTGTCCTAAATTTCTAGAAAGATCAGTACAAGTTTCATTTGACAATTTGGTCCTTTCGCGATTAAGTTTAAACTCTTATTATAATAAATATTGTTGTAACTCTGTTCCCAGATCCCATGAATGCTACTTCGTGGTATGGAGGATGAGCAGCCGATACCAGGAGACGGAGGTTCGCCACTTCTTTCAACTGACAGGATAAACACCGTACCAAAATGGCGGAAGATTATAAAGAAGAATCTAAATATTTCACCTTGGTCACGTCAACGACAGGAATCACTAATGACCTCCAGCATCACAAACAAAATACCATCGAGGTTTTGGAAATGGCTTTCGATATTCAGATTTCGAAAACAGGGAGATGTGCATCATATGAAATTTCTGTCGGCAAAACATCAACACAGAATAATTTCGAGCAGTTCGACGGCGCTTGTCCACGTGATATTCCTCTTGGTGCTTGTGGGGAAGACTGACGGTCTCTGTCCTTCTCGATGCTCTTGTAACGACGAGGCACTGAGAGCGTCCTGCGAAGACGCAGGTCTCGAAGTCGTGCCAATCCAGCTGAATCCAAATGTGAAAACCATCAACTTAAGAGACAACCGTATCGGTGACGTCCACTTCACACTTGGTTTCTATTCAAATCTGCGTTCACTGGACGTCTCGCGTAATCGAATCTCTTCACTGGGGTCTAAAAACTTTGAACTTCAAGGGAAACTGATGAGCCTTAATGTGAGCGGTAACCAGATAGCCAACCTTACGAAATTCACGTTCAGTGGACTCAAGTCTTTGAGAGTGCTGGATCTCAGTGAGAATCTTATTGAATCTTTGGAAGGCGGCGTATGGGAAGATTCGCCAAATTTATGGGAAATGCATCTGCGTACCAATAAGATTATATCGATCGGTGAAGGTGTCTTCGATCCGTTAATTAACCTAAAAGTGCTAGATCTCTCAGACAACCAACTACTTGATGTACCATCGGGTGCTTTAAGACGATTACCATCTTTGGGAACTTTAAATATGAGCGATAATCTCATTGAAAGTGTATCAGGTGACGCCATACCAAATTTACGAGATTTAAAAAGTCTTTCTTTGGCATCGAATGTAATATCTTACATTCATGATGCAGCATTTGATGGACTCTTATCATTAGAGTTCTTGGACATTAGCTACAATAACTTAAGTGTAGTTCCAAAACAACAGCTATCGAAACTGGGAAGTCTAGAAGAAATGGACCTCAGTGGAAACCAATTCACGAGCATTGGGCCAATTGCTTTCCAAAGTCTTTTCGAACTCCGGCGCTTAAGATTGTGCAGACTTCCAAGACTCGAACATGTCGACGTGAGAGCTTTCGTTGACAACATAAAACTTCAGAGCGTCTCCATGGAATACAACGTAGTGCTTACCAACCTTCCAACAAGACTTTTCCATGGCAACACTCTTCTTGCTGACATCTCCGTCCGTGGTAACTCTTTCACACTTCTGGATGCCTCACACTTCCCTTTAGATCAGATGGACTCTCTGCTCCTGGCAGGCAACCCACTGCATTGCAACTGCTCCATGCTTTGGCTATGGATATTGGCACGAAAACAACTTGAGGCAGAACAAAGAAATGTAACATTCCTGCCTCAGTCTGGAGACATGTCACCGACGTCTTCAACAGTATCAACAAAGGAGCAAAACAAAGTTCTTCAGATGGATATTGATGCTATCAGATGCGCAGGTCCAGAAACTGTTAAAAAGCTATTGTTGGTTGATGTACCAGAAAAAGAGGTACGTTGCGACACGTCGTGGCTGGCTGTCATCATTGTTACCGTTGTCGTATTATCATTGTTTGCAGTGATGTGTGGTTTTCTTGTGGTCTTTGGAGGCGACAGATTTTGCAAGAAGCCTGACACACTCACAGAATTACCCAATCATCATCACCATCATCAAAATGGTGCCATGCTTATGTTGATGCCGAAAAAGGATAATATGGATGGTTTGGAGGACTTCATGCTGAAAACGAAGGATCCCGTGGTGAATGACGTGAAGTATCGTCATCAACACTCGTTAGCGACTTGGGACCCTATTAATAAAGGCATTCGCGTTCCAGAAAATAGGTCTCTTGGGATGTACCAGAATCAATACAGTGTGAACGGTGAACAGCACAAACCAACACATATTGTTTACGTGTAGACTGGGAGATGTGTTAATCTAGCACAAAACAGAGACCCAGAGAACACTTCAATGAACGTTCAGATGGAAAGAGAGATGTTTAAACTAAACAAGTGGGTGGCCTATTGTGGAGGCTGGAACAGTTTCTAATGTTTCACGATCAAAATTTCAAATTAAGAAATCCAGCAGTGATAACAGATTCCAATAAAAGTGAATCTGTGGATTCTGAAGTCAAGGTTGTCATTAAACAAAAGTCTTTCTTTTTATATATATATATATATATATATATATATATATATATATATATATACTGTGGAATGTCTGCCCTTGTAGTTAATATTAAGGAGATTAAAGCAACGTGAAAAAGGTCTAACTGATCTGCGTGACCAACATTACTATCCCGACTATCATTAAAAGTTTATCAAAGAAACTATACAAATTTGGTTCGTACTTCCTTCATACGACTTAATGTGAATAACCAGTGAAATAATATTCTATAAATATAAATTGTAAGAATATAGATTATTTGCTGTTCAAACTTATGAGAAGTTCAGTGCAAGTACTATTTTCGGATTACACCGTGTTTTGGATTGCATACGTCATTTTCTGTTTCATTTCCACGAACGACAGTGCTTACTCAAAAGCATTTGACTTACTACATTTATGGATCCTGTTGTGTAAGACCATCTGCGAATGAGCAAATATGGTTAATAAGTATACTATATGAAACAATATAGGAAGTACACATTCAGACTCTCAGCGTTATTACATCGCCTTTAATTCCCACACTCATATTATCTGTATTAATAAACATTTTAACGTAATCATGTTCTGAAACAAACAGATAAATATGAGAAAGATTTTGTTATATTTCGTTTTGCCAGACAGTTAAATGTGAGGCTAAAATAAAGTTTCATGATATAATTCTCACGTAGATGCAAATGTTATGCGTCCTTTTTCAACTTAGTCACAGTGTATATGTGCTCCTCATAGTTCCGGTTCATTAATTTCTTGCAAGACCTCAATATTAAATATTAGTGAATATCCCTTATTATAGTGTGTAAAGAATAATCTTTATAAATACCACATATGGTGTTTATAGAAGCGAATGGTGCATACAAGTTATGGTTATTGATATATTCTTCGATGAGCATATTGCATTGGCTGATCTATGGTGAAGAATAAAATAAAGTCTTAACACTGATGCAATATGAAGCCAAAATAAAACACGAATTTGTGAATAACGTATATATTTATATATATATTAAACTGTGCAATATTGATATGTAAAGATGCATAGGTCTGACACAGCGGTAGTTAATGTATACCGACATTTGTATTGTTTATATATTAAAAAAGATTACTGTTTCAAAATTTTCTTAGTGCTTTTCGTAAATAAACTATCAAATATAGTTTTACCAAAGTCAGGTAATTTAATGTTTCTGCAGCTACGTTTTCAACCAATTTAATTTGAGTCTATTAGACATCTAAATACATCTAAAGAAGTTCTTCCCTCCAATTTACCTGATCGTGTATGCATGTGGTTGGAGTGAGTAATGTGCCTCAGAATGTGCATAAGTTTCTTTCGTAGCTCCTTTCAAATATTAATACACGATTATACTTCGAACGTAATTCAAATTCAAATCCGCAAAATAAAACTTACGTTCCAGTGACCACTCAGTTGGAAATCTAATACAGAAAACAAATTATGTAACAGCGATTAGAAGTCCTATAGCGAAATAAATTAAGATATATTCTGCTATTTGCTGTCCATTTATCAGTCCTCGTGTTTTAATATTGCTCAAACAATCTTCTTTAAAGCTGAATGCAAGGATGTTATTAAATATTCAACACATATGACATGTTTCAAAATGTAGTTTTGTATCAGACTGTGATTAAAACACAAGTAATTTTTAGTCATGAGATATGAAGAAAAATATGTAACTTGTCCTTGGTTCATACGCGCCAATGCGGCAGCAGATTATACAAAATATAACTAAACTGTGGATCGGATATATGTGGAACCAATCACTTCAAAAATACACAGAAATTAAAAACATAGTATTGAAATTCGGATTAAAATTTCGCGTATGCAGTAACCGCGTGGTTTTTGGATTAAATATAAATTTACGTATTTCACCACTGAAGCTTCTAACACTAAAGAGTTTCATTTTTTTATAGATCAATATAACAATTAAGTATTTAAAATAATTATATTGGTTCTGTGCATACATTCATTCACTTGGACAAATTAGGAAGTGTGCGTTCCTCATGCTCTACATTTATTAAAAAGGGAAATAGAATATGTTGCAGGGGAATTCGGATAACAAGATGACATTATAAAAGATTAGTCAGTGTCACTAAAGGTGACATTGAATAAACGTTTACTTCAAAATATTACCATTGTGTAATGGATTATAAATAATACGTCAGTCTTTATGAGAACGTGTCACATTAAACTAATCATCCTTCTACATGCAACACATGTTTCGACACAAAAGAAGAATGGCAGTTTCATTTAAACCTCTGGTAGTTTCATCATCAGGTAGGCCATCACATACAACTGTTTCTTAGCTGGAATATGTCTTAATCATCAAGGTCGAAAATATTTGGTTCATATCACCACTGGGACCCCTTTTACACCCTGGTAAGCTGTTGATTAATTTACATAATTTATGCAATCTTTTACGCTTTACGGTCTAAATTGGTAAGTGACAAATTCTAAAACTTTAAAATTCTAATATGACACAACAAAACCTAATATTACTATTCTTCGGTGTCTCAACAATTCCGCAAACAAAACGGTATAATGCCACCAAGACCAAAAAGACCAAAAGTACTATTATATGAATCTAAATGCAAAATTACGATTACATTATAAAATAAATAATAAACAATAATGCGTTTTATGACGTCTTCGCATTTCAACAATTTATAATTAACATTTTGATATTACGATTTTAACATTTTTGAAGCCAGGGATGAGACCACGAGTAACTAAGTTGTAAAAGAGGCCCTAATTGATGGTTCGTATGGACTGAAATATAGTGGGTATTAATAACAGAACTCAGCTAATAAATAGTTTTGTCTGATGGTTCAATTAATGTTAAAGCAACTGGATGATACGAACGCATGGAACACAAATACAAGTGCAATATCCCCATCGATAATTTACACGACAAATAGATAGTTTGAAACATTTTAAAAATAATACACCATTGCATAACTTTGTAAGAAATTCCAGATAATGATTATTCACCTTAGGTTTTGTAAACTAAAAAGGACGTTCATTATAATCCTAAAAATGCTCCATTTATCAAAGTTGCGTGTTATTTTAAGTTTGGAAAATAATCACAGTAATGTTACACTTACATGTGTATACCTTTTCCAGCGATATAAATACATTATCGTTTTATATGAGAAAATCATAATGCGTATGGGAAAATTAGCTTTTATATTTTGAATTCTTATTCATAATTTAAACCTTGACATTTTCTACATTAGCCCACTCAAAAGTGATGAAGAAGACTGACATCTTTATTATCCATACAGTGATTATAAATAATTTTCTTGCAACTAAACCTTGAGATCACAATTTTTGTAAAACATTAAAAACTGTGTTTAGGCCTAGATATAAAGCCATAGTGTCAATAATTTATATTTGTGTAAAACGAATAGTTGAAACGCATAATCACACAACTCTGTCGATTTTCTTCAGTAGCGTGATTGTCTTACATAATGATTATAAACTAAAAATACAATGTATTGAAATATTTTTAACAATATGTATTTTTAGTGTTTTATTGATTGATTAAAATTAGCAATAATTCTTGTATTTTATAAAACTTAACTGAAGGGTTCAGCACTTTAAAAAGATGGAAGGGGGAGCTTGCCTCAAGGAAGTCAGAATGTAAATGAAATCATATAACACATACAAAGTTTAATTTCTACAAGTTTCAAACAACATATGTAAACGTCCCGTAAAATTTATTTCCTATATTGCAACAATCGAGTGGACAAACTGAAGTTTGTATTATGTACACTCTTTAAATAAATCTTGCGTGTTCATAATCACAAACTGCACAATAGCATCAACAAACGGAAGTTAACACAATGTTAAAGTCACCTCATAATTGTATTGCTTTCTTCATAAAGTAAAATATAATTTTGAACACCCTGGCCTAGACTGAATCTTACGTAGTATGTTTCAAAACCTTTTCTACGACATGAATTGAAAACTACATAGACATTTAATATGTCGTCGCGTAAATAGTTCTTGAATAAAATTTCTTTTCAAATTTCAGTTTACCTATCTGTATTGTTCCTTGTAGTATTTTGAAGTAACTCCATCAGGACTGCCTTCAACTTACATGTCAAGTGTTGAAGAGTATTTATCCACAAAATATAAATAATTTGGCTGTGTGATAATGAGCTTTCCATAAAAGCTAAGCTAATTATGCGATATTTGAGTTCTAAATCGAAACTAAACAGATCGTAAGAAAGAGGCACACATATTCTAAAGCATAAATTGATAAATTTACATTTTCGCATTTGAATTATTTAGGCAGAAGTAAAGTAAATGTTTCAGTTTAACTGTTGTGATATGACGCATTTGTGTGGAAATTTTTATCATGTGCCTCGTGATATTTTTATAATATACCGTGTCTTCCTGTACTTCCGTCTGCAAAAGAAAGTAAAGTTTCTTTGCCTTACGTACTCTTGTCAGTATCCAAACAACCACAGATAAAGTGTTTGGCCCGCACTTAAACCGCAGACGATGGTTCAAAGGAAATATTGTTCCCCTCTTAATTCGTGAAATATAATTCTATTCGTCTCTTTTGTAACGCAGGAAATTTTAATATTTATGTTACAATTGAAAGTTTATTACTTTTCCTTTCTATATTAATGCTGCTACAAATAAAATGCATGCATATATATCGATACATATAGCTTATATTAATAAACGTCATACAATATGACTTAAAAAGGTTTGTAAGTGATATAAATATGTCGACACGAACGAATTATCTAATCTCATACCCCCACTTTTACCTTAAGAAAGAGTTATTCTTTGTTTTTTAACTGTTATATGATTTTCTGATAAATATTAAACACTACAACAACTGAACCAACAACTTAAAAGATACGAGTATTACTTCTAAAAAAAATACACCCGTATTATTTTAGAAATTACTGAAATAAATGAAGTCAAACTCGCCCTTCTATCCGCAATATAAGCCAGCTGATGATAATTAGTCGTGTATTATGCTGTGATTTTTCCATTTGTTCTTGCTCCAGCTCAGAGAATGTGTACCAAGCAATCTCGGTATATGCAATATTTATTGTGAAAATTTAACAAAATGTGTGACGATAATTATTTTGAAAATATTATATAAAAGACATGTAATATATAAGTATTATATAGACTGTATTACTTGGGTTGCATATTGTTAAGTTATATTGTAACTAACCTCTTTTTGAAATAAAATAATACACCAAGTTATAATTAACAATAATAATTTAAATTTATATGTATCTGATCTTTCTGACTACCGCCCTTCGAATATCCTACGTACGTAGGAACTGTCGCAAAATACAGATGAATACTGATATAAATAAATCCATTTTTATTACAGATCACTATGGTATAAAACATTTGCGTTTCCAATTACTGTTGGCGTAGGTTTTCATATGCACCATGGGATTGACTTTTTGGCAGCATCAGAATATTCCAAAAATGTAGGATCGATTTAATAGCCATTCTGATATTATCTTCACAGAGTTCCAGGGATAATTTACGACTCCTACTTTCAGTGCTTCAATCTGCTTGCCTTTGGTGAAGCTAGCAAGAAGCAGGAGCTAAAACATTTTGTAATTTAGAGATCCATTTCTGTTCACAATTTCCGATATTACAAATTCTATGATAACTTTATCATATATTACCTTAAAATTTTTAATCATCGCCAAATTAAAACAGTTAACACATAATAAACATTTCATATGGAATTTTTAGTTATCGGTCAATTTAGTATTGGTTACCATACAAAATTTTACAGTCACTTGAGCTAAAATTGTTTTACGAAGTACAAAACCCTACAAATTTCCACGTGTTTTCACGATGTAAAACACCATTTTACATTTTATAGACCCTACATTACTTTGCGTACAACATTGCTGGCCTCTAGTGGCATATTTTCGTACCAGTCTTGATTAATGTTCTGTCATTTATTTTAAATCTCTTAGTGAGACTATACTCGTATTCCCAAACAAATTATATGATGATACGAACAGAACGTCTTACTTATAAACTTCAGATGGGTTTTCTACTATAAATTATTGAAGATAATCATGGGTGATCTGCCGAATTTTAGTGTCCCGAATGATTTGGTCTTCTTATTTTAATTCATGACACTTTCTTAACAGCAATGATGACTGGAAACGATTTAAATGGAGGATGAATAAAACAGTAGTTGCTTATCTTACTATGCTGTGTCAGTATTAGTTTGTAGATACGGTGTCGAATGATCCACTTTAAAGCTATATCAAACGACTGTGGGCCGCGTACTTCGTAGTACACACCTCCTCCAATTGTTCAATGTGTCTACTCTGTGGCATGGTCTGAATACAAACGAAGGAGTCCGTTAATTTATAGCCCTGCTGGCTCACAGCCAGCCTACGTCGCTTCTTGGCCGATTTCTAGGTTGTCTTCTCCTGACTTATCCAGGCTCAGGAACATACTTATCACACAGGACGTTTCAATTTAGTACTGGTTTCAATTCAAGCTTCCAATTAGCAAAGCAACACACAGAGACAGTACGACTGGTCTGCTATGTTCTTAAGTCTCAGGTTCTACACATTTCCTGTTCAGATTAAATTCTCGATACTTATTTATACTGATAATTATTTTTTGGATGAAAGTTTCCATGTAAAAGTTCTGAAACTGTCTGATAAATCTTTTATCCTTCGTCATCCAGGTTGTGTTAGTATCACCTCTCCTTATTTATGCAGTTTTCTCAGAAGCATTAAAATCTCTTGTAGTTGA